>NC_056731.1:1674526358-1674548858 GCF_019279795.1 Protopterus annectens | reverse complement strand
CTGAAGTAAAACATGACTTTCTCTCAAGAAGGAAAAAGAAAACCGTGATAAATGAACAACGGGTTTTGGAGGAGTAATTTTCTGAAAAAAAAAATGTTTCTGAAAAGTTTGCAAATTACATTATTTAGCTGCGCCTACTCATCAAATATTAACAGAATTGCTGTCTTATAAATGGTGAACAGTTCTGTTAACATTTTAAATTGGCTTACAACTTTGGTTTGCATGAAGTCACATAAGCACCATCAATTTGTTTTTATGTTATAGCTGCTGGGTGTCATTTGACGTAATGTTTTTGCCAAATGCCCCTCTGTAAAAAGGTATTGAAAAATCACCTTAATAATTCATGGCTTTGTAACTGTACCTCCCCTGTATAGTACAAAGACACTCATGATTCTCCCTGATTTACTGACCTCCTTGCAGTGTTACGTTCTTATTGAAATGTCTTCTACATACTCATATGCTAATATCATCTGTAGTTACTAACCAAAGTTATTGTGCATTTGTTTCATTTTTGACTGACTGCTGAAAACTTTTCTTACTTGTTTTATACTAAGTTTTACAAGTAATGTGATGTGTTGTAAATTTCCTCTTATCTACCACTAAACCCTTTTGATTATGTATTTTGTATTATGGATTTTTTTTGTCACGTGTGGAACTTTTCTCCCAGGGCATCCGCTGAAAAAGGACATGCATCCAGATGGACTTTCCCAGTAAACAAATGTAAAACAAATAATGATAAATAAATAAATGCCATTAAATATCAGAAGTGTAAGAAGTACAACACTCACCTTTGGTGCAGAAAGCTGTGGGCTCTATTTTACCACCGGGGAGCTGGATTGCAGATACTGTTGTGCATCATAATGGGGTGCTGTACTTCTTTGTGTGGTGGTCTTCAGATGAGATGTTAAACTGAGAGTTACTTCTACTAAAGTTGGTTGCAGCTTGGGTGGATGTAAAAGATCTCATGGCACTTTTCAAAAAAGGGTTGGGAAAGTTCTCTGATATCCTCGCCAAATTTCTCCTAGTAAATAAATAGCCCATTGAGTCTCCCCTGAAAAGAGGCAACTAGTCTAGTGGGACTAACCCTTGGTTAACAAAAGATAAATAAAATAACATTGATGTTAATGAATTAGATGTGTTAGCATTCTATTGTTTATCATGCAGCCACAATAAACATAGTTTTACTCATGCTTTAACATACTAGACCTTTAGCTGTTGGACCCAAAACTCATCTATGACCAGCATTACCAAACAGTAGTCATCTTTTAAAAATAAATATTTAGAAGCTGTCTAATCATTTATCCCGAATTACTTCAGTATGAAAATGATATTAACATTATCTACTGCAGCTGCTAAAATGCACCCATCTATTGTTATATGTCTGTTCCATGAAACTTCAGCTGGATAAAAGAAGCTGATCAAAGCATCCACCCAAGCAATTTTTTTTTTAAAAAGAGGGGGTATGTCCCCACTGCAACCCCTTTACTTACATAACTTACTGAAACACATATTCAAAGACCACACAGATGTGGAAAGGAGAGAAAACTGAACACAAAAAGAATCACTAAAAACGTGCACTCAAAAAAAAAACATACCTGCACTGCAGCGATTTCTAAGATTTCATATGAGAAAAGTGACTGGAGAGTTCAACATTAGGGAGCTGAACTCTACTAGTTTAAATCTTGCCCTTTTAACTAATCAAGCAATATGGAAATGGAGACTTTTTTGGTTTGGGGAGCTGACTTCTCTTCTATGTAATATTAAGGCAGCGTCATTGTCCTTTTCTGTTATATTTGTCCTTACTACAACTGACCTGCTCAGGTTATTCTGTTTATTCTCCCTCATTGCAAGCACTTGTACATCCATGCATCTCACCGGATATCTTCTCAGAACCTAACTAGGTTAAGAACTTCAAAGAATTTGATAATGATTAAGATGAGGTTGCTCATGTTCTGGAATATCAACTGATATGGGAATTTAGGTAAGGACAGTGGCATCTCTGGGATGTGACATAAAAGAAAGGAGTCATCAAGGCTCCGTTATACACTAATGTATGCGTGAGTGTATTGAACTGGAGATTGGCTGCTGTAACTTCCAAGGAGTATAGAATGCCCACTGGATAATTTTGTAGTAGCCTCATTTATTTACATTGATGGGCAGTATGCTATGCAGTTATCCCGTGTAATAATTATGTTAGATTCTACAAACTACTGCAATACATGTTAATCTCTGATGTTGCCTTACATGCATTATATAACATCTGACTATGTATTGTCATTTTGAAATTTTAACTAATGTCTGGTTGCCAAGCAGTATATTGCTCTATTGTTATGACATTTCTGTAACAAGGAAAATAATAAATAATCCCCTAGGCATTGCTGGTCATCTGGTAGTTCAGAGAGTGGAAACCCTTCTTGTTTATTTATTGCAGGCTCTCTGCACCAAAATGGGGCCTTGAAAGCAACATGTGTGCAATCTGTGGTATCCAGGCCCTCAGGGAAAATATCTTGTCCTATAGAAATCCCACACGGTGTTAATTCCTTGGAAAACAGACATGTTTCTCCACATGTAGCATACTATTAGGGAACTAATTTATGGTTTATGATGCTGATGTCTGTGACATCCCTAATGTGTCTGCTGTAGGTCACTAGAAGTTCCCTGCAGCTAAGATGTCATTGTGCCTATAGGAATGGGTATACCACTCATACCCCTCAGTTCAAATTATGGGCACAAAGTTGGGTTACATGCCTAAAGTGTTGTTTTCTACTCTGAAATGGTCCACAGTACTTTAGTGTGTCAGGTGGTGATACGTCAGTTGTAGTCTTACCCCGTCCTTTGCCTCAGTTCACCATGACATGCGACATTGCAAGTACTGGCTCCAGTGTCAAATCCCACCATATGCCACTGTGCTACTGCTACTTCAGCAATTTCTAGCACAAGCCCTGTCACGTACACCACTAATCTCAGTCTTCAAAATGGGAGAGTATAGACATGTAGCTTTTTAGCATTTCTGAGACAGTCTGCCATTTTAAATCACTTTATTTAAGGTTCCACATTTACCTGTTAGCATGTACATACTAGCAGACAATACATAGCTTGTTCTTTTGTTCATTGCATAGCCATGTTATCTGTGCCCTAAAATCCCTGCACCCTGAGCATGGTCAGTACTTATTCTATTTTGAGCTGCATACAGTGTTAGCAATCTGTGAATACCAGCCACAGTGTTAACGCCTCATAAACTCTGTTGCATAGCTATTACTTTTGTGTTGCATAAGTGCTGAAGTGCAGCCAGTACTATAATAATCTTCAACTTTTCAACAATGTTGCTATATAAGAAGGTGGTATGTAAGACTGTTCAGTACAAATGGACACCATCTTCGCCATGGCTCATGGAAATTCAGTGTTAATTTGTAGACTCAATTGATTTTAAGTTTTCTTTTCTAATTTTTACTGTGTAGATTATTCATAATTTAGCAATAATAAATCCTGCAACTTATTAATAGTGTGCCTCAAGGCAGCATTTGATTGATGTTTTTCTGCTTTTTGTTTTATAAAATTCATTTTGGAGTACAGATTTTAAGGATACCCATCTAAAATTATAATCAGATCCCTTTTTAGTTTATCAATCTGATTAGATGTATAGGCGAATAAGTCTTGAAATGGCTACTACAATTTAATATCAAAATCCTCCAATTTGCTTAATGTAGTAATCATTTTGTTAAGTGAAATATTTGAGAACCTCCATGTAGGATGTAAACTGATAAAACTCGTAAATGCTAAAACATTTGTCTCCTTCATTGGCATTTACTGCTTGTAGATTCAGGAAGAGTGCACCCGCGGTAGTGCTGCTGCAGTAGCGTTGCCTCACAGCAAGACGTTGTTGCGTTCGATTCTCAGCTAGAGCGTCTTCTGTGTGGAGGCATGCATGAATGGGTGTGCCTTCGTTGAAGGTTGTGCGTCAGGGCTGGTAACTCGGCATGTAAAAATCCACTACCAATCATTAACGGACTGGAGTTCCGCTGTGGCGACCCCTAACTGGGATAAGCCGAAAGACACAACAAAAAGATTCAGGAAGAGTACCTTTACCGTTGGCACTCTCATTTAAAGCAGAATAGATCTGGTTTCTTTCATTAAAACTTGCATTCATTCCTTTGCATGGATTTATCATTCGGTTGTCTTTTGTTCATGTTATTTAGAAAATCTGTGGGTTTCCTCCAGGTGCTCAGATTTCATCTCACATTCCAAAGACATGCAGTAAGTGGACTTCACACTCTAAATTGGTCATAGGTGCGAGTGTGTGGTGGATAAACTACAGCAGCTAGCCACCTGGCGGTGTAAACCTTGGCTCTAAATAATTGTCACTGTTGAAGTGACACTCTGACCCCATGTATAAATGGGCAAAAGGGGTTGCGGATGGATGAATTTAGAAAATCTGTCTCTGCTGTAACTTTATTTCAAAATATCCGTTGCTGTGATGCAGTGTTGGAGCTTAATCTTGTTGTACTGAGAAAGGTGCTATGTCACTCTTACTGCATTCAGCAGAGAAAATCTCTCACACACTTACAAAAACACAGTGCAAAAGATGGGTGTTATAATAATCCAGAGCTACAATGTTCAGTTTTATACCAATCTCACTCATATTTTGTTAGCTTGGTGTGGAATTTTTTAATGTTAATTGTTTTCTTCTTATAAGGTGATGTTCTCACTCTGTTCTTATCCATACCATGTGATTAAGGTTTCTTACCTGCAATAGTGTTACGTTATAATAATATGCAAATAGAAGATGAAATCTAGTACAGATTTAGCATGCTTAAAAGGAGTCATATTGGCTAATGAACGTTCTCGACTCCTGATCTCGTCTGTTTTTCTTTCAGCTTGCAGTATTGCTTGTTATTGTTCATCTGTTGTATAATTCTCTATGCCATTTACAAGTGCTACACATTCTGCTGGCTCTTGGCCTAAGCATGTGTTACTGTAGCTGGGCTCTACTCTTTTTACAGTGTGAAAAATAACTCCTAAGAACTGTTTTAGCTGGAAATTGATTATCTGCTGGAAACCGCTGTTAAAAGTGAACCATAGTTTGCAATGAAGTTCTACTTACATTATATGGCTGTAATGAAAGATCAGTCTGTGTTCATGTTTTGCTAACTTTATCAGTACCAAATTTAATCTACATTTCTTAAGCACTTGGGTTTGCCATTGCTCTGCTGGAGAGCTGCGTGCTGTACTGAAGCTTACAATGGGCATCACTTGATAAATAATGTTTCTGCATTTTTTTCCTGCTGTAGTTCTGGTCATAATTATAGGCTTAAGTGATAAATTGGATAGATGATATACTTTTCATTGCCAGCAGTGTCTTTGGAAAGATATAACTTTAGACTGGCTGAAAAGTTTTTTATTTGCTTCAGTAGCATATTGCATTGTTGCATTTCAGATGAGTATTCTTTTCAATCAATCTAATTCAGTTTCACTGTAAGATGTTTGAATTAGTGTATATGCTAGTACACAGACAGAAAAAAAAAAACAGATTTGGAAATATATATTGTAGTGTTTGAATTAGAAACATTTTAGAAGGAGAGAGTACCAAGGAAGACACAAAGCAATATATTCCATTATCTTTCAAAATGTCATAGAATTTTTCCATAAATCCTTTTTTTCTTGTTTCAGAATTCCCATATAACATAGGATACAAAAGTTAAAATACTTCTAATCAAATAAACGTTAATGGCACGTAGGCTGAGACGAGTGTTATGGAAGTAAAGCAGGCACCAAATCTGGTACTTGCTGAAAATAGAACTAAAGAGTCACTGTAATACTGATTTCAGCCAGGATGTTTAATTTTGTGGACTGATAATTAGTTTTCTCATTTCTAATTAAAGATCCAAATTGACATCTGCTCTGCAATTAAAGCACTAATTTCCAAACCTTTAAAAAAAGTTTAATGCCTAGTTTATCGCACAGGAATGAAGAAATCAAGTTTTGTATATATATATATATATATATATATATATATATATATATATATATATATATATATATATATATAATATCAAGGCCAGTTATCAGAAAAGTGCTATTTCCTGTAAAATAGCAGTTGCTTTTCAGTTTAGAGTGTAGGTGTGCTGTGAACTAGGTGGTAAAATGATTTCTGTAGGTTTGTGACACGACTTTTTTATTATATTTGCTTTTTGCAATTATACAAGTCCTTCCTTACTATACAGCACTTTAAATAGAAAAGGAGGCTGAAAAATATAGCAGTAGTTTTTCTGGAGATTAAAAAGTGAGGAAGACCAAGATGAAGAGAGGCAAAAGATGGAGAGTGACAGTGAGCAGAATGAGCAGTTTGTAAAAGTGGCAGCATGACTGGGCAGCGATATGAATTAGATCAAACAGCTGAAAAGTCATCATTAGACTTTTGGAGGGGTATGCATGTTATCCCACAGAGATCACTGCCTCTCTGTTGTTTGAATACATATATTGTTACAGCTGATTTAAAATTTGTGAATGTCAGGAAGCTGCATATGGAGTGAGTGTTGGATTTTAGTGGCGACACTGATGTAAAAAAGTTTGGCTATCATTGAGCATAGATTTGGGCATTGTTAGAATTGGTAATGGTTTGGTAGTTAGAAGTTAGAGAGCAGTGACTGATGAAAAAAAGGACAGACAGGCACTAAACGAGGGGAAGTGTGCATTAAATTTGCCCCTCAATACATTGGAAGGAGGTTGGCTTTAGTTACTTTTATACACTGGTCTCACTTTTGGGAAGTTAGAGTCATAAAATCACAGTTCTCTTTCAGTCATTTTGAAGTTATCACGTTTGTTTTAAGTAAGATGGGATACTGATGAGCATAACAACACCTCTGCAAAAGAAATATAATTTATGGTTCTGTAATACCACAACAGAGATATTCCTTTTTACATGCTATGTGTGAAGACCGAAGGAAATGAAGAGGATGTGGAGGATGCTCCTGTAATTTACAGGCTTACCATTTCAAGGTGTTTGCCATTGGGAGCAATAAAGCTTCAGTTATTTTGCTTGTGCTGATCCTTTCCCTTGCATAGTTAAATGTTTGCAGGGGATATAAGAATACAAGTGAGAAGACTGAAACAACCTCTGGAAGCTGCCTCAGTGACAGCCACCTCAGCTGTCTGTCGTGATAAGGACAGAGAATAAATATGCTACTTGACAGAGAAAGGTTCTGATGGTCAGCAGGCAAGGGGGACAAAAAAGCATAACAGTTTTGCTGGCATTTATAGTAAGCTTTGTATGGTTAAGCCAGTGTGAAAGAAGGCATGGATCTTTTTTGGATGTAAACTTTTTATGTGTTGCACAGAATGCCCAAATGATTTAAGTCCAAGTGTCATCTGCTTTCTTAAGAAAGAGGGTCAAAAACAAGGGGACTAAAATGGACCATGGATTTAAAAGGGGATAGATATACTACCAGTAACAAGCATATTAGACCATATAGAATGATTGTTCTAAATTGTACAGGTTATAGGTCACATTAAAGGTGGGAAAAGTTTTGAAATGATTTATTGTGGTCTAATTTTTTTTCATATCAGAAAAACCTGGCATTCTAACAGAGGTGTGTCCACTTTTTATATCCACTGTATGTGTGTATTTATATATATGTATACAAAATGCATATATATATATATATATATATATATATATATATATATATAAAATATATATATACATATATATATATATATATATATATATATATATATATATATATATAGGATCCGTGCAGATAGATGTTCGAAGTTTCTTCGAACCCACTTTACAGAGTCCACTTGTTCGAAGTAGTGAAACTTCGAACATTGACCGGCAGTCACACTACAGTGCGGAATGGGAATATTCCCTTTTCCCTGCTGTAGTGCGATCTCGGAGTTGGTATATTTAAGTAGGGGGTGTGTGGGGGGCATGTTTTAATGCTTTTTTTTTTTTTTTTTTGCATCACCCGGGTAACTAGACTTTAGCAAAAGTGCACTATCATTGAAGTGAACTTTCTCTGAAGTGCGGGTCTCTTGCTCTGTTTCAAAGAAGTGTTCTTTCGATGTAGAGCAGTAGACCCATATATATATATATATATATATATATATATATATACATATATATATATATATATATATATATATATATATATATATATGTGTGTGTGTATATATATATATATATATATATATATATATATATATATATATATATACATACACACATATATATATATATATATATATATATATATATATATATTTATATGGGTACATATCACAAGATTGACAACTTAAAATGTCGAAAGTTACTTCACCGACAATTCAAATAACTGACATCGCAAATCACGGACGTTTACCAGGTAAGGGATGTAAATTCGCTACTCATGCCTACCATGGTTGCATGACACTGCCACACTTACTAAACCATTCGACATTTTAAGTTGTCGATCTTGTGATATGTACCCATATATATGTATATATATATATACACACACACACACACACACACACACACACACACACACACACACACACACACACACACACACACACACACACACATGGATACTGGATAACTGATCGATGGGTCTTGCATGGCAAAGAACTTTGTCACTCATACAATGATTGAAAGCTACATTCACTGATCTGTGTAAGTACAGCTCAAAGAACAAATATGTCATTATAAGTGAGTTTTTGTAGCTGCAAGCCCCCTCACATCTTCCACATGAGTGGGCATCATTCCCCCACCTGCCTCAACTCAGTGACTTTATATATATGAACTAAACTAGTGCACAACAATGGGGAAGGAACAAAACTCCAAAGCCTACACTGCTTTGTGCTCATTATTAATACCCTTCAGAGATTTGATGTACCTGCTTGGAGACCAACTGTCTTTTATTAATACGCAGTTGATGAACAGGAGCAGAAGCTGAATTGTAGGATTATTTATATTTACACACACACACACACACACACACACACACACACACACACACACACACACACACACACACACACACACACACACATTGTTTGGTCAGTATGTTTCATTGAAAGAAATCAGATGACAATTTGCCAATGCAGCAAAACAACAGTATAAAACTCAAAGACCTCCCTACAATCTCCATGTGTGCGATTGCACCCCCAACCCTACTAGTTAAATATTCCATCTCCAAGATCACACATTATTGGAGAGAAGGCATATTTTCTATTGTCAGTGTTCCCCTGATCTTGCACTAGGACCTTCAACTAGCTGTTATGTCAACCAAATGGAATCAACAGGACAGGCACTAACCAAACAGCAGAGGACTATTTCACACCATTACTACTGATTATTTCACATGCACACACTCTCACACATTTCTGCTAAAATATAGTCAGGAACAAATCATAGATAAAGAAGCTTTGATGGTAAGACATAGCTGCATTACTAAAGGCTTTACTGTAACAGAAGCAGAAAATGTGAGGACTGTTCTCCCATGAAATGCATACCGCTTTATAGCTAACACCAGCTATCTTAAAGAGTCACTATCACTAACAATTTATGCAAACACTATAGCTTCATTTTGTAGTCGTTCATATCAAACATATTTACTTCTCTTTAATTTCCATGTGATAAAGCGTTTGCATTATTGGGGGCATGTGACTAAAATTCAATGCCATACTACTCAACACTAATATGTTTGGTCACAAAATTGTAATTAATAATTCAGTGCATTGCTGGCTGTCACCCCAGCAATGGGTGCATACATAAAGTGATACAACTGACTGTTATTGGCTGGCACCCAACAGTGGGTATTTACATGAACTGATACAACTGGCTGTTATATTTGCATGACAAGAAACCACCAAAAAGAAGGGTATTTCCAGGGCTACTCTGATCTATAGTTGGTCATGTGGGAGAAGTATGGAAAATAATAATTTATATATTTTCCAGTATCCTGGAACCTCTGTTGACTGTTAAGTATGTGTAAGTGCTAATAGGTTCATAGGTAGGTACTGGGCTATCTGCCCGAAGGCATATATTAGCCCAGCCACATTGTGTGGTATTCACCGCCCCTTTGGTTAGTTCCCTAGGCCCTTGGTCTAGCACCTAGTACCCTTGGCTCCTATCTAGTAGAGCTGTTGGTATGATCCCTGGTGTGAACTTTCTATTACCCATCCACTCATCAAGGTTCCTCTTGAAGAGTGATAGTGAGAGGCTCTGTCTTATGTAGATCGGGACCTTGTTCCATAGCAAGGGAAGTCTTTGCAAAGGGAATCTATCCCTCCAGCATGTTCTATTCATTGTTGTGCTGAGGTTTATATCCCTAGAGCGTGTAGCTCGAGTGGATTTGGTTTTGTTAAGATGGAGCATGCTCAACAGTTCTGGGTTGGACATGCCCTAATGTGTCCCTATAATTGATGATTAGAAATATATGTTACCATGTAGCTAGGTGGCACTATGTGGTTCACATACTGGGCAGGTATATGCAGTACGTCCAGCATAGCAGAGTTTATATGGTAGTTCCTGATTATAACTGCTTATATATTGATTCTGTAATGTAACAGGAACTGTTGAATATTATGTTATCTTCTGACTAACGCATTGCATGTTACTTCATCTTTTACTAATGTAATGTGATACTGTTGTATGCAGTGATATAGTGACAGAAAAGCAGTGTATATATGTTGTCTGTGATTACAGCGTAGGGATTTTTATGTTACACCTCACTGCATAGTGCTGCGGTAGCGTCGCCTCACAGTTAGACGTTCGATTCTCAATTAGAGCATCTTCTGTGTGTCGACATGCGTGAATGGGCGTTCCTTCGTTGAAGGTTGTGCGTTAGGCCCGGCAAGCCAGCATGTAAAAATCTACTGCCAATCATTAGCAGACCGGAGTTTCGCTGTGGTGACCCCTAACCGGGAAAAGCCGAAAGACACAAACAAACAAACCTCACTGCACTAGCCCTATGCAGTATATGGTATGTATCCAAATCTTACTGATAGTTTAACTAATAGTTAATGTGTCATAACTGTTAATCTATATACTTGCATAATTATGAGAGATTGTATATCCTGCTTGCTTGAAAAGTGATTGCAACTGTATGTAACATTATTCGATTACATGACTCTTGTGTATTTTTGTCCGGAGCTTTTCTCCCCGGGCCTCCGCTGAAAATGGACATGTATCCAGTTGGACAATCCTGGTCAACAAATGTAAAATAAATAAATAAACTAAAGAAAGTATTTTGCATTTAATGAGAGAGTGGTTTGTATTGCAGATCTCAAATATCAGTAGGAAATGTCCCACCTTGGACATTTGAAAATTTAGCAAGCCTACTCTAGTCTGAGAGATACTTTTTTGTGATCTGTGCCTTTACAGTATATGTAATGTATCTGGCTAAGTTCTAAGAATATAGCCCCTTGTCTGAATAAAACATGTAGAAAAGTATGATACAATTGCATTAGGGTTAGGATTAGGGTTAGCACCCATTACTAAGGTGGTGCAGGGGGGGTGGAGCCCCCCAGCCCTCTTTAGTAATAGGTGTAACATTAACCCTAATGCTCCCTCTTCCCTCAAATCATAATCCTACACCTTAACATCATTAAAACCTTCAAATAACACTTACACTATTCAGAAAAATTTGAGGGTACTGTTACGGGGGGGGGGGTAGTTTTAATATCGAGAGAGAAAATAGTTTTCCTCTCTCAGTATTATTGTTTTTTTTTTTTTCATTCTGTATGATCGAGATTATTTTGTTGGTGTTTTACATTCAACATTTGTCTGTTTGGTCAAATACAATAACTCCCCTATAGTGCATTTTTTAGGCAAGGTTCAAAGGACAAAACTACCACTGTAACGGGTACAAGCAAGCAAAATCTGAAGGTAATGCTATTCAATGCTAGAAGTCTAAACCTCAAGATGCACTCTCTCAAGGCTCATCCTAAAAATGGAGAACATCGATATCTGTGCAGTAACTGAGACCTGGTTCAAAGCTCCAGGAAGCACCCCTGCAATACCAGGCTACAACTCATACCACACTTTTCAGCCACCAAACCAGGACTGAAACCCTAAAGGTGGAGAAGTGTCCATATTCACCAAGGATATTCACACCTCCAGGCTGGTTGCCCAACACAATGCATCTGAAACTCTCCATGTGCAACTAACACTAGGTAAGACTGCAATACAAATTGTAGCTTGCTACAGATCCCTCACCATGCCCCAAGACTCTCACTACACCTTTCTAAACATACTGGAAAATAATAAGATACAACCAAACACCCTAATACTGGGTGATTTCAACTACCCTGCAATTAATTGGAAAAACTACTCCTGTACCAACACCTTTGCTCAAGGTTTCTTGGAATTCATAAATTCCAATGCCCTAGAGCAACTAATTTATAGTCCCACCAGGGGTACCAATATTCTAGACCTGGTCATTACCAACATGGGAAATCGATGCTCCACACCAGTGGTCACCCCCTTGTTGGTCAGATCAGACCATAAGCTTGATATCCACTTACCATCCCCATCCCCCCTTTAAGAAAACCTCCGTAACAAACTTCTCCAAAGCCAACTTCATGCTTCTCAAGTCAGAAGTAACAAACTTCATGACACCCATGCAGATGGGAACTGGAATTTCAACTGCTGAATCCTCCACTAAGGTGCTGTACAAGCACATTCACTCATGCATGGACCGAGCCATCCCAAATAGAACCAAGATGCTGTTCTCTAAAAAAAGGAAGCCAATCTGGTGGTCCCCTGCCATAAAGAAGCTGTGCAACAGAAGGAAGAAACTGTTGCAGAAAAGATGAAGAAGCCAGGATTCAAAAAACTCCCTCACCAGCCTCAGTAGAAAGCTGAGAACCCTCATAAAATCTTCCAACTCCAGTTATGAAAACAAAATTGCCAAAGATTCTAAAGACAACCACAAAGGATTCTATAGCTATGTCAAGAATCTAAATGGCAATACTCAGATCTGCTCTGAGCTACAACAGAATGGCACTAAATATACTGATCTCAAGGATATTTCCAATATCCTGGCAGATAGATTCAGTGCCAACTTCACCCCCCTCTCGCCCCCTAAAGGACCCATCTCAATACCGAAAGAATGGCAAATTCCAGTAATCACGGCCACTCAGGTAAAAAAAATGCATTCTCCAAAGCTAAGAATACAGCATTCATGGGACCAGATGACATCCCAGACTGTGTACTGCATGAACTGTAAAATGAACTGGCACCTTACCTATGTATCATGTTTAATCATACCCTCACCTAAGGCTTCATGCCCATAGAGTGGCGCACAGCTACAGTCATCCCACTCTACAAGGGGGGATCCACTTTGGATCCCTGGAAATACTGTCCCATCAGTCTGATGAGCCTGATCTGCAAGGCCATGGAATGTATAGTCTTGGAACTTATAAACAAAGACATTGTCAACCTTCAAATACTGGACCCCACCCAGTTTGGGCTCATGAAGGGCCGATCTTGCCTCCTGAACCTGATCGAATTCTTCAAATCAGTCTCCAGAGCTGTGGATGAGGGTTAGGTGGTTCACACAGCCTACTTGGACCTCGCCACGGCTTTCGACACTATCCCCCACTCTGGAATCAATGTTAAACATACTAAGCTGGGCATTATTCCCTATGTCACTCGATGGGTTGCAAACTGGCTTGCTGACAGAACACACACTGTAAAAGTAGCCGACTCCAAATCCAGCTCCAGACAAGTGACAAGTGGTATACTGCAGGGTTCTGTCCTGGGACCACTCTTGTTTGGCATCTACTTCTCTGAAGTACAGGCCAACACTAAGGGACTCTGGCTTACAAAGTTTGCAGGTGACTGCAAGCTGGGAACCACTACTGAATCCTCAAATGATGTGGATATACTACAAAAGGGCCTTACCGAAACAGATGCCTGGTGTCAGAGCCATGGGCTCAAGCTAAATGCCCAAAAATGTATAGTTGTCCCCTTTGGGAAAAAACACGTACCTGTGAAGTACCACATGGGTGGCAGTACACTAAACACCGAAAGTGTGATAAGAGACCTAAGAACACAGATGGACAGTGGTCTCACCTTTGATAACCACATAGCCACAACAGTTAGAAAATCCTTCTACGTGGCACACCTCATCACTAAGGGCTTTTCATCCAGAAAAAAGGAGGTCATTGTCCCTCTGTACTCATCCCTCATTAGACCCATTATAGAATACAATGCCCCATTTGGTATGTACCTCACAAGACATCTGCAGCAACTAGAAAGACCGCAGAAATACCTCACAAAAAAAATCACAGGCCTAAAGCAGGTACCTTATGCTGACCTTCTAAAAAAACTCCAGTTATACTCTGTCACATATCGCCTACTCAGAGGTGATCTCTGCCTAACATACAAGGCTATGTCAAACCCAGAGTTGTTGGACATGCTACACTTAAAGAAATCACAATCCCTCTGAGCCACATGCTCCAGGGATCTTAACGTTGTCATCACGATGAATAGAACATGCTGTTGGGATAGGTTCCTGACCCAGAGACTCCCCATAATCTGGAACAGGCTGCCCATACATGTCAGGCAGAGCACCTCAATGGCCCTCTTTAAGAGAATCCTTGACGACTGGATGGGCGATAGGAAATTCACCCCGGGGATCACATCAGTAGCCCTGCTAGACAGGGGTCCAGGAAAGTAAATATTTGTGGGAAGCAATAGAAAGGGAATCATTATGGCTAGGCTTGTATAAGCCTTAGGGCCAATAGCCTAGTGCCTACCTATGAACCCATGAGATAAGGTAACCTCAAAAGAAATCTTGCTGTTTCTGCATGTATTTTAGCTGATATTGCACCTGTCTCCAACTCTTCATTTTGCAAGGAAGATCAGACCATCTTGCATTACATGATCACTTGGTCACTGAAACTCCCAAGAGAAGGCTTTCTCAAGACCTGAATCCAGAACTGGAGCCTAATGTTGGGAAACATGGCTAGACTTAAATGATCCTTTGGAACCTGGTATTTTTTATGATACTAAGATGCAATGACATCCATGCATGTGGATTAGAGAAGAAAAACAATTAAAACTATGCTAACGTGTATTGCCACACTTTCTATAGTAAATGTAAATAACCAGCTTTTAGTAACAGGAGTAATCACCTTAACATATACCATAGCAAAATATAGTGTTTGATACAAAATGTGATATATTGTAACTAATTTTGTTGATAGCCTCTGCCAATTCAAAAACTTCTTGAAGCTGAAAAGTTCTGCTATGACATCAGGAAAGCCTGACCCACAAAGCATCACTACTTAAATTAGTATATAAGCTATTATTTTTCCATGTTAATGGCTGTGACAACAGAGTCATATAGTCTAGAAAGAGTTTGTCAGCTGTGGCTTAAAGGTAGAACTCCGCAGACTGAAAATTAACACATGATGATATATTAGAGAAAAGCTGTAAGTAAGTAGCTGTTCCTCTACAGTATTGCGTTTTGGTTAACCAGCATGCTCTTCTGATGTATGCAAATCATTGCCGATACTTAGTTGACATAATTGTGTTGGTGTTGTAATAAGGAAAACTGAGTCAACAGTGAAACCAGGACATAAAAACATGTCATAATTTTTGTTTAGTTTTCAGCTTTAATATCAGGAATATATCCAGAAATGTTATTAACTGCAAAACATATATGTATGAAAACGTATTTTACATTTTTTTATATTTTTTCCCCTAACAGATTTGTTTGTTTTTCAATTGAATTGTACAGTTTATAGGTCACATTAAAGGTGGGAAAAGTTTTGAAATTATTTATTGTGGTCTCATTTTTTTATATCACAAAAACCTGGCATTTAAACACTGGTGTGCACACTTTTTATATCCACTGTGTGTGTATATATATATATATATATATATATATATATATATATATATATATATATATATATATATATATGTATATATATATATATATATATATATATATATATATATATACATATATATATATACACACATATATATATATATATATATATATATATATATAGATATATATATATATATATAGATATATATATAGATATATATATAAATATATAGATAGATAGATATACTGTGTATATATACACACACACACACACACACACACACACACACACACACACACACACACACACACACACACGTGTGTATGTGTGTGTATATATATATATATATATATATATATATATATATATATATATATATATATATGTCTACTTCACAAACACACACCCTATTTTCATATAAATGAGACAACAAAGCCGAAAACTCAGAAGACTGACTGCTCAGAACATCGACTTTCAACTCCAGGTAAGTAACTGCTTGGCCAAACAAAAATAAAAATAAAAACTGAAGAAAATTAAACCCACCCATACCTCCCCTAACTAAATATACTAACTCTGAGATCACACTACTGTGGAAGTAAGGGGCAAAGTTCAACATGGAAGCTAACTGGTTACTTACCTGGAGTTGAAAGCTGATGTTCCTAGCGGTCGGTCTTCTGAGTTTTTGGCTTTGTTGTCTCAGTTATATGAAAATCGGATAAGTGGGATTTTAGGTTTGTGAAGTAGACCCCTATATATATATATATATATATATATATATATATATATATATATATATATATATATACATATATATATATATATATATATATATATATATATATATATGTGTATGTGTGTGTGTGTGTATGTGTGTGTGTGTGTGTGTGTGTGTGTGTGTGTGTGTGTATGTGCGTGTGTATGTAGAAATTTATCACATTATTATTGAGTGTTCAGAAAGTCAGAAAACATATGGTTGAGACCATGTCACTGACTTTCTGAAAGCTAAGCTCAAGCAGTGCAAAAGCAGCAAAATTTGTGTTTTTACACGGGGACAAGCCCTCATGCTCCCCCTACACTCCTGTAAATTTTATATACATATATATATAACAGCTCTGAGGTTGCACTACAACAAGGAAAAGGAATAATTCCCTGATCCCTACTGTACTGCAGCATCAGTACAACCACTTCAAGTTTTAGGAAAGTAAATGATATGGTCTCAACCATATGACGTTCTAAGCACTCAATAATATATGTATATATATATATATATATATATATATATATATATATATATATATATATATATATAGGTCTAGGAATCTCCATCGAACACACATTTCACCAAAATGTAAACCACCGAACACACTTTTGCGAATGTGCAATTATTGAAAATGCACTTTCACCATAAGGTAAGTAAGCAAACAGTTGTTTGCATGTAGGTTTAGTTGCACATCAACATGTGGGGTAAATTGTATAACTAAACAGGCTGTTGCTTAGATCGCGGTACAGTGGGAAAAAGGAAATATTCCCTTTTCTGCACAGTAGTGAGATCTCAAAGTGAGAATATTAAAGTACGGGGTGTGTGGTGAGTAGTCTTTTATTGTTTTAATATATTTTTTTTTTTTGCGCAAAAGTGCATTTTCAATAAATGCACTTTTGCAAAAGTGTGTTCGGTGGTTTACGTTTAGGTGAAACGTGTGTTCGATGGAAAGTCCTAGATCTATAAATATATATATATATATATATATATGTATATATATATATATATATATATATATATATATATATACGTAGGGGGTCTACTTCAAATTAACAAAAGACAACTTACCTGAAAATGAAATCACCAAGATGAGATGTCCGAAACCTGATTTTAACAAATGAACGTATTGTCAAAACTTTTCTCGTGGTAAGTATCGAGTCAACCAATTTCATGAAGAAACACACAGGACTATCTCTAATCCACCCAGGTGGGGTCTACACCCCCCATACGCCCCCCTAACTAAATGGGTTCCTATTAGAATGACGAAAATGCATTTTGTCGAATGCGTTTTCATCTAACCATGTAGGGCGAACAGGCAAAACAGCAAAGTGGCTGTTCAGCAAATTCTTTCTGTGGGAAAGAAGTTGCTTGACCGCTTTGTTGCTTTGCCATCTTCTGAAGTGTAGTGTGGTCCCTTGTCCGGTATAGCTCCCGAGCATGAATGTGCAACAGTTACTGACCTTAGGGTTAGGGTGTGGGTTAAGGTAAGTGCATATGTATGAAAGTGTTTACTGTTTTTTATTTTGCATTAGATGTATGGTTGAGTTACATGTATATGTGTTTTCAGCTGTTTATTTTTGTTTTGTGGGGGGTAGAATTAGGGTTAAGGTAAGTGTGTATGTGTTTGGAACTGTTTATGTAAATGTGCGAGAGTTACTGACCTTAGGGTTAGGGTGCGGATTAAGGTAAGTGCATATATTTTAAAATGTTTATTGTTTTTTTTTTCGTTAGATGTATGGTTGGGTTATGTGCACATGTGTATTTAGTTGTTTACTGTTTTTTGGAGGGTTATAATTAGGGTTAGGGTATGTGTGCATGTGTTTGGAAGTGTTTAATGTTTTTTTTTTGGGGGGGGTTGGAACAGCTATTTCTTTCCCTAGGAAAGAAATTGCTGTTCTGTGGTTTTGACATTTTCTGCTTTCGCTAAAAATGTGTCAATGAAACATCGTTTACTGTTTTCAGCGTTCGATGTTTCAATATAGACCCAACTAAATATACCAACTTTGAGATTGCAGCACAGTGGGGAAAAGAGCAAATTTCTCCAGGTTGGCCAACTGGATATTTACCCTGAGAAATGGTTCGGCAATATGGTCATTCATTAAAATCAGGTTTCGGACATCTCGTCTCTGCGATTTCAACTTCAGGTATATAGGTTTTTGTTAATTTGAAGTAGACTCATATACAGATATAGATATAGATAGCTATAGATATAGATAGATATCTATCTATATCTATAGGTATATATATGTGAGTGTGTGTGTGTGTGTGTGTGTGTGTGTGTGTGTGTGTGTGTGTGTGTGTGTGTGTGTGTGTGTGTGTGTGTGGGTGAGTGTGTGTAAAACATGATGCCAAAATAAAAAGATAATTTATGACACAAAAGCTGTCTGCATGTTGACCTCTAAGCAATATATTCTAAAAATGTATAGAAATGGCAGTCCCAATCAGATTCAAATATAGTAGGAAATTTAAAAGCAAACCAACCTGGTAGTCCACTAATATAAATAAACTGTAATAAAAGAAAAAAAAAACCTCTTTAAAGTATATGGCAGATCAATGACCCTTATATCAAGAACAACATCATGAAATTGACAAGAGAACTACTAAAGGAGCCCAATGAACTTAGAATTTAATAGCACCACTTACTCTCATCCAGAAGACATTGCCCATATACTAGCAAACAAACTCAGTGCAAATTTTAGCCAATAGACAATTATCCAGAGGTCACTTATCTCTGAATCTTTCAGATCCCACATCATCACTCTCCAGGATTGAAAATACCTCCTTGATGGGACCTAATAATGTACCTGACTGTTTGACAAGCAGTACAAAACAAGGCCTGGCTGAGACACTCCATGAGATATTTAATATTAGTTCAACCACTGGGTTTGTTCCTGAGTTTTGGCACACAGCAATAGTAATGTTACTCCACAAAGGCGGCCCTACTACTGAACCTGGGAATCAAAGCTCTATCAGCCTAACAAGTCTTGTTTGCAAACAATGGAACATATTACAAGTGACATGATAAACTATGATGTTAAAAATTCAATTAGCTAAACACACAGCAGTTTGGCTTTGTCAAAGGTAGATCTTGTCTAATGAATCTGGTTAACTACTTTGAAAGGATAACACAGCCCGTTGAGAGTGACCTGGCAAAAGCATTCTGGCACCCTCCTCAATGCGAGCCTAGTTATTAAGGTTAAAGCATTACAAGTATAGCAAATTGTCTAAAAGTGAGAACCCTCAGAGTGAGGGTATCAGGTACCTCATTAGAAAGTACGATGGTGATCAGTGGGGTCCCATAGGGCTCAGCACTGCAAAACATTTTGATGGACATTTACCTATTTCCAAACCATGAACCAAGACTTCTGACTAACCTAGTTTGTGGACAACTGCAAATTGGGAGTCATTGTCAAGTTCCCTTCTGACATCAAGGCCCTTTAGAAAGAACTTAAACTCATAAATAACCAGTGTACTAAAGTATTCTCAAATTAAGTGATAAAAAATGCAGAATTGTCACATTTGGTAAATAATCCCTCTATCAGCATACAAACAAAAAGCACCTAACACCAAAATGAAAATATTATTAAAGAACTTGGAACTTGCTCTCTTTTCTGATCATCATGTAAAGACAATAGTCAGAAAGTCCTTCTGCTCAGCACAGCTAATTGCCAAAGGAATGCCATCCAGATCTAAAGAGGTCATTGTCCCCTTATGTTTGGCATTGACTAGGTCAGTTATTGAATACAATACCCACTTTGGGATGTACCACACTAGACTTATCAGACAACTAGACAACTAGAAACAGTTCAGAGGTTCCTAAATAAGAAGATCATGGGCTTAAAAACTCTAATTTGCCAGAAATTATTGGAATCACTGTCTATTTATTCAGTATCTTTTAGACTTCTGTGGAATGATCTATACTTACCCACCATGCCACTATGAATCCATTGGTCCTGTATATCTTGTTACTCCACAAATCACATAGTGCCACAAATATCAGAACCAGGAATATAAATTCTCGTCATCAAATAAATTAAACATGATGAAGAGATAGGTTCATTATGCAGTGCCTTCCCCATCCAGCAATAGGGGTACAGTATCATCCTTCAAAACGTAGCTGGATAATTGGATGGGTCTACACAAATTCACCCCTGACCTGACTGACTTAGCCTCCTTGAAAAAGCAGGTCAGTCCAAGGGTGGGTAGTGGCAAGGTGTAAATGATTGCTAGACTTACTTTCCTTGTATTTCCTAAGTTCCTGTAATCCTATAACTTTTAATGGGGGAATGTACTGAAATAGAAAGAAATCCAATATACATTAAACTATTCTGATATTTTAGATGCATTTTATCACAATAAGTACTATATACTTGTTCTCAGTTTAACAATAAAAACAGAATAATATTTTTTTCATATTTTGTTTTATAATCTCACAAAGTAATATTTTTACATTTCTTATTGAAAAAAAGCACTGATGCGGTGGTGCAGCGGTTAGTGTTGTCACCTCACAGCAAAAGGTTCCCCTGTTTGATTCTTGGCTGGAGTGCCTTCTGTGTGGAGGCTGCATGTCCTCCTCATGGTTGAGTGATGTTTAAAGTCATGCAGGTAGGTGCGTGCATGAATGGGTGTGCCTTCTTTGAAGGTTGGGTGTCGGGCTGGCAACTCAGTACTGTAAAAATCCACTGCCAGTCATTAGTGGACTGGAGTTCCACTGTGGCGACCCCTAACCAGGAAAAGCCAAAAGACATTACTATTGAAAAAAGCACCGCATAAACAACCTATTTCAGTTTTTGCCAACAAAAACTTTTTTTCATTTTGTTTCAGAACGCTTACACTTTTACCGTCGATGTCTCTAAAGCTACATGGTAATTTATCTGGAAGTTTGGGTTTAAAAATTTGATCTGTAGTTCACTGCAGATGTACTGGTAGAGAAATCAGAAACCAGAAGAAGTTTGATGTACAATATTCCTACACATTGCAGGCGGGGAAATCACAATGGCAGATAACCCTTTTAGCTACCGCCACTATGTAAGATTGCAAGAAGACTACTTGAAAATTGGTTTGATGATAACAACTGACCAAAATGATGTAATGAATTTCATCCTATTAGAACACATTAAAAAAAAGTTAAAAGAGTTTATCCCCAGGATGGCTACTTGGAGTAAGTCAACCCCCTCCCCCAAAATGACACTTACACACAGACACACACACACACACATATATATATAATTTTTTTTCACAGTCACATGATACTATGAGAAAATGAAAAGCTAAACTCCATTAAGCAGTACACAATTGTCTCAAGCAATCCCTGATTTTATTCCAGCATGAGGGAGCAAGTGGTTTCAGAGTAAGTAGTTGTGATGAAACACAGGAATGCTCTTTCATCTTCAAGGTGGAAGAAACAAATATGTTAGCAGTGATCAAGTGGGAAAGTTTAAGTTTTTGTGTGCTAAATTAAAACTTTCCATATATAATGTATACAGTAGTGTACCCACCACTGTATAAGCACTGAAAAGCCTAAAAGGGTTAGAACTACCACATCAACTAGCATATGCACAACTTCTTACAACCAGTAAAATTATCTGTCATCCCTCTGCCCATCCAGCACTAAAAAACATGTTACACAACTATGTTCCTAGTTAGTCATTGTGATCCAGTGACCATATGCTCCTGTTTATCTACAAATCTAGCAAATCTGCTGGGTATTCTGTGTACCCATACAAGGTTGCTAAGGCCTGGAACTCATTACCTGCATCCATCAGGTCAATATCCTCCCTACCATCTTTCAATACCTCTCTAAAAGACTTCCTAACTAAAATCTGTCTCTCTTCTTGCTTAAAACCAGGATAAACTATATCCCTAAATGTGAACAAATGTCTTTTCATTCCTTATACTTCCTTACT
>NC_056731.1:1674406358-1674521358 GCF_019279795.1 Protopterus annectens | reverse complement strand
TGTGTGTGTATACCTGCCTGCATGTGTATATGTGCATATGTATTTATATGTTCTGTATTATGTGTTTGCATGAAGGACATATATGCATGCAACTGAAAAAAAATGATGACACAGCCACTGAACACTCTTAAAACACCAACGAACCTTTAATGTTAAGCGTTTTTCATCTACCCTAATAGGTAAACTTCTTCAGACAAATACATAGAACACTATACAAAGTTTTAAACCAAAAAAAGGTGCCAAATCCACCTTAAATTAACCAATCAGCTCTTTTACCTGTAAACCAGTATTTAAACTGGTTAAAATAATTAAAGTACAATGACTAAAATGTATAAAATGTCAATCCTGACTCACCCACATAGAAAAGGTTGTCCCAAACATCATGTACTACACTACACTAATTAAAACAAATCTAATAAAAATAAATAAGTATAATTCATACTAGATACATTTATGTATACATACATACTAGATACATTTATGTATATATATATATATATATATATATATATATATATATATATATATATATATATATATATATATATATATATACACATATATTAATATGCTTCTAACCCGCAGCATTGTAATTTAGTTTTGACATAGCCAACGAGTAGACCATTTTCAACTTTTATAGTACCTTATTGTGCTGGATAAGATTTCATTTTAATCACTTGAATGTGATGAAACACATTTCTGCTATTCTGTAGCACTTCAGTAATAAATTCATTGGAGTGAAGTGTACTTTTTTCCTTATCTTGACCAAAGGTCTATAGGGAACTATTTTTTATCAACACTCCCACTGCAAAAAGGGGTACAGAATAGATACAACATATTACCTTCTCTATGTTATAAATCTATGTAAAATGTCTCAGTAGAAATTAATTCAATTTCTAATACTGCAATCAAATCTTAACTGGCGCCACATGTCATTTTATCTTATTGCGGAAAATAAGCATTTCTGTAACATGTATAGAGGTCAAAGAAACTGGAACAGACCTTGAAAAATATAAGCAAATGTAAATGTTTTAAAGTTATATAGAAGTGTTTTACACACACACACACACACACACACACAAACACCTATATATGCATATATATATATATATATATATATATATATATATATATATACAGAGAGAGAGAGAGAGAGCTTCTCTCAAGTTTAGGGTTGTGGTTAATATTGAACAAGTAGATGGACGAACATTAAAATGTGAAGGGACTGTTTGTCATGAAAGTTGAGTGGGATTGGAGGGGGTGAGAGCATGTGTGTGTGTGTGTGTGTGTGTGTGTGTGTGTGTGTGTGTAGTAGTCAGGGTTAGGGTTGAGGGGTTGAGGGTAGCTGGGGGATAAGTTTTGTGTGTTTGTGTGTGAGTGTGTATTTTAGGGTTAGGGTCAAGGTTAGGTAAGGAGGTAGATGTAAAGATGTTAGTGTTTGTTTGTGTCTGTTTGTGTAATTGAGTGTCTTGTGTAGTGGCAGTGTTATGGGAAGGTTTTCTTATGTTAAGCTGTATGATTACAGTTGTGGAGAGGGGCTGGTGTTAGGGTTAGTGTTAGCACCCATTACTAAGGTGTTACAGGGGTTTGGAACAAGGCAATCAGCGCAAACAAGCTGATTAATGTAAAACATTCAAAGATCTGTGTATTCAGAGTTGTGGCTGAGAAGATTACATTCACCAGTTACTGTTCCTCAAATGGTTGGTATACAGAGCTTTTATTCATTGTGAATGCTAAAGATGTCTGAAAGACTGCATTTCATCAGCACGTTCCATTTGCTTTGCCGTCTTTGATCATTAATTGTTTGTAGATAACTTTATTTTAAATCTGTGATGTATATTTCTGCTCCAGACTTGCAGTTCATCAGTAGCACTCAAAGTCACTCATGAAAGAACATCTCTTTCTATTATGCCTTAGTATCATGGACTGTTTTGGTGGTCTATACATGTTTGTGGAAAGAAGTGGGAGAAAATTGTTGTAGGACGTCAACACAATTTTGTGTGGTAATGTTCATAGTGTGCGGTCTGTCTCTAACTTTTTAGAATTAAATGGTAACAGTCTTGGGTTAAAAGCTACATGGTACATTCTGCAGAAAACAAGCAATTATAATGTATATTTTTTAAATTAGGGCTGTTCTGATCTGGAAGTCTGTTGGCTGTGTCCTTTTATTGTCACTTAAAATCATAATTATGTTTTCCTCTTGAAGTGCAACATTTTCGTGTCCCTACTTATATTTAAGACTCTTGGCACGTTGGCTTGGAAACAGATACATAAAATATGATCTGATAATCTGTATTTAGAACAAATGGTACCACATGGCATGGCCACATTGTTGCAGTATGCGAAACAGAAGACCAAGGTTATGATTTTAGCCGGGACTTTTCTGCTGCAGACATCATGCAGTCTGAATTATGCTGAAGGGATCAGTTTCAGAAACCACACACAGTATACAAATTACTGTCAGTACAAATGTAAATGATGGCTCCTATGATAATTTTCTTTGGATGCCTTGCTAGAATTTGACACCCAGACAGATGTGCAATATGCTTTTAAATCCTCTAGGTAAATGGCCTTTACACATTTATCAAACTTCATGCTTTCTTTCCAAACAGGCTGTATATACTTCAGTTTTCTGTTGTGTTGACTAGGTTCTGAAAGGTTTTATTAATCTCTTTTTCTAAAGATACTTTGTGTTGTATATTGCGAAATGTTTGAGGTACAGCTCACAATTCATAAAGATGGTATTACCAGCCTGGTTATTACTGATTGTTAAGCATTACCAGCCTAGTTATTACTGATTATTAAGTATTACCAGTCTGGTTGTTACTGATTATTAAGTATTACCAGCCTGGTTATTATTGATTATTATCTGGTTATTAATGATGATGATTATTATTATTATTATTATTATTATTATTATTATTATTATTATTATTATTATTATTATACAGGACAACACCTGCTTAGTTTCAATGCTGCATTACATTCTAGAAACATATAGAATGATCAGAATTTTTTTCCCCAAAGGAGTAGTTGACACATACAGTAGTAGCCTTCTGGCTTTGAATGATGTATTGATGAGAAGTCATGAATGCAGAAAAATATTGAGAATGTTTATGAGTGTGTAGCTAGGTTGCTGACTAGCATTGTTACATTTTTAATAGGAAGAGCAATATACATGCTATTTTAGTCAAGCTCTACATTTTTATTATTCAGTCTTCAAACAGACTAATAAATGTATTCATAGGATTCATTTCTGAACATATATGTACCTGACAGGCAAGAATCTGTAGCTATGTAATCACTGTTAAAATGGGCAGAATACTAGTTAAGACAGGGCAAGATAGGTGCACACACACATTAGAATAATGCAGTTGGAGTAAAATGTGAATTCAGTTATACATGTAAAAACTGTATTCTTGACAATCATAAATGCACAATAAATTATACATAGCAGGTGTGTTAGCTGTGCTTAATATGCCCAAACAATGACTAAATACCCTTTACATTTTGCCATTATATATTGAAATCAGAATGTCATATAATGCAGCAGCTGTCATGCACCTTGCCAATTAATTACCCCATAATCCATTATTATTAAAAAGTTCAGTATGTGATCCTTTTCTCTGGCAGCCAGTCCACCAACACAGTATTCAACACAAGGAAGAAGTCATGAAATTATACCACACTCCAAAAATGGCATAATATTTAACTGTAGCCTCAAAACAGGCTTTGTGCCTCATGAATGGAGAAAGGCAACAGTCATCCCTCTGCACAAAGGTGGGCCATCTATAGACCCTGGAAACTACAGACCCATAAGTCTCACTAGTCTTATATGAAAAGCCATGGAAAAACTTATCATGGAGATAATCAACAGAGATATAGTAAACCTCCAGACACTGGACCCAACCCAGTTTGGTTTTGTCAAGGACAGACCATGCCTACTCAACCTGGTGGACTTCTTTGAGAAAGTCGCCAAAGCAATGGATGAGGGCAAAATCGTTCACACTGCCTACCTTGACCTGGCCAAGGCATTTGACACAATACCCCACTTAGGCATTGTTGACAAACTCAAAAGGTTAGGTACAAACCCACATGTCACCTGATGGATAGCCAACTGGCTCACAGACAGGACCCAGGAAGTTAGAACTGGGGAGTCCACCTCTACATAGAGGCCAGTCACAAGTGGAGTCCCACAGGGATCAGTCCTTGGACCACTCCTTTTTGGCATTTACTTCTCAGAAAGCAAGGCCAATGTCAGTGGTCTCTGGCTGACTAAATTTGCAGATGACTGCAAATTAGGATCTATTATTGAATCACGCACTGACACAAATGTTTTCCAGAGGAGCTGACACAAACAACTGGCGTCAGAGCCATGGACTAAAACTAAATGCCAAGAAATGCATAATAGTATCCCTTGGGAAGTCATCCATCCTTGGTAACTATCATATTGACAACACACCTCTTAGAGATGACCCAGTAGTCAGGGAGTTAGGAGCACACATAGATAGTAATCTAGCCTTTGGCCATCATGTGTCTACAGTGGTGAGGAAATCATTCTATGTTATGCAACTTAAAAACAAAGGTATTGCATATAAGTCCAAGGAAGTCATTGTTCCACTGTATTTGGAATTCATCAGACCTATCATTGAGAACAATGCCCCCTTTGGTATGTACCAAGCCAGTATATCGAATCACTGGAGCATCCACAGAGGTTCCTCACCAAAAGAATATAGGGTGTAAGTAAAATGTCTTATGCAGACCACCTTAAGGCTCTATCCCTGTGTTCTGTCTCCTACAGGCTTTTGAGGGGAGATCTATACTTGGGATATAGGGCATTGTCAGACCCCACTCTGATGAACTTCCTGCATATCCAGAAAACAAACAGCACCAGAATTACCAATTCTAAAGACAAACCTTGCCTATGAAATAAATAGGATTTGCTGGAGAGATAGGTATGCATCCCAGAGACTACCCCATCTATGGAACAGGCTTCCCATCCATGTGAAGCAAAGTTCTTCCCTAACCCAATTCAAGTGCAACTTGGACAACTGGATGGAAGACCAGAAATTCATCCCTGGTTTGGCACCTATGTCTCTAATGGACATAGGTAACTTGTAAATGGTTCATCTCCTATGCCCATGCTTACACTTATCAAGGGTATTAGAACTTGTCAGAGATTTGGGATACATGGCTAGGCTTAAAAAGGCCCTTGTGGTCATAAGCCTAGAAAACACCTATGAACCTATAACTTACTGTTGCACAAGAAAATTGTCTATGTATCTAGATCACCCTTTGGATTTCTGCTGTAGTGTTTGTGTGACTGGTATATGCTGAAACCAATAACTTGATTTCCTATGGGAAAAAGGGTTTGGTGTTATGCCATTCATCCTTTTTTTTTCTGTGTGCTACTGAACGTTGGGCAATTTCTCCTCAAGATTCAAAAGTGAAGCCAGGACCCTGCACATATTTATCTTTGATGTGGTGTTTATTAGTTTCAGAGCTCACTGTTCCTGTGGAATATAAACATATAAATGGCTCAGTTGTCTTTCTATTTGTTTTTACCTTTGTATTTTATTATTGGCATTCTGTAATGAGAAAGATGTGCTCCTGACTTATTCATCAGTTAATCTATACTAACTTAAGCCAGGTTACAAATAACAGAAATAAAAAACAAAAATGAAGTTCCTCACCTATAATCTGTGGTAGTCTAAAACCATTTTTTGTTCACATCTTCAATGAAAAGGTGTTCTAATTGTTAACTATGGTGATCTTTTTCACTTGGTAAGATATTACAATTTACAGTCATCACATATGAGCCTGTGCATTTCTTATGCAGCTGCATTTACCACCATAGATATTCCCTTCCATACATCACACTGATAACCATTCAAAGTCAGCAAACCCTTTGCAAAACACTTATGCATGCTTGCCATCCTTAGTTTGATATGTGTGCAAACATGGAACAGTGGCCTGTACTACATTAATTAGTTATAATTTGATATATGTGCAAACATGGAACAGCGGCCTGTCTTACTACAATTAGTTATGTAAAAATTGTAAATCCTGAGAGGAAAATCAGTTAGATCTGTGAATAGCTCCTTATTTTATTGCTCATGTCAAGCTTAAAGAACCTTTGCAGTTCCTTTTGTTGAATAATAATTTATTTTTAAGTTTTTGAACATAAATATACACTTCCCCCAAGGTGTTTCCAGGAATCCAACAATTCAAGGTGCAAGCCCTGTTCATTGGTATCCTCTATGTTTTTAAAGCCTGATATCATTCCCCTTTTATTTGTCTTGTTTTATCAATTTTCGATTACTTGTGTTGTTTATGTACTTATCTGCTACACTACAATGCTTTCAGCAGGTTGCTGCAAGATGCATTTATATGAATGCTATCATTAGTCCCTCTCTAAGTACTGGACATGTTGGTTGGTAACAAAATATTTGCAGTATTCCTGATGGTGATCATGTAGGTTCCGATGAGATAATACATTAAAATTATACTAACTGTAAGAATGTACACAGCATATGTTGGTAGCACAGTGAATGAGCTACAGGTGTGCACATACGTATGTAATGAGCTCCTTAATCTAGGTAGATGTTAACCAGGTAAGTGTAATGGTCTCTCAGTTCCTTTTCAGGTTTCAGCCACAATACACGCCAGTTGAGCAAGTATAATTACAAATTATAAGTGGACAGTTTAGCATAGACAGTCAACAAACATGCTTTAGGAAGGTGAATGGGAATCCACCCAGACATGGAGAGAGAGAGAGAGAGAGAGAGAGAGAGAGAACTTGTTAAATGTGACATAGCTAGTCACCAGATGTCATGAGTGAGCCCAGTAAGACTTAATGATTTTATCACTAAGGTACTTTGCTGATAGAGCATCAGTGGATAAGGTCAGGCAACAAAGTGAAATTGCATGGAAACCTCATACCACTCTGCTATGTTATCGTGCAGTACTAGTTCAGATATACCAAAGTGTGACAGAATGTGATGCCTGAGTGCTTATGGTGAATATTACATTGCAGTGCTTTCCTGGATGTTCATAATGTCTTTCCAGTGACCTCTAGGCCCGAGAACATGTCTTGTGTGGCACTGATAAGAGCTGGACAGTGAAGCTGGTGTTAGCCCTGTTTCCCCCTTCCATTACCTCTATTAATTTATTTATTTATATTTGTTAATCAGATTACTGAACTGATCCAAGGACCCTTATCAGCCATGACCACAGCCAGAGGCAATCTATTAAATGCAACTAAGAAATGAGAGAAGTACATATCTGAACAACATACTTGAATAAGGTAGTTGCCACTAAAATTTCAGCTGTCAAACATATGCCATTCAATCCTATGATGTTTAATGGTGTAAGATGCAAATAATTAAACTACTTTCAACAACAGCATAACACAGAGTAATGCCATTTCATAAACTGATAAATTTAACTTGTTTTAAAACTCATTGGCAATATTTTTTTAAAAATAATAGCAAAATAAAAAGTGTACTAATTCAGCATCTTTCAAATTCATTGTAATTCACATTCATGTGCTACTTCATTGAGCTATATTTAGCTAAAGTCCTGATGACTAAGTAGGAATCACAATAAAACTATATTAACAAACTTGTAACTTTGAATGATATTGCTTCCTGAGAAATGTTTGCTCACAGTAATTACGTTTTTGGAGCTGGTGTGCATGCACAATCAACTGATTATTAAAAATACTTTAAATCCTTTTTCTGTAGATACATACCTACCAACATCTAAATATTACAAATCATAGAACTAGCCTTTGAAAATCAAAGCAGATGGCCTAAAAACAGGAGAACTTTCTTATTTTTAAAACAGAAGTCTTTTGGCACTATAGTTAGAGATAAGAAATCTTTACACACAGTTATTTAATAATGTATTCACCACTTAGAATGCTGATCTTTAAGAGGAAAATTAAAAAAAAATCTGAGGTCAGAAATCATAGCGTTATGTGTAAATTGTAGCAGTTGAGAGGTAAGTGTGGATGCTTTGCTCTGTGAATGAACTGTAAAAATTAAACAAAGTAAAAGTGCCATAGTCCACAGAATATTTTCAAATCCAGACAAAGTAATTTAAACTACTAATATATACATGATAGTTTTCGGTGCCAATCTACTGTGGGTATGAATTAGCAAGGTCCCATTTCACTTATAAAACAAATTAGGAACTTCCTTGTTTAGACTAGAAGTTGGTATCCATGAATGTCTAAAAGATTTGCCCCCTCTGCTGCTGAGAGAGAATATTATATAATTCCTGTTTGTTTTGGTAATTGTTTTTCATTTTAGGAAGCATGGAAGTTGTTTATATACTCTACTGGGCTAGTTTTAATGTAAACATACTCTGAAAATAGCCACACTTATGAGAACGCTAAATACATTGTACCTATATTAATGAAAATGTTATTCCAGTGGAATAAAACTAAAACCTGTATGCACTTCATACCTTCTTATTCTACGTGCCTTTTAAGTTAATGCATCTAACCATTTTATTACCCTTTACAGAGCTTTAAATACTTGATATTACCTTTAGATAAAATGTTCAATGTACAACTAAAGGGAAACATTACTGTTTAAATACAGTTTTAAATTATCCCTGGGTGATTTTTGTTATAGTTTTATAGGACCAGAAATGCTGCACTTAGTGAAGTTGTGAACTCTGAACTAAAACAAAATTTCAAGCTTATGAGTATAAAATATATACAAATTATGCAAAAATACTATAGCTGTATTGTTCGTTATCCATATGCAAAGGTTACACACAAAGAGCTGGAATGCCTTCTAGCATACTTTCATAAAAAGGAACTTCAGGTGGTAATTTAACATATAATAATATGATTTTCAGTCAGAAAGTAAAATCTGCTGGCCATCCAAGAACTTGCAAGGTTTGTAATAAATATTGATATGTGATGTGCTCAAAGGCCTTTCTGGCTGCAAGGCAGATGGTCACTGTTTCTGTGTCAGTTTCCCTGGAGGTTCTATGCTGATGAAAGCTATTCCTCACATGAACTTGGATTAGGTACTCATCAGTTCATGAATGATGACAGTTTGCTAATCTCTTGTCATCTTTCTGTTTGTGATACTGACAAGTACATTGACATCTATGTTTAGCAGCAAAATTGGTAAAAACTAGTAGTTTCTATTCAGAATGCATTTTCCTGGTGAATCTTCCCAGTGTAGCATCTTTCAAAATAATTGCAATGAAAACTTTCAAGAATTGTTTGGGGAAATAATACTTTTGTAGTTAATTCTATTTACTTATTACCCTGTTTGCTTTGTCATTATGTGTCTTCATGACTAAGTCCAGTCCTCTGCTTCCAGTTGCTGAGTGATTCATTAAGATTAGGGCCTATTTCTCATGTAAGTGTTTCATAGAAGCATGCTGCCCACTTCTCAAACATGTTATTTAGTGGTCGTTTTCATTGCTGGTGCATATGGGTTTTTTCCTTGCCTGATACTTAGAACAAGATTCTTCTAGAATCTTTGTATCTCTCTTCTTTATACACTCTAGGCCAATATATAGTGATACTATGGCACGCCTATCCCTTTTTATACATACATTTAATCTGTCATATAGAGATCTACCAGGCTTGATTTCCAGACACCCTGAAAAGATACTCTCATACTTCCTGTCACTGAAGAGTGTAACCATCCAGTTCATCTTGCACTGGATCATGTTATTACAGCATGCATCCATTGCTTTTCCAAGCTGCTGTGGCATAGATGGCTGCCTTGTTTGTACCCTGATAGACTACAAGTGTCTTGTTTAAAGCTATAGTAACAAAAGACCATCAGTGGAGAAACAGTTTTGAAAGAGTACAAATCCATAAGAAGCCTTGTATTTAATATTCTACCTTGCACACCTCATCATGAAGGGATTCACATCCAGATCCAAGGATGTCATTGTACCCCTATATTCCTCCCTCATCAGACCCATGATTGAGTACAATGCCCCATTTGGTATGTACCTCACCCGGCATTTGCAACAGCTGGAGAGACCACAAAAGTACCTCACCAAGAAGATCAAGGGTCTCCAACATATGTCTTATTCTGCCAGACTAAAGAAACTTCAGCTCTATTCAGTATCATACCGCCTGCTCAGAGGTGATCTCTGCCTGATGTACAAGGCCATGTCCAATCAGGATCTGATGGACATGCTCCACCTCAAAAAATCCAAGTCCATCAGGACCACGAGAGCTAAAGACTTAAACCTCGGCACAAGTATGAATAGGACATGCTGGAGGGATAGATTCATAACCCAGAGGCTTCCCATGCTTTGGAACAAGATCCCAGTTCGTATTAGGCAGAGCCCCTCACTGACTCTCTTCAAGAGAAATCTTGATGAGTGGATGGGAGATCGTAAGTTTACCCCAGGGGTCACATCTGTGTCACTGCTAGACAGGGGCACAGTAAACTAATTCTATTATATAAGGGGACCTTCACTGTGTCACTACTAGACACAGTATTCTCAATTTATTCTGTACATTTTTGTACCATTTCATGGGGTGGCAAATGGCACATCACTATGGCTAGGCTTACAAATGCTCCAGGGCAGATAGCCTAGTACTATACTATGAAACTATGAAACTATAGTAAGCTGTCTAATTGAAGAAACAAAGTTATTGCCCCTTTTGCTACAGTCATATTAGTACCACAGATAGAGAGATAACAACAGAAGGAGTGCATTAATAAGAATATTTCTGTAGAATCTTGGTCCTCTCCCCAACATAATAAGTAAGTACAAAAAAAGGAAGTTGTCTCCACCTGCTTCTTTTAGAACCAAAGCTCAAATCAACCCGCTGTAATAGTTACAAGATTTGAAAGCAAAGGTCCTAGTCGATATGCAGGAGAACAGCACTAAAGAAGTACATGATTCATCTAGGACTTGAACCTAGACCATCCGGATCACCATCCTAGCTGTTCTGCCACTAACACAATAAACTAGGAACCACACTATGGTGAAGTACAGTTCTCATAAGAAGTACTAAAAGCAAACAAACAACATGGACTCTGCAAATGCCATAAAACTTTAATTACAATCACAAAGCTTTTGGATCAAGTAGTCCTTCCTCAGTGCTGAGGAAGGATTACTTGATCTGAAGCCTTTGTGATCATGAATAAACACCACTTTAAGGCATCAGTCCCAAAAACAGAACCTTTAGACATCCAAGTATTAACTGCATGTGCATAGGCTGGTTTAATTTGTTTACATCTTCTGCATTGCAGTGCCTAGTCAATCATCTATCCATTCATAGACTACCTAAATTATAGGTTCATAGGTTAGTACTAAGCTAACTGCCCTTGTGAGCCATTTTAAGCCTAGCCAGTTATCCCTTGTGAGACTCAAACCATGCATGTGTGTGTGTGTGTGTGTGTGTGTGTGTGTGTGTGTGTGTGTGTGTGTGTGTGTGTGACCATGTGATTAAAGTCCACTTAAATTATCTTGCCCATTTGTTTGTCATAGAGCCAAATGTCACTGCAATTTTGTTATTTATTTTCTTTATCTGACAGGATAGGTGATATGAGAAGAACTGAACATTTTAGTCATAAATAAAAAAAAAGAAATGCATTAGCAAGAAGACAGCATCAGACAATGACAGTACTGCACCTGTGACAATATACAGAGAGCATATAATGTATATCACAAAACTGTACATATGAACAGTCTGCAGCTTACTGTCTACAACAACACAGAAAAATATATGTCCACATTTTACAAGGCCCTGCAACACCTGCTTGCTTTTTAGAAATATGTCTTTGAGTATATTAATGGAGGCTCTGTGAATGGTCAGAGGTTTTCAAAGTTATATTCTCTGGCTTGTACACTGTAGTTAGTATTGCTGTCTTCAAGGGGCTTCATACTTTGATTTCGTTATTTGGAATTTCTATATATTTGTTTTCTTTTCTGTTTTTCAGTGCTAGGATGTTCAGCTTCTTCCCACATTCTAAAGACATTATGATATATGACTTGGCACACCTCTGAATTGCTTGTATGTGTGTTTGTATCTGTGTGTGTATTATTTGTCTGTGTATGTGTATGTATGTGTTTTGTTTGACGTCCCATCTGCACATAACACTGCCCTTATATGTGCACCCAGGACTAGATCATGATGTGCAAACTATCCACTGAAATACCGGTCTTTGAAAGATTATAAAAAAGCTGTTATATTCATTGAAATTGTTAATGAAACTGTTGAATTTATTATTCCATTCCATTTTGCATCTGTGTTTTATGGGCTTTGTGTCCTCTAACCTTCCTTTAGTTTAGAGAATTTTGAATCAGAATTGAATTGATGCTACAGCTTTCACTATCAATTATAATCAACTAGCAGTTTCTATGCCTTTCTTTAATGCTGACCACCTGTGTTTCTTTCACCCCCGTATGCAGCAGTGCTCTCTAGGCCCTAGGTCACACTCTGGTGTTTGGGTCACCCTTTAGAAGGCTGCCCACGTACAACAGACTAGAATTACTTCCTGTTCTATTCATTATCAAACTCTATTATTTAATTGCACATAGAGAGATTTTGACTCACCAATAATCACACTTTGTAATTTATGTCACAATGACTGTAGGCTTGCAAGTTGTCATTCATAGCCATAAATCTACAAAGGAGTGTACATATGTACTAAAGGTAATCGAGTAGTCATAATTTATAATATATGAGGTATACAACCCTTTTAGTCATCAAACATCTCTTTTTCAGTAATTTGGATGAAATTACCTTAATGGCTGGTGTACATTGGCATTTGGTAAGTCAGTGCTATGTATACTGTTTAGAAAAGATACAATTACCAAGGTAATCATTAATAAATAAATACGTTTTATTAATAAAAATGTTGTGATGTGGATGCTTGACAGAAAAATGCCAAGAATTTTCTACATCCATACACTTCTGATTACTTTTGGTTTAAACTTGTATTCACAATACTATTTAAAACAATAAATAAATAAAAGCATAAACTGTTTATGGAATCTAGACATTGGTAAGAATAAAGGTTTTCCTTTTTTTCTTAATGCTCTTTTTATGCTACTACGATTGTTGTAGTAGTGCTTTAGATCAATCTTTGAGTATGCTGGGAAAGTGTGCAGGCCTGATTAAAATATAAAAAATACAGAAGGGAGTTTTGTCTAATTGCAAGCAAAATAACTTGCTTATTCTCATTAAATCACAGATGACTCAAATATTTAATCAAAGTAGTGTTAACTAATACAAAACAATGTAAACTATTCCTTTGGAAATTTATATGCTAGCCAAAAAAGATGCCATGTCTTCTCTTTAGTTACAGACCTATGAAGTTAATGTGCTTTAAGTGTACTGGTTAAGAATGACTTTGAACTGAATTTTAAATGAAGGCTTTGTCTGATTCTAAACTTCTGGAACTGATCAATGCACTTTGAAAAGGGAGACCCTATGTGTTATACTGTGGCAAACAGAAAGAGGAAGCAACTTGTGCTTCCAAGACTTACAGTACAGCTTCTTCTTAATTTTATTACAGCATGTGGGATCTCTTTCATGGTAAACAGCACCCACACCCTCTCATGAGAAAGATATAATCATCACTATGAATGATTCAACATTAACTATTTAATACAGTGCCCTGATTTCTAGTATTACAATATGTTCTTCAAATGTTTTATATTGTTCTAATATTCTAATACATAACTTAGGTAATAAAAATATTATATATATATGTGTGTGTGTGTGTGTGTGTGTGTGTGTGTGTGTGTGTGTGTGTGTATAAACACACACACACACACACACACACACACACACACACACACACACACACACACACACACACACACACACACACACACACAGACAAATAAAGTCTCAGCTGTGGCCCAGGCACCCTGGACTTGATCAGCAGTTAGGAAATCTGAGACAGTGATGACAATATGTAGATGTGCCCATCCTGGGGGGAATGTACACACAGGCACACCTTGCAGGTGATCTTGGCAAATGTCTTTGAGGAGACAGGACACTGGCTGTGTTGTCACAGATGTGTGGTGATATGTCACCATACTCATTACACCTTCATCACAGGGACAACACGTGCATATTTGTGTGTGTGTGTGTGTGTGTGTGTGTGTGTGTGTGTGTGTGTGTGTGTGTGTGTGTGTGTGTGTGTGTGTCTGTGTGAGGGTGTGAACCTTAGGATATTATTAAAAAAAAACTTTTCAGCAGCATATATGACTCTACCCTGTAGTGCCTCATACTCCTTACTGGCCCCAAACATGGGTCAGAAAAAGTCCAGTGGAAGATTTGTCTTGTTTGCTAGACCTGGATAATGGGGGGGGGGGCATCTGGGATCCATGATGGTCAGCTGTTAGGGGGCATAAATAGAACTCAAACAAAATCATGCCTAACACCTATGAACCTATGAACCTAACATTTGTTTATTTATATGTGGGAGCTCATTCACCATTTTGTTCTTGTTCAGCTTCATGAATTCTCCCCAGCTATATACCCTGAACTCCCTTACACCCTCATCCATTACTGTTCAGCTTCATGAATTCTCCCTACCAGCTGTATACCCTGAACTCCCTTACACCCTCATCCATTACTGTTCAGCTTCATGAATTCTCCCCAGCTATATACCCTGAACTCCCTTACACCCTCATCCATTACTGTTGAGCTTCATGAATTCTCCCCAGCTATATACCCTGAACTCCCTTACACCCTCATCCATTACTGTTCAGCTTCATGAATTCTCCCCAGCTATATACCCTGAACTCCCTTACACCCTCATCCATTACTGCTCAGCTTCATGAATTCTCCCCAGCTATATACCCTGAACTCCCTTACACCCTCATCCATTACTGTTGAGCTTCATGAATTCTCCCCAGCTATATACCCTGAACTCCCTTACACCCTCATCCATTACTGTTCAGCTTCATGAATTTTCCCCAGCAGTACATTCTGCATTCCCTTATACCCCCATCCATTACTGTTCAGCCTCATATAACATCTGCAGGTGCACAACCACTTCCCTCCTTAAATATTAGACATTTTCATTTGTAAGAACTGGCCTATGTACTATAATGCATGTCAACTGACTCCCTAGTTTTATTGTTTTTCTACAGATAGCTCATCAAACAAGAGGGACAGTTAATTTGGCTGCATTCAAAATAGCTGCCAAACTTGAATTATTTTTATACCTATTTTGACAGCTGTCAAATGAGCTGTCAAACTGAGGTATTCAGTTTAGTAATTTAACAACATGATTACAGAGCTGATAAGAGTTTCACAGCAATGTGATCTGAGTTTGTGAAAAGTCTCCATCATCCATTCATGTTTTTGATTGGGCTTAATGCAGAACTATCAGAAGAATCTATTATACTAGGAGATTCTATAACTTCAAAATCAGTATGCTACTGTACCACATAAAATTGCACAACTTACCTGATACCTTCAATTAAAACATTAATTTTAATTTGAATGTCTTCATTCTATGTGTATGCAGTTTAATGCTAATAAATTAAGTGGATTTGGATGGGATTATCTTTTATATTTACACTCTGCCGTAGTCATTGCAATTTGAATAAAATATTACTAAACCTTTAAGAATATCTTGCACAGTAATATAACACACAAACACGCATGCACATACCTGTCTTTAATATTGTACTAAGAAATCCAGACGTTGCTTAAAACCCAAACATGGTAGCTATCCCAGTGCAAACTATATAGTATTTGTAGAGAACTTTAAGATTGTCATTATTTTAGGATGGTGTACAAGTAATTACTAAACACTGAGAGAACTATATTTTTAATCAGATGATTACAGAAAAAAACAGCCCCATTAAGCCATATAACATTATACAATTAATATTAATATGTTTGTTCATGAAGAAATGTTCATTGTATCCCACTTTTTTGACTAAAACTAAAAAAAAACTAGTGAACGTATTTTTGAGAAATGTGCTGTCTAAGGCATATTCAAACTTCTGCCTAGACTGTGATGTTCTCTGCAAAGTATAAGACATTATCACATATTGTTACAATCTGCTAAATGTTTGAGCGGCTGCAAGCTTTTCCAGTGTTTGACTTACGGGATGCTACAAATAAGTGACTTCTGAAACCACAAATGTCATTCGCAAGCTATTTTTTGAATTCAGAGGACTTTGATCAACTGTGATAACAACAGATTTTTCATGCAGTCTGTCTTTTCAGGTAAAACAATGACCATAACTCTAGAAACCTTTCTCTTTTACTTGTCAATTGCAGGCTCTTCCTTTAGGTTTGCACCTTAGAACTAATGATGACAATGTGAAAATTGAATAAATATTTGCATTTATCTGAAAAGGAAATTAAATAATTTATCAGCAGATCTGACACTAGTATTTTCTGGTTATAATTTAATATTATTTTGCGACAGTTTTATAGTTTTGATTACATACTTAACATACAATATTTTTTCTTTTAAATATTTTTTTACACTGTTTCCACCTCCCATGACCACCCCATTTTGTTCTGCCACTGATCCATTCGTCATCGGTGCTCCTAGTGTATTAGAACAAGCATACACACAGACACACATCCACATGCACACATGAACAAAGTAAGAGTGAAGTGAAAGCCCAGGACATATTTATCTATCAGCTCCTCATTTGCCCAAACAGCATGATCTCTGCGGTACTATTTATTTTTCATTTATTCAGTTTGCTAGCTGAGTAGATGGCATAGGTCCACAAACCAACTTCAGCCGCACAGCCTGTGCTCAAGACATTTATTCAAGCATAGTTCACATTTAAAAGAACAGGTATAAGACACGTATAGTTTGAAATAGAAAAGCATTGTGAAAAGATGTGACGAGGAACTGACTAGTGAAGTACGCGTTTCTGAAAAATGATATATTTACATAACTATATTAATAGTGTGACTTTCAGATTTTTATAATAATAAAAATATTTGCAAATGTAATAAAGAGAATTATTTACATATATCTAAACATCTATATAGCCATCTATCTTCCTCTCTCTCTGTCTCGCTATATATATATATATATATATATATATATATATATATATATATATATTTTTTTTTTTTTTTTTTGCACACACACACACACACACACACACACATATATATATATATATATATATATATATATATATATATATATATATATATGGTTCCACTTCATATGATCGAAAGCTCAGAACATCTAAATACAAAAGAGTGAGACCAAATAATCGAAAATCCAAAACATCTAAAACTCACAACATTGAATCTCAAAACATTGAAAACTACAAAGCAACTATAAATAACATCCCACACACTGTTTACTACATTTATGCAGGGGGGCAAAATCCCCTGCACCTCCCAAGTGTGGGGCTCTGCCCCCCCCCCGTTAATTAAATATACAAACTCCGAGGTTGCACTACAGTGGGGTTAGGAAATTAACTTTTTCCCCCACTGTAGTGTGACCTCAGAGTTAGTATATTTAATTAACAGGGGAGTGTGTGGGGTGCAGGGGGGCTTGCCCCCCTGCATAAACATAGTAAACCTCTGTGGGATGTTATTTATAGTTACTTTGTAGTTTTCAATGTTTTGAGATTCGAAGTTATGAGTTTTAAATGTTTTGGGTTTTAGATATTGTGGTTTAGATGTTATGGGTTTTCAATGTTTTCAAGTGGAACTATATATATATATATATATATATATATATATGTGTGTGTGTGTGTGTGTGTGTGTGTATATATAAGTTTACTTTCAAAATGTTGAAAGCACATAGTTGAATGTGCATTTTGTCTGTAAAATCCTTACTGCCAAAATTTCAGAAAGATGACGAAAGCGAGCATCGACATTTCTGACTGCTCCACACCTAAAAACAAGTGCTAACATGGGTCAAAAAGGGAATGAGATTTTGCAGTTTGGAATACAATGTTCAAGGTTTTGAGAAGTCACAGTTCAGAGTTCATGGAAGTAGTTTTGATGATGTGATGGTCAACATTTTGAAGGTAAGCCTATATCGCTATATATATATATATATATATATATATATATATATATATATATATATATATATATATATATATATGTGTATATATATATATATATATATATATATATATACACACACACACACACACACACACACACACACACACACACACACACACATATATATATATATATATATATATATATATATATATATATATGAGAAACATCTCATTTTATCAAAGTACATTTGGATTGATTTAAAGTGATCAAATGAAATGTGTATCTGGAGGAATGCAGTGGAGGTTAATAATTGACAGAGGTCACTGAATACTGAGGATACTTTTCCCTTTTTTCCAGTATTGCACAATCTCTGAGTTGGTATATTTAAGTTCTTGTCCAGTGGAGGATTTGAGGATATTACCCATGTATCCATATATGTATTTATTTAGGTATATGAAACTTTTCAAACCCTATACTCTGCAACTTGCAAATACTTAATTTTATGAAAAATGTACAAGTCCTACTTCAGGGATAAATTTATCAATTACCACCTACCATGCCTATATATAAACTTAGGCTAGTTGAAATACTATCACATCTCAGTTTCCCTGTTCCTTCTCTGCTTTTTCTTTTCCTCCCTTTTCTCCAAATTCTTTTTATTTCCATTTTCCCTGACAAAATCAAAGCTGAGAATAAGTCTATATATTCCATATTCACTCTACCTCCTACCATCATCTTCTGAATGACTAGCTCAGCTTCCAAGGTTCCAAAGTTGTTATTGTTGTTCTTCAGTGCCATTGTTGGCGAATCCTGCAATGGTCTGCCTACCACTGGCTTGGGTTAGACCTGTAAACCTATTACTTTCCCTATAACAAGTTTTGTAAGGGGGTTAATGAACCAGTTGGTCAAAGTGTGCACCTAAATATTTTTAGGTTTGTACCTGGGAGACCCCAGCCACTGGGGATGCACAAGCCAGTGCATTTCTTTGTGCCGGTCCCAAGCCTGGATAAATGGGGAGGGTTGCGTCAGGAAGGGCATCCGGCATAAAACTTCGCCAAAACATTTCATGCAGACACCAAGAAAAATGTTTATACCAGATCGGTCGAGGCCCGGGTTAACAATGACTGCCACCAGTACTGTTAGCCTACAGAGTGCTGGCGGAAATTGGGCTACTCTTGGCCGAAGGAGGAGAAGAGGCAGAAGACATGGCCGAAGGCAGGAAGAGAGGAGAAAGGCTAGGACTGTGGTAGTGAGGGTCGGAACTTTGAATGTTGGCAGTATGACTGGTATAGGGAGAGAGCTAGCTGATATGATGGACAGAAGGAAGGTTGGTATATTGTGTGTGCAAGACACCAGATGGAAGGGGAGTAAGGCTAGGTGTATCGGAGGTGGGCTCAAATTATTTTATCATGGTGTGGATAGGAGGAGAAATGGCGTAGGAGTTATTCTGAAGGAACAGTATGCTGAGAGTGTTTTGGAGGTGAAAAGAGTGTTGGATAGAGTGATGTTTGTAAAGCTGGAAATTGATGGTGTAATGATGAATGTTGTTAGTGCGTATGCTCCACAAGTTGGGTGTGCAATGGATGAGAAAGAAAAATATTGGAGTGAATTGGATGAAGTGGTGATGACTGTTCCCAAGGGTGAGAGAGTGGTGATTGGAGCAGATTTCAATGGGCATGTTGGTGAAGGGAACAGAGGGGATGAGGAAGTGATGGGTAGGTATGGTGTTAAACAAAGGAATGCAGAAGGTCAGATGGTAGTGGATTTTGTGAAAAGGATGGACATGGCTGTGGTGAATACGTATTTTAACAAGAGGGAGGAGCATAGGGTGACATACAAGAGTGGAGGAAGATGCACACAGGTGGATTATATCTTATGTAGGAGGGCCAGTTTGAAGGAGATTGGAGACTGTAAAGTGGTGACTGGAGAAAGTGTAGTTAGGCAGCATAGGATAGTGGTTTGTAGGATGACGTTGGTTATCAAGAAGAGGAAGAGGAGTGTGAGGGCAGCACCAAGGATCAAGTGGTGGAAATTGAAAAAGGGTAATTGTGAGGTGGAGTTCAGGGATGAGTTAAGGCAGGCACTGGGTGGCAGTGAAGAGTTACCAAATAGCTTGGTAACTACAGCAGAGCTAGTAAGGGAGATGGTTAGAAAGTTGCTTGGTATCACATCTGGACAGAGGAAGGATGACAAGGAGACATGGTGGTGGAATGAGGAAGTACAGGAGAATATACAGAGGAAGAGGCTGGCAAAGAAGAAGTGGGATTGTAAGAGAGATGAAGAAAGTAGACAGGAGTATAAGGAGATGAGGTGCATGGCAAAGAGAGAGCTGGCGAAGGCTAAGGATAAGGCATATGGAGAGTTGTATGAAAGGTTGGACACTAAAGAGGGAGAAAAGGACCTGTACCAATTGGCTAGACAGAGGGACCGAGGGGACCGAGCTAGGAAAGATGTGCAGCAGGTAAAGGTGATAAAGCATAATGAGGGAAACATACTCACAAGCGAGGAGAGTGTGTTGAGCAGATGGAAAGAGTACTTTGAGGGGCTGATGAATGAAGAGAATGAGAGAGAGAAGGTTGGATGATGTGCAGATAGTGAATCATGAACTGCAGTGGATTAGCAAGGAGGAAGTAAGGATAGCTATGAAGAGAATGAAGAATGGAAAGGCTATTGGCCCAGATGACATACCTGTGGAAGCATGGAGGTGTTTAGGTGAAATGGAAGTGGAGTTTTTAACCAGATTGTTTAATGAAATCTTGGAAAGTGAGAGGATACCTAAGGAAGGGAGAAAAAGTGTTTTGGTACAGATTTCTAAGAATAAGGGTGATGTGCAGAGCTGTAGTAACTACAGAGGGATTAAACTGATCAGTCACAGCATGACGTTATGGGAAAGAGTAGTGGAAGCAAGGTTAAGAAGGGACATGATGATTAGTGATCAGCAGTATGGTTTCATGCCAGGAAAGAGCACTACAGATGTGATCTTTGCTCTGAGAGTGTTGATGAAGAAGTACAGAGAATGCCGGAAGGAGTTGCATTGTGTTTTTGTAGAGTTAGAGAAAGCATATGACAGGGTGCCTAGAGAGGAGTTGTGGTATTGTATGAGGAAGTCAGGAGTGTCAGAAAAGTATGTATGAGTAGTACAGGATATGTACGAGGGTAGTGTGAAAGAGGTGAGGTCTGCAGTGGGAGTGACGGATGCATTTAAGGTGGAGGTGGGGTTACATCAAGGATCAGCTCTGAGCTCTTTCTTATTTGCAATGGTGATGGACAGGTTGACAGACGAGATCAGACATGAGTCCCCGTGGACTATGATGTTTGCAGATGACATTGTGATCTGTAGTGAGAGTAGGGAACAGGTGGAGGAGACCCTGGAGAGATGGAAATATGCTCTAGAGAGAAGAGGAATGAAGGTCAGCAGGACTAAGACAGAATATATGTGTGTGAATGAGAGGGAGGATAGAGGAATGGTGAGGATGCAAGGAGTAGAGGTGGCGAAGGTGGATGAGTTTAAATACTTGGGATCAACAGTTCAGAGTAATGGTGAGTGTGGAAGAGAGGTGAAGAAGAGAGTACAGGCAGGATGGAGTGGGTGGAGAAGAGTGTCAGGAGTGATTTGTGACAGACGAGTACCTGTAAGACTGAAAGGGAAGGTCTACAAGAGGGTAGTGAGACCATCTATGTTATATGGGTTGGAGACAGTGGCATCGACAAAAAGGCAGGAGTTAGAGCTGGATGTGGCAGAGTTAAAGATGTTAAGATTTGCACTGGGTGTGACGAGGATGGACAGGATTAGGAATAAGTATATTAGAGGGTCAGCCCAGGTTGGAAGGTTTGGAGACAAAGCCAGAGAGGCACGATTATGTTGGTTTGGACATGTGCTGAGAAGGGATGCAGAGTATATTGGGAAAAAGATGCTAAGGATGAAGCTGCCAGGTAACAGGTAAAGCGGAAGGCCTAAGATAAGGTTTATGGATGTGGTGAGAGAGGACATGCAGGTGGTTGGTGTGACAGAGCAAGATGCAGAGGACAGGAGGAAATGGAAACAGCTGATCTGCTGTGCGACCCCTAATGGGAACAGCTGAAAGAAGAAGAAGAAGTACCAGGGAGACTCCACTTTTTAAGGGTCATACATGATTCAGTATTTATTATATTTCTGTTTGTAGTTTAACTCAGTTAAAATTAATTAGTTGTGTTTAGGCAGTCATAGAGAACCAATGGGAGATGTTGGAGAAGTCTGTTTGTAGTATCACACCATCAAGAAAGGAAGTAATGGAGATGGAGGCTGAGGTAATCTCATTAATGAAATGTAACAATGTAACAGTATCACACCATCGAGAAAGGAAGTAATAGAGATGGAGGTTGAGGTAATCTCATTAATGAAATGTAACAATGTAACAGTATCACACCATCGAGAAAGGAAGTAATCGAGATGGAGGTTGAGGTAATCTCATTAATGAAATGTAACAATGTAACAGAGCTCTCAGCAGTGATCAAGGGACACCAGCTGTGAAGGTGTCTATGTCAGAGTACACAAACCCTCCCTGTGTTCTGAATGAGGTGAAAACCATGGGCATCATCCCAAGGATGCTTTAGAAGATGCTACTGTCACCTCTATAATTGATCAAACCATTTTGATAATGATGCATATGTAAAATAATTAATGCATTGATGATGGAAAGCCAAAGCATGGAGCATTCTATTTAATGTATTCTCTTTACAGGTGAAATAAAATAACAGTTGCCACTATTTTAAGGACTATATATATATATATATATATATATATATATATATATATATATATATATATATATGAGATTCAAGAATCTTAGACAAAATGTGTAAATAATTATCCTCTATCATTTCAGTCAGTATTATAATTGCTATTGGTCAGGTATCAAAGTTATGTAATTGACAGTGATTTATAGATTTGGGCAAGTGACACTTTCCTGAATTGTGGTGCTTGGACATTTGCCTGAAAAAAATTTGCTTCATCTAACAAGATCACTAGAAGGGAGAATTAATCCTTATGTTCAGGGTGCAGTGACTCAAGAACTAATTATAAAGATTCAAGGGTGTGGGAGGTATAACTGTCCTGGAAAACCGCACTACAATGAATACTCAGAAGCACATTTCATATTACCACATTGAATTAACCACACTAAATTCATTACTTGTGTCCTACAGAAATGATTGCAGGCAACATTACTATCTATCACAGCCTTATGTCATTGTGCTTTTTGATGTATTCACAGTTTTTACAGCTGTTATTCGGTTGCATCGAGGCATTATTTATCTAGTTTCTGGTGGAGAGACTTTATTATTGCACATTTGCATGATTTAATATCATACATATCAAACTTGAATATTAGTGTTCAATTATATTAGGATTTACATTGAACAGCATACTTCCAACTCCTGACACAGTAAAGCTTCCTTTAAAACATAAACAGGAACAGCAAATTCCATTCAAACTGCACACAGTGTGGTTTCTATTCCAAGACTTTTGAGATGGGATTAGTTGGGGTGGAACTTTGCATTCCTGTGGCAGGGATGTCACTCCACACTTTGTATGGGAAGGGTTAACATTTCTGAGTATGTGGACGGAGGTCACTCTGTAATGCTAACTTATCTATATTCCTTGATGCTGTAAATTTTTGACTAACTGATTCTGTAAGTTCAGCAAAGACTTTTTTTGGAATACTTCCAATTGTTTCCCATTATCATCTGCTTAATGTAATGCCAAATAAATGTCAAAATTGTAACCAAATATTCTTCAGATTAAGCACATGCTTATAACGAGGTCAGTTTTGGTAATTTTAGAAAGCAGATTTGAACTGTAGACCTTAGGAGGCCACCTCATAAACTCTGATGCCATCCTTGTGCAATTTATTCATAATGCAATGTGTATAATTGCCATGCAGACACCCTTAGCTAAAAAGGCATGGCATAGTTCATTAAATGATATAACATAGGTTGCATACAGATGACCACCAAATGTTAAAAAATAGGGAAGTGATCAGAAAAGCAGTTATTACATTATGATCAGGCTTAAGACTTTGGAAATTCTAGGTAAGTTTGGACTAAACATTCCAAGTATTTGACTTGGGTATCAATGATGACTCTTATCATTCAAAATTACATCTCAAATTTTGGTCACTATATAAAATCATGTTATTTTACAGGTATAACAGTGGTACACTTTACTTGACAGGATCCCATGGGCAGCTTGTTGAAATGTGGGCCTAAAATATGCACTGATATTTATAGTCATGAGTCAACAAATTAAAGTAAATACATGTTTATAACTGATAGTTTTGTGCCAACTTTCACACTGCTTCCTTTACGTGCCATTTTAATGGTTTATGACAGTGTCAATAAAAGAGTGAACAATTTCATTCACAACTGTGATTTAGCAGATTACATTTGAAATGAACTTTCAAGAAAATTGTATCTGCTGATGACAGTAATGGCACATTTCACAAAGAAGAAGAGTGCCACTTTATTAAAAATGTGCCCAGCTAGCAGGTAATGACCACAGTAATGCAATAATGAAATACCATGATGCAGTAAGGCAGAGTTTATTTAATTCAGTTCATGACTGGCTTTAAAGCAGTAGAAAGACCAAAAAAATCCCACAAATGAACCATTTAGAAGCTCAGGACAGAAGTTAAGTATTGTGAATTTTGAAGATGTACAATTTCCTAGTGCTTGTCTGCACTTACAGAATTCCCAAGCCCTTTAATTGTGTTGTATTATTGTGCAGGTATCATACCTCTTTCTATGGATTATGAATCAATCATTTCATTTTTATGAAAAGAATGATGGTACAGAAGTGTCAAACACGTGTAATGGCTCATAGTAGATCTATACATTTGGTCCTTACATTTATAAATTAAATTTAAATTGTGAATCAAACTTGTCACTTGATAAATGAGTTTTATATTTCATTTTGATTTAATCTTTTGTTCATAGCTGGTTACCATATGACAAATAAATTAATGATTTTAGTAGTTCTGTATATTTCCATCACAAACATTTATATTGCGGATAAATGTAAGCTGAATTAACATATTCTGAGATGCCTTCCTACAGGTAGTTAATAGACCCTTGTAGGAAAGTTGTTTTTTTTCCTAGAATGTTATAAGAGAAATATGTAAAACAGTGTATGCATTACTGCATGCACCTTCATACTAAATAATTTTATTCATTGCAACAAATGTATGGCATATATTTATCTTTGCTTCTGTAAATCATGCCAAAAAAATTAAATATTATCCTTGATATTTTGAAATGTCTTCCTGTTTCAAGCCCAGGCCCTAGGCAGCCACTTCAGCAGTACTGTTTAGACAGGTGGTTAGGATTTAGAACTATACAGATGCACATTGACCGTAGCATACATCTTTACATATTTTATAATAGGTTAATATTTCACAAGGTGATTAATTTTGGGCTTATAAGTTTCACTTTATTAACTAACTGCTTACATGCCATTTCATTATGCATGAAAGGCACTCATACTACATGAATTCATCAAATTTATAACCACATTTGCTTAGGATTCATAAATATGTATTCAGAAACTATGGTTATTGTAAATGATTTTCAACTTTCAGCAGAACTGCTTTGCAAAGTTCAAATGTCATATGGTTATTCCTCCACACCCCCAACATAAGTATGTCCGGCATATTTTAATCAGCAGTACTACATATGCACACAGTATTCATGTACACACACACACACACACACACACACACACACACACACACACACACACACACACACACACACACACACACACACACACACAAACTTAGGTCAATTTCATGAGTAAGATAATGAGACTAGAACACTGAATTTCATGGGAAGCTCTTATAGCAGTTGTCTGAAATTATTTATTTAAATATAACAGCTGTAGACTGAAATGTAAAATTCAATAAACTGTAAAACATTACAGTTTATGAGTTAGACTGCTGATTAGCAAATATGCAGACACATCCAGCAAATGATATTTAGTTGTGATGCCCTCTTCTCTATTACTCGGTTTAAATCCCTGAGACTACTTACATTTACAAGATGGCACTAGAAAATTAATTCAGCTCCATGAGCTTTTGTGGTCCAAATAATAAAATACAATGTATTTATTTTTTTAATATTAACAGCGTTGGAGTTGTATTCTACTAAATAATAACACAATTAAGGGCATATATATGAAGGTCATTTATTGTAACAGGTAATTCAGCCTAGGATTAATAATGTCACCTGACCAGATTACATTTCAGACATTTATTGTAAGAATCAATGTCCCATTTAATTTCTGGCTGTATCCTTGACATGGAAAGCTAATCCAATGCCTTTCCTTCAGGAGACATCCAACTGCTCTTGATGTCTTAACAGAAGACTAGCTTTGGATAACGACCCATGCATGATGAATTTACTGCAGCCATGAACTTGTTATTCCAACATACATAGTTTAGAGAGTACCCTTACACAACTGTACTTTCTTTCAGATAGCAACTGTTGATATTCTGGGATTAATAAGGACAATAATACTGGCTGACAACACAAAATAATGCTACAGCCACATGATTTCTTTGTTCCTTCTTTGTAAAGTGTCTTCTGCATTATTAGAATATCTGCTTAAAGAAAATCAAGTACATTGCATATGCAAAGTGCGAAAGAAAATAAATACAAGGCTATGGCAGTAAGTACAGGCATGGCCAGAAAAGACTGAGATAACATGATTAGCATATGTCTTGCAGATGATTATATCAGTACCATACTTCTCAACTGTCCAGATTTTCACAGAATGTCCAGATTTTTGCCTTATATTTTTAGACTACTCATCTGAAAATGTGTTATTTTCTGGCAAATCATTGGAGATTGACATCACTAAATAATGATAAAAATTTGAGTTTCAGACTTCATATACTTCAAAAAATGCATGTCAACACAAAATCTTTTATCCTAACAACTTTCTAAGTTTATAAGACCGACGTTTAAAATGTATCCCTATTTTTGAGTCATTGTCCCCCATTATTTTTGACTTTGTCCAGATTTCTTGTGCTAAGAGGTTGAGAGGTATAATCAGTACATGTTCCCTGGCTGCAAATAGGTGGATTAGGAAACCTTTTTAAAGATTTCTGCTGTGTTTATCTAGACTAATTCTTCCTCAGCTGGAATAAGAATGCAAATGACAGGAAGTAAACAACAGGAAATGAGACTGCTGGCTTATAACTGATGAAATTATACAGTAAAAGGGTAACTCAATTATCTTTTTTTATAAAATAGTATGAAATAGTACAAGGAGATAGCTGCCTCATTATGGCTATCTATCTGTAACCCCATTTTCCCTATTGTTGCACATGAGGTCAGGGTTCCACATCAACAGCAAGTATAATCTAGAGCCAATGTTCACACTGCCATGTTATATATTTATAGAGAAATATAAATGTGACTTCTAGTGTATAAGACTGGCAAAAGGAGTAATACAAGGCACAATACAGAACAATGGACACCTACTAGGACAGTGTGGAGTAAGAGCTTTAATTGTGTCCACAACCATGTTACATACAGTAAAATGGTTTGTTGTGAGTCACAATCACTGTATCTGTATCACTTTTGCACTACTGTAGGTCTCATTAAATCAAGTGGGATTAATTGCTTTTCATAAATGGTAGCCTGAACTATGAAAAATACTATTATCACAACTATCTATTTGTGGGTATGCTTAAGTTCTCTAATCACATAATAAAAAGCTGAATTATGAATGCCAGTAGTTATTCATTGCAATATTGACTAGCTTTGTTAGGATATTATGCTTACTAAATTCAGTGCCCATACACAGAAGGCTTTTCTCTCATAAATCCAAGATGATATTTTCTTCGGATGCTTCTAAGGTTCCTCCACAACATTTTCAGTTGAAAACTGGTCCTGTCAGCAGTGCTGTTGTTCTTTATTTTCTTGATCCAAAGCAGATGGTCTCAAACACATAACCTGAAGCTCTGTTGAGCTGTGTCTGGGAGACATATTACTGAACTAATTTTACCTTTTATTGCATTCAACACTTTCTGACAGACACAGATATAATTTTCATCAAACCATTTACAAGGTTAATATGAACTAATGTTGATTATGCATATAATGATCTATGCCTTTATGCATATGTTTAAAATCAGAAATAAAGAAATCTGTGAGACACAACATAAGCTTCTTTTCATCTAAGTAAATAATATCATTATGAAGTTTAACCTCTGTAGTAAATATGTACTGCCTTGTGTCATATTTAGTGTTTGGCAAGGGTGCTGTTGCAGTCCTTTACTAATAGTAATATGCAAAGTATGATGTAGGAATGGTACATTTGGAGAACAACAGCACTTAAGAAAAGAATTTCTAACACAGAATTACCATAGCTGTGACTGCTGTCAGTCCATTAGCTAGTACCTGCAGTGGTACTGCTTTTCAGCATTGTTGGCAAACTCATTTATATGAGTAACACATGGCTTTACAATGGACGCACTGATTGGTTTGCTCATTCAGTACACACCTTTTAGAATATTGATGAGCTTATATTGTATAAGTGTGCTTTTATATTTTACAGAGTTATCATTTTCTTTTCATGCAGAGACTTCAGAAAAGTTATCAGACAGAATTCAGAGAAATTACCACAAGGGTTAAACCCATTTTACTCCTCATGATAGCCATTTCCAAATCAGAGACAGCCCTACCAGAGTGCTGCACCATGAAGAGGTACAGCATTGCAGGAGCTGTCTCTGTGGGCTACCACAGATGCTAATAAGCCACGAGTCATCCTGATCCCCCCAAATACCTGTGTAAGTTATCTCAGCCAGCCAAAGGCTTGTGTTTATTCATTGCTTTTAATGGGTGAGATTATGTTACAGTTAAATACCGGGAAGTTTAGCAATAAGAAAGTAAGTGGTGGGCTCTGCTGGTGTGTGTGTGTGTGTGTGTGTGTGTGTGTGTGTGTGTGTGTGTGTGTGTGTGTGTGTGTGTGTGTGTGTGTGTGTGTGTGTGTGTGTGTGTGTGTGTGTGTGTGTCTGCATGTGTGTGTATGCAAAGGGGTAAGTGACCTCAGTTGTGTGTGTGCATTTGTGTGTATGATGGTGTGTCTGCCTAGGTGGCCACAGTAGCAAGGATTAATTAGGAGATAGGTAAGGTAGGTGTGTGAGTGTGTGTGTGTGTGTGTGTGTGTGTGTGTGTGTGTGTGTGTGTGTGTGTGTGTGTGTGTGTTTGTGGTTTCACTTCAGAATGTCAAGTTACTGAAAACTCGGACTTCATATGGTCGAGACTTTTCAGAAACTCGAAATTGTGAAGTTTTGAAAAAAAAAGACTTCAATTTAGTTGAAAATAAGTTTTTTGCAAGTGGGTAAGTTCCCTTGCACCCTCCCTACTTAAATATACTATCTCCGTGATTGCACTACAGAAAGGAAATGGTAAATCTCCCATTCTGCGCTTCTGCATACAGCGCGGAATGGGAGAGTTACCTTTTCCCCACTGTAGCGTGATCTTGGAGTTGGTATATTTAAATATTGGGGTGTGGGGGGTGCAGGGGGGCTTGTCCCCCCTGCAGAAATTATGTCTTTGACTTTTTTTTTTTTTATTTCACTTCACAATTTCAAGTTTCTGAAAGCTCGATCATATGGTCTCAACCATATGAAGTTTGAGTTTTCAGTAACTCGATATTCTGAAGTTTAACTGTGTCTAGATATATATATATATATATATATATATATATATATATATATATATATATTTATATATATGCACATATATATATATATCCTCACTCTCCCATAGACTATCGAGACAGTCCTGCAATATTGGGGGAAGCAGTAGACCCCAGGAATACTTCTTATATAATGCCCTAAAGGCACTTTGAAATGTAAAAGAACACATTCTGCAGCATGAAGGACACAAGGCAAGGAACACTAGACACCAAGGATATGATAAAGACAACTAACAAGATTCAAACTCTGTCCTTTTAGCACTATCAAACAGCTCTGTAGTAGGGTATTAGTCTTCTGTGCCACTGCAAGTACTCCTAACAAATTACCTTAGTCCCTGAAAAATAAAATAAAAGTAAATGGGGGGGGGTATTAAAGTCTTAACCCTTCGCATAGAAAGCAACTTGCTAAGCCAAAGAGTTATACTTCTGCACTAAATGAGATGATCGCCTTGTACTGTACTTTTTACATAATAAAATGTATGAAACTCTAATATCTGGCGTTATTCACTGATTGCAATAGGCCATGAGTTGAGATGTACAGGGCTCACAGCTGACATCAGGAATATTTTGCACAATCAGGGATAGTTGAGAGGGATGTGGGTGTGTCCTTGTGGGGGATGGCTTTTGGACAAATCTGGGAGGAACACCAGATGATACCAGGCAGAATTTTTAAATTATTACTGGGATTCTCCAAAAAAATTAATAGACCAACAGCTCTAGGGTCATGATGTGTGTGAGAGTGAATGAGATGGAGTTCCTGTGCCTATAAGATGCATGGAGCACAAATGGTTTTTACGAGAGGAGAATGCTGATTTGCACTTGTGGTAACTATGTACGATTCAGATACATGCAAATTAACTAATAAGGAAGTCTTTCCTCATTGCAGCTAACAAGTTTCTGAACTTCATTTTCCATGGTCACAAAAACAGTCCCTTTTGCCCGTAGCTGTGGTGCTGTCCTGCCTGTGGTAGGGATCTTTCTGAATCCCCATGATCACGTGAAATCTAATTGTCATGAGAAACTTATCACAGACATCCAAATTATAACCACTGGCAAAATAGATCTATTTGGCTAAGATGTGAAGGAAGGTGTATGCATGCTATAGTTGCTGATTTATTTGCCTTTGTTGTTTTTGCTGTTTTTGCTATGATGTACTTGTACAAACTTCCAAACTTTTAACTTCAGCATTGGTTTTGTTTCCAATATTTATACTGCATAGAGCCTTATCTTAACAACTTTATTTTATTATGTGTTAAATGTAGCCACTATGCTGAATCAGTGCATCTCTTGATTCACTGTGTGCAGTGTCTTCATATGTTAGGCCTAGAGTTTGTACTCAGTCCTGCGCCTTCCATGAAAGAGGAATGCCTTTAAAGTAGTTAATGGGAACACCAAAGCCTACAATTTAAGCAATAAAAATACCAAAATTACAGGTATGTTGTTCTAAGGAATATTGATGGAATGTTTGTCTATCTATATTATGTATTAGGGTAACAATTATTCACTGACAGTATATGTTACTGAAATTAACATGTTTACTACATGATCTGACCTTTTGTACCTTCTAGTATTTTCATACTGAACTCCTAATACAGTTATTTCATGAATCACCTCATGAATAACATTAGTAGCACTTATCATGTCTTACATGAAAGGTCATTTCCTACAGCACATTCTTCAGTGTCCATACTTATCCACATAGTCTTCTGTTTGGCCCATGTTCAAAGTGGTCTTACCCTTTCGATTTAAGGGTAAAGATAACAGCAGCATAGAAATATGCAGTTTCCCAATCTAAATTATCGTAAACATACTGGATGTAAAACCAAAACATATACAGTACAGATTATATAGTTGCTGACCCAAGATAGATCCTTTTACTGGATGGCAAAGATTTGACAAAGTTATTTGTGGTATGCAGGCAATATTTTGAGGTGAATGAAGGTCACTGTATAAACAGAAGTCATATTTAGCTCATGTTTTAGTATACTGAGACAGGACATTCACATAACGGTGAGAAGCTTATAATGTGTCCATATTACATGTCTGGATACTGTTGGAAAGGAATTACTTGAATACCAGAAGTTCAACAGTTTGAATCCTACTACTGTCCTTAACAATATATGACAGATTACTAAAGAAAATCAGTTTTAGTCTCACCATTAGAGATAGCCCACTTGTGTAAAGGCAGACTGCCTGTCTGTTCTGTTGGTGATGCATGATTGAGGGATGGTTTAGGTGAGAGGTTCATAGGTTCATAGGTTGGTACTAGGCTGTCGGCTACAAGCCTAGCCATAACAATTCCCTGGCTATTTCTTCCCACACTATTTACTTCCCCTGGACCCCTGTCTAGCAGGGCGACTGATGTGATCCCTGGGGTGAATACATTTCTTTTCTCCCATCCAATCGTCAAGGTTCCTTTTGAAGAGGGCCAAAGAGGCACTCTGCTTGACATGTATGGGCAATCTATTCCAGAGTCTGGGGAGTCTCTGGGTCAGGAACCTATCCCTCCAGCATGTTTTGTTTTTTGTGATGACAAGGTTTAGATCCCTGGAGCATGTGGCCCTGAGGGATTGGAATTTCTTTAAGTGTAGCATCACCTCCCTCTTACCTTCAAAAGGGCCCACAACAATACCAGAAAAGTGTAGTGTCCCGGAAATTACAGAAGCACAGGTGAAAACAGCCCTTTCAAAAGCCAAAAACACAGCATCAATGGGGCCAGATGGTGTCCCAGGCTGCGTTTTGCATGAACTACAGAACGAACTAACCCCCCACCTAAACACGCTGTTCAACCTCAGCCTCTCCACAGGCTATGTGCCCCTAGAATGGTGCACAGCAACAGTTATTCTGCTCCACAAAGGAGGGGCCAAAACTGACCCTGGTAACTATCACCCCATAAGTATGATTAGCCTGGTCTGCAAGGCTATGGAGTGCATCATCATGGAACTCATTAACAAAGACATTGGGAACCTCCAAACACTTGACCCAACACTGTTTGGCTTTGTTAAGGGCAGATCATGCCTACTAAACCTAGTTGACCTCTTCGAGACAGTCACCAAGGCCATAGACGAGAGAAAGGTGGTTCACACAGCCTATCTTGATCTCGCCAAGGGGTTCAACACCATTCCTCACTCGGGTATTATAGAAAAACTCACCAGCCTGAACATAAACCCCTGTGTCACAAGATGGGTTGCCAACTGGCTTACAGACAGAACTCACACGGTAAGAATAGTGGGCTCCAGGTCCGACTCTAAACCAGTCACAAGTAGTGTCCCGCAAGGCTCAGTCCTGGGACTCCTACTGTTCAGCATATACTTCTCAGAAGTACAGGCAAACACAGGAGGACTATGGCTAACCAAGTTCGCCGATGACTGCAAACTGGGAGCCATAATTGACTTTCCAGCTGACACTGACATCCTTCAAAAAGGCCTTACTAAGACAGACACCTGGTGTCAAAGTTATGGCCTCAAGCTAAATGCCAAAAAAATGCATCGTCATCCCGTTTGGGAAAAACAAAACACCCACAAATTACCACATAGGCCACAACCCCTTAATACAGAAGAGGTAATAAGAGATCTGGGGACCCAGGTAGATAATCTCTCCCTTGACAATCATATTGCCAAAGTAGTTAGGAAATCCTTCTATGTGGCCCATCTAATTACTAAGGGGTTTGCATCTAGAAATAAAGAGGTTATAGTGCCCCTCTACTCGTCACTCATCAGACCCATCATAGAGTACAATGCCCCATTTGGGATGTACCTCACAAGACACTTCCAACAGCCGGAAAGACCACAAAAGCACCTCACCAAGAGGATTACTGGCCTCAAACATATGTCCTATGCAGCCCAATTGAAAAAACTCCAGCTGTACTCAGTGGTATATCGCTTACTCATAGGTGATCTCTGCCTGACTTACAAAGCCATGTCCAACTCAGAACTGATGGACATGCTCCACCTAAAGAAATCCAGGTCACTGAGAGCCACGTGCTCTAGTGAGCTAAACCTCGCCACAACAATAAATAGAACATGCTGGAGGGATAGATTCCTGTCACAGAGACTCCCCATGCTTTGGAACAAAATTCCTAACTACATTAGGCAGAGCCCCTCACTAACACTCTTCAAGAGAAGCCTTGACGAGTGGATGGGTAACAGAAAATACACCCCTGGGATCACTTCATTGGATCTGCTTGACAGAGGCTCAGTTAATTAATCAATGGGGTGGCGAAAACCGACACACTCTGGCTAGGCTTAAAAATGCCCTTGGGCAGATAGCCTAGTACCTACCTATGAACCTATTATGATTCACAAAGCATTCTTAATTTGGAATCAAACTCTACTCAAACCAGTTTGGCATATGTGATTTACGTGGCTTTGTTTTAAAACCCCTACTAGCCTACAGTAGATATTCTAAAAATAACAAAATATGAGAGCTGAATGGATGACTGTGAATTTTTTACTAACATGGCAGAGAGTTGCTTGAAGATGGAAGTCGTGATATATAGCATACAGTAGCATTATGGATCTCTTGAAGCGGTCTTACCTATTTATATATTATACCTACGGATTTTTATGGTGCCAAGTTGCCAGCCTGACAACCAACCTTCAGAGAAGGTATGCCCATTCACGCATGTCTTTTGGAGGCAACTCGACTGCGGGGAGGACATGCGGACTCCACACAGAAGGCACTCCAGCCGAGAATCGAACAGGAGAACCATAAAAATCTACTGCCAGTAATTAGCGGACCGGAGTTCTGCTGTGGTGACCCCTAACCGGGAAAAGCCGAAAAGACAAACAGCCTACGAATTTTGCAGTGATCCCTACACAGAGGTTCACCAACATGTGCTATTGGGACTCCCACCTGACAGTATTACCACTGTTGCAAAAATGCTAATTCTGCTTCTAGTCATGAGGAAACAGTGTCAAAATTGTAGTAATTTTTAGTGCCATTTCATATTAATAGTTTATGAAACAAAAGTGGCAAAGCTAAAAAATCAACAAGTAAACAGACATACTTATTTTAATAAGTTCTTATTTTACTGGCTGACAGAGGCTGTTGCTTTAACAATACTGCAAAGAGAGAGAGAGAGAGAGAGAGAGAAAGAAGGAAATGTTTGCAGGTCTAATAGAATTTCTTCTCCAGGCCATCTGAATTTAAGAGCAAGCACATTTGTTTGCATTCAATTACTTTAAACTTATACTGTTTGTTTCCTTTTGAATTTAATTTAATTTGTAAATATATATGGTTAAATGTTTACTCCTGAGGTTGACCAATATTCATTTTAGAATGTGCTCAAAGATATGTTTAGTCACTTAATTTCTGAGTGAAGTAGAAAAAACATTGCTTAAATTTATAAAGGGAGCACTTCATCTTTGATGAGTGATATATAAAACTACAGATTCCAAATGTCTCAGTAAAGTGGTTTAGAATGAAATTCTCAAACTGTTAGCAATTTTATCATATATTTCCTAATGTAAATTATTTCACACACACCAATAGAGAAATCATAAGCAAGTCATTATGAAGGAATTTTGGCAAACCAGTAGCTGTAATGAATTAAAAATGTTATGCATAGCCATTTAAAACAGAAGACTCTGTTTCTGCAAGGGACATGTAGTTAATTAAAACAAAAGTAAGCACATTATATTATCATCATAAAAAAGAAAACAATTAAAATGTAAAGCATAAGAGCACAATACAATAAAAATAGCTTTCAGATTTAATAATGCATACTAATGACAAATTACCTGTTATATTTGATTACATCTAAAAAAAAATAAGGTATATGTAATGCCACCTATATTAGCTATAATCACATACCAGTGTGCTGTATAACAGCATATAGATGTAGGCGTAAATTAAGTGGTGAGCTAAGAAATGGAATGTCTCAATACTTTCATATTAGAATAACTGATGATATATTGTTGTTGTGTCTTTTGACTTTTCCTGATTAGGGGTCGCCACAGCAGAACTCCGGTCCGCTAATGATTGGCAATAGATTTTTACGTGCCGAGTTGCTGGCCCTGATGCACAACCTTCAACAATGGTATGCCCATTCACGCATGTCTCCACACAGAAGATGCTCTAGCTGAGAATCAAACAAGAAAACATCTTACTGTGAGGTGACAACGCTACCTCAGCACCACCACCACAGTGTAACTGATGATATATTGTGTTCTATTCTTTATCATTACACTGCTGGTATGCAGTTATTTATTTAATTGCACTGATACAGATGAATATGACTTTATTATCCAACTAGTCCTAGCTATAGAAAATAACTCTCTGCAGCTGCTTATTGGATGCAGTGTTGTTTAGATAAGTTATATTTACTTTTGTCCATTTCTTACTGATATAGGAGAGGAAGAGGACCTGTATTTTCATAATGTGGATGTGTATTCCTTCATTAGAGCTGGGATACATAGTTATACAACACAATGGTGAACTGAGAAGACATTTCTTAGCACCGAGGTCTGTGATGCTCACGATAATAATAAGACTTTAGTAATAATAATAATAATAATAATAATTGTTTGCGAGACTAAAGGCCAATCTTCCTGTTGTCCATTTCTGCTAGGTTGTTGAAAAGGATATACACACATCTCATAACTACGTCAATGAGTATCTGAGTTACCCATCTTTTCTTTCCCACTTGATATTAATTTGTTTAATCTGAAAATATGTGTAGTTTCATCAGATTTTGAAATGGTTAGCATAGGGATTGCTAAACTGACGTGATTTTATTTTTCAGGCTGTTGCTCTTCTTCCTAGAATGAATTTTAGGATTCTATAATTTGGTAAAGTCTTGCAATGTCACCTTTTTTTAATTAAATTACTCTAATATGTGGCCAAAGATACTCAGGGTCCATTTGTGTTTTCTTCAATATAAAGGAAGTAAAAGGCAAGGCTTTGTTAAAGGATTAAAGTTGTAGTCCTTAAATATTTTCAAAACAATACTTTTTATCTTTCATAGCTGCGAAGTTGCCAGCTTTGCTCATTCACTTGTGACTATCAAGTCAAAAAACTAATGAAGCATGTGAGGGAGGGTGGCCTAATGGTTAAGGTGTTTGCCTTACAAACACAAGGTGCAGGGTTTGAATCTCACAAAGGATAATTAGCTAGGCTTAAAATGTCTCACAAGGACAGTTAGCTTAATATGAATCTATGATACTGTGAGTAATTTTTCATAGTGTGTTTAATTTCTTTGAGTTACATCAGTTATATGGGGAAAAACATTTCACTGACCAGAAATGTGATTATTTGTGTGTCCTGTTATATAGTTATACTGTTTAGCTCACCCAATTATTTATGTAAAGATTTCTTTCTGTAACAACTAACTCTTTTGGAAGATATTTTATTTTAGATGTTAGAGTACTTTGTAACAATTTACTAATCTCAGCAGGACACAGTCTTAGTATATAAAATTATGAGGTATGACTACTAGTGAAAGTACAGAATTTGTGTCATCTAGCATGTGTCACAAAGGTTGAGAAAAATTACTTTCTGAAACAATGTGAAACACTGAACATTTAAAGTTATGGGAACTTCATGCTTTATGGCTGACATGGAAAAATTAAGGGCTTATATGCACTATGAAATCTAGGAAATTTTATAAGGACAAAATAACTTTACATTTAATTACATTGTAATCTAGAGTTTTCTTTAACAATGCTATCCATTAAACATTTTCTTTATGTTAGCTGCCAAAAATGTTAAATATTACATTAAAAAGGGGAAATAACACAACTTTGTGTACTCTCCCTGTTATATTTCTCTTTCTTGAAAAATTATGTGAAATGCCCCTGCAAGAAATTAGATGCATTTTTCTAGCCAATAAAGAGACTGTAATACACAGCTATGTTAGTCCACATGATATGTGTATTTTGTCTGTATGGATTTTTAACTACTTTCCATTAAATTACAATGCAGTTTCATCAACAAGTCTTTTATTTCCAACTCAAGTTATCCAGCAACAAACATATTGTAACGGCACAGACATGGGTCAGTTACTGGACAGGGCCAAATGATCTTCCTCAAGGAAGAGTAAACCTGTCTGGTGGACAGCAGCATTAAACAATAGAAGGAAAGAATTGCTGTCCAGGGCTAAGAAGGAGCAGGTGCGAAGTTGGAAGCAATCTGTCCTTTGTCTGAACAAGCAAATAAGGTCACTGTTGAAATCCTCTAAGGCTAACTTTGAGTCCAAATTGGCCATATCCACCAAGGACAATCACAAGGCCTTCTTCACATATGTCTGGAATCTCAAAGGCAACACCCAAATCTGCTCTGAGCTGGTGGTCAATAACACCACATACACAAATGCCATAGATATAGCCAACCTTCTGGCAGACAGGTTCAGTGAAAACTTCACCCCCCATCAGTAAACCAGGACATCCCCAACACCTTCCCCCCTCCCCTAATCACCAGGCAGCAGGTCCTTAATACCCTCTCAAAGGCATAAAATACAGTCTCCATGGGACCAGATAACATCCCTGGCTGTATCCTACATGAACTCAGTAATGAGCTCTCAGCTTCATCCTATTCAACCAAAGCCTGTGCACCGGCTTCATCCCAGCTGAATGGAGGGCAGTCACTGTCATTCCTCTACACAAAGGTGGAGCATCCACTGACCCAGGTGATTATAGGCCCATCAGCCTAACTAGCCTGATCTGCAAGGCCATGGAATGCATTATCATGGACCTTATAAACAAGGACATTGGCAACCTCCAAATACTTAACCCCATGCAGTTTGGTTTTGTCAAAGGGAGATCATGCCTGTTAGATTAGAAAGAAGTGAACAATTCTGCTTTAAAAGAAATATTAAACCTTAAATTGCTCCATTAATATCTAGATATAAGAGAAAGAGAGCCATGTCTCAAAATATGCAGGAATAAAACTATTGCAAGGCATTCTTATGCAACTCATATGGGAAGCAGGACAGTTTGATCTCAGATGATTTGACCCTGGACAGTTTGACCCCTATGCAATTGGATACACATTCATATTAAAATTTATATTTATTGCCTATGAGAATATTTATTGGACAATTTGACCCCAATTAAATTTAATAAAACATTTTACTACTTAATATTTTAATTCGGACTTTTACATAGGAATTTAATATATTATTTAACATTTTAATATGTAAATGTTAATTTATTTAACATATTTTTAATATCTAAATATAATTAATTTAATTAACAATAGTTTTTAACATGTTAAAAAAATCAGTCAGGAATTTTATATAGAAAGTTAACATATTTAACATTTTAAACATTAAAATCATAAGAATTATGATTTATGTAGAACATTGTTCTGTTTTTTTTTTGTTTTTTGTTTTTTTACTTTGCTAATGTCAGTTCTCTATGGTTGTACCAAGTTACAGAACAGTAATGTGAATAATATTTTGTTCAAAAGCAGGATGGGTTATTTTCTGCGCAATTGTATATGATTGCTATATTTTTGCAATATTCTTTCTTAGCATTTTAAATATTATGAAACATTGTTAACTACGATGTAACAGTACTATCGAACTGTATTTAAAGTGTTACAGATGTAGATATGGAATGTGTTAATGCAGGGGTCAAAACATCCGAGGTCAAAACATCCTGTACTTTTTCATATGGATCGAAAACTGTGGAACAAAATACCCGATGGAAAAAAAAAGTACATCACTTTTTTAACTTGATTTAAGGAAACATTTGATAATTACACAGGAAATAAGTACATTTTAGGGCTGAACGCTTCTGCAATAGAAAATGTCTAATTGATCACTTCTAGAATACATTGAGCTGTGCACAGATATGATAGAAAGTAACAGGAATTAAAAAAACAGCTTCAAGTTTTAATGGCCTGCTTATGTTACAGATCAGCATTATCCATTGTTTTTTTTTTTCAGTTTTCAAACAGATTGTTGAGGTTTTGGTGACTTTTAACATTTGTTCTGTGCTGTACAGCAAGTAAGGGACAGCTGTAGGGCTGTGAATGCTATCAACTGATAGCTATTTAAAATAGTACAACATAGAGTTTATTCATAAAGAACAATTAATGAATAAATGACTACAGCTCTGGTGTACCTGCTCCCTGCAGTTTGTGCCACAATGTGGAATATCTCATTAAGTTTGCAGCAGTACTTGTTAATAACCTTACTTCTTACTTCAAGCATTTAGTAATTCTTCTCCTTATAGATACATTTGCATCCCATCTTTATAGGGATTGGCGTATTGAATGAGTACAAATACATGTTTAAGCAGCTTGTCCCATTATATTAAGACACTGTTTTCAAATTGTAGTTGACATGTGAATTGTTTCCTTATCTTGTCATCCTGTGTACTGTTAAAACATGTGAAATAAATAAAACTACAGATATACTTCAGCGATAAATGCAAAACAAAGAGTAATGACATGCACTGTAATGTCATTCAACAAATAAAAAGATTATAAACAGTTTTTCTTTTTTTTTCCCTTACTGTTACAGGCAAAAGAACATCCATTCGAAAGGACAAGAAAAACAAAAAGAAGAAAAAACGTCTAAGAGAAAGGGCACAGAAAGAACATAGTGCTGTTTTGGCCTCAGAAAGGTTTAGCCTGTGAAACAGCTGGACTTTTATTTTCTTTTGCAAAAATACACAAAAGCTGCTAAATGCTCCTGTAGACTAATGAACTGCAGTTTGGCTAGTTTGACAGTATTGTGGCAAACAAGATGAAGCTGTCCAAAAGCTTCATTATATTATTTATACTTCTATCTCTGTGGATAACTCTGAGAGTAAGAGTACCGCAATGACTTGGTCAGGAGATACTAAAATATGTGGAAATGTGTCAAAGACTTCATACCTGTGTCTGGCATGGAAGCTGCCAGGAAGGTTTACGTGGGAGATTTATTTTATTTTATTTTTATTTTATTTTTATTTTTTTATTTTTGCAAGACAATTAGGGAAGAAAACTGTTTTTGTGAAACAGACATGCATATTTATGAGAAATAACAGTGTAGATACAGGACTCATTCACTAACTGCTTTTTCTCTTTCTTATAATGTACATTTCAAGAGTATGTGAAAACATGCATAGTTGTAATGTATGGTCTTCTCAGCACGTGTTTTGCTAAAACATTTGTCAGAGTAACACTGCTTAATGCTGTTATAGTATTATAAGCACATAATTATTCCTCTCTGTTGAAGTAGCTTAACAGTCCATATATGTACATATTGCTGATGTTCTACATAAAATAAACTATTTACTGTATATTTAAGCAATCATTTCTGTGTGAAATAAGTTGTTAAACATATCCATGAAAATATTTAATTTTTCATTTTAAGGCTACCTTATTTTTAAACACAGTTTATTAGACTAATTTACTTTATTAGCCAAAAGATTTACTTGTTTTTAATCTAGTTTATATATATTTTTTGTAAAAATGACAAGATTGTTTTGTTTTACTAGCAGAACTCCTTAACCTTATTTTTTACATATATTTACAGAAACAGGTTGCGCCTAACAGATGGCAATAAAGAGAGAAACTGATTAAAATTAAAAAAGTGCAGGTTCATTGAACTGATTAGTTTGTTAAAAGAATGTGCTGCTATGTATTGGATAAGTTATATTGTAAATAAAATGTAACTTCATATAAGCAGTTTGTTAGTGTTCCTCTGTCACAATCATTTATTTAATTACCTATGTGATGGAAAAGTCCACACTCATTAATAACAGTAAATTACTATAGGTTTCATATTTGTCAATTTATTTTTAATTTAAAAAATAAAAAATAAAAAATTCACTGTATAGTATGCTATTTTTGTTATTCTTGTTGATGATGATGGAGGAGTAGAGAACAGTAATGAATGTCTTTCTTCTACACACCATGCCACAAACTTATTTCAAGTAATAGCAAGTGGCACCATTATGTTATATATTGTAAACAAGATATATCCTGGGATTCAGAAACAGTTTCCATTTCAGTGTAGCCAGTTTTGCATGATGAACAGTTGCAATCCATGTGAGGGGGCAATTCAGACACCTAGGTACTATAATTGTTTAGCATTTAACTATAAACAACATGCAGAAAGACAAGAAACACTGATGAGCAACATTAGTAAAACATTATTAAAATTATGACAATAACAGATACAAATGAGTGTAAAGAATATGTCAGACTGATTAACAAATGTAAATATTTCTTACAGAGTGATGATACTATCTTATGGGAGACACACCACAAAAACATTGTTGCATTAGTCCATATGTATATGCAAGACATTGTTGTCACTGTTGTCACTGACTTAGGGTTTCATATTATCACCCACGGCAGTGTCACATCATCTATCTTCACTGACCGAATCATGCCTGCCGCAACACAGAAATAGTGGACCTTTACCATTTGGACAGTAGAACAATGCAGGTGCTGGTTGTGATGTACTGCCCTCATATGCAGCCCCATGGGATGCATGAAGTACCTGTCCTTGGCTCTAGGATGTGTGCAGGTTTGAGAATATTTTTATGTGGGACTTACCACAAGGAAATTGAAGAACAGAATTTATAATCATGTTTATGACATGAAGAGGTTAGACCAACGCAACGCTTTAGCGAAACATGTTATTGATCGAGTAGATCATAGTTTTAGATTTAGGGTTTTGCAATTGGTAAACAAGACTGTTAGGGGGGGTAATAATATGAATTATCTTGAACACATTGAACTTTCATGGATTCTTAAGCTAAGAGCCCATATGGAGCCAGGTTTGAATCAATGCATAAGTATTAAGCCTGTATTAGAAGCTCATAATTAAATGGTAGACAGTATTTATCTAAATTGATATATTTAGTATTTTTATATGAACTTGAGGCATGTTTAAGTGATTGTTCACCATGTTTTTATATTTTATTTGTTTGTTTGTGATTTAATTTATATTGTATAAATTTTATGTATTTGATGTCATGAATTTTGCTGGCATATTCAAGTACTTTATATTATGAAACCAGCGCTTTGAAGGCATCTTCTATTTAGTCTAAAGCAATATATTAGAGTTTCTTTTTAAATATTTGAGGCTTGACTATTTAATTGTTTGATTTTTTAATTGATGGTTAATTGGATGTACCTGAACAGGATATATAAATGACTTGGTTTAGTAATATGTATTGAGACCTGAAGAAGCATGCAGTGGTCGCACATGAAAGCACTTGTTTTAATAAATACTGGATTCTATTATTTTTCCTGTGGTGGTCGTGCTCTGTTTCATATCCATTTTGTTCCTTTGCTTGGGCCACGACCTTTGGACGGCTGCTGTACTTCTTTCTTGCTACGTTTGCTTTGACTTTTTAGTACTGGCTGCTGTCACACAAATGGATGTACCTGGTATTGAACTCGACTACAATCCTGAGAATAGTAGTCTTAATCGGAGATGGAATGATATCTTCGCAACACAGAATAATCCTTTACTTTCGCTGGAGTTATCTTTACCTGTTACATCACCTTTTCATTCGGGTAATATTGGTAACTTCAATGAGTTTAATGATTTAACCAGAGAACTAGAGAATAATCTTTACAAGTTGCAGAGGCTTGTGTGGCAAAGAAGACACATGGAAGCGAGTCTACATTTTAATTTAGTACCGCGTTGCATGAGGGTTTTATGCATGCCGACTTATGGTGATAGCCACCCTGAACTATTGAAGTGGCAAAAGCTGAATTTGGAACTGAGCTATAGTTATATGAACCTTCTCATTGAATACTTTACTCCCATTGAAGCTGCGCTCTCACTTTTAGTAGAGACTTTGAATAAAGATCTACGTACCCACTTTAAGGGAGATGTGTTTGAAAAAAGACTTGATAATATATATACACAAGTAGCCCTATATAGTGATAAGTTGCAGCAAATTAAATATCGGAAGCTGCAACGAGACTATAGGGATTTTTTCATCGGGACAGGTCTTTCTTTGGCCAAGAAATTGTCAGAATGGGGAGACAAATGGCTATAATGATACCAATGGCTTTTTTGGTAAGAATAGAAATAATCGACATGGTAATGATTTTGTTACACAGAATAATACCCCTTTAAGTGACATTCAAGACAATGGTGGTAGCCAGGTGAATGGATTAGGTGTATCAAATATGTCACATCCGTTAGTGTCTGACTTAATTACTTCACCAGTTGCAGACACTCCTCCTCCGAATCAACAGGCACTAGGTGAACCTAAGGACAATGCTATTTTGGGAGCTAGACCTAAAGCTCCTAATAAGAATCTGGAACAATTTTTTTCTTTTCCCATGAAGTTCCGGGATACATCGAGGGCGAGGTCGAACAGCAGGGGCCGCCGAAAATGAAAGTTTTCAGGGGAGCCTCAAGGTATGAAACAGAAAACCAAGAACTGAATCAGTTGGTCTTTAATTTTTCTAGTATTGAACTGAATGCGGATGATTATATGCTACTGAATAAAGGGCTTTCCTTTATTCCTTCTCAGTTGAGTGACTTAAGTGAATTATTAATTGACTTTTTGGGCGTATGGTTGCATTGAAGTTAATGTTTCATAATGATGATAAAACTGAGTTTAAAATAACGCATACTTTTAAACGTAAGAGCTCTTTTGTTCCTGTAATGCCCAATAATGTAGACTGTTTTGTCAGACTATGTGAAAATGATTTCTATTCATACTTTCTTGATACTAAGCATAGATGAAAATATTTTAATTTGAGTAAACAACAACAGATATCTTTAGATACTCTATCTAATAATGATAACATAGTGATAAAACCTGCAGATAAGGGGGGAGGGATAGTGCTATTAGATACCATCGATTATAATTTGAATATGTTTAATATGTTGAAAGATGATTCTACATATAGTGAAATTAATCATGAATATTTTTTAAAAGTTGTTGCTAGGATACATGATGAGTTATATGACCTATTGATGTGTAGACAGTTAACACAAGAGCTTTATAATTATTTTTTAGTTGAGACTCCCACTATACCAAGTATAAAAGGGCTTCCCAAGATACATAAGAATGTGCTTCCCTTGCCGATGAGACCCATAGTAGCTGGTAATGGTTGGGTGACGGAGAAAATTTCTATCTTTACTGAGAGTATGTTGGGACCTTTGGTCAGGAAGATACCCACTATACTTAGGGATAGTTATCAACTAGTGGATGAATTAGCTATGATGACATTTCACAACATTGACTCATCAGTCCTACTAGTGACATTAGATGTCAAAAATCTCTTTACCGCTATTCCGAATGACTATGGGGTCCAAGCGATAAGAGAGATTTTATGTTCAGGGGAAGGTATTAGTATTGATAAGCAAATACTCATTTGTACATTATTAGAGATGGTGTTGACTAATAACATCTTTGTATTTAAGGATAAACTGTTTATGCAGAAATGGGGAATCGCTATGGGTACCCCATGTGCGAACTCCTACGCAAATCTGGTGGTTTATCACTGGGAAAGGGAGTTCATGTTTGGAAGTACGTTTTATAGTCAGGTGATACTGTATAGAAGATTTGTGGATGATATCCTACTCTTTTGGCAGGGAAGTGCTGAAGAGCTTCTAGCTTTTATTGATTATCTAGAGACCACTATGGGTTTTTTAAAATTTACATTGAATTATTCATATACTCATGTGGATTTCTTGGATATTAATATAGTCAAGAAAGAGAATGGGGAAATCTCCACAGGTCTGTTTAGAAAACCATGCTGGAAGAATGCATTGCTACACTATACCAGCATGCATCCCAGATTTGTGTTTCCTAATATAGTAAGGGGACAGTTCATTAGAATTAACAGAATATCAAAGGATCCTATAGACAAACAGATTGAATTTAAAGCCATGAAAATGATATTTAAGGACAGGGGCTATAATAGCGCCATGATAGATGAGATGCAGGTTATGGTTCTCAATGGAGTGAGATGTAAGAATAGGGGCGTGAACTCATGTAATAAGAAGCCCCATTCATGTGATGCTCAGGTCAGGTTCCTGACTAGATATACTAGTGACAACAGTAAAATAGTAGATATTATAAAGAAAAATTGGAATGTATTAACAGTTGATCCTTTGATATTGAATATAGTAGGCTCTGTTCCTACGTTTACTTATATGAACAGCAATAATCTAAAAAAGGATTTTATGTAATGAGCGTACTTACATTCAACGCAATATAGTTCAGACTAATAAACTAGGCACTTATAGTTGCAAGAAATGTAAGATGTGTAGATACATAGTCAATGAGCAGTGTTTTAAACATCCCATCTTTGAATATGTTTTTAGACCAAAATTTTATGCAAATTGTAATGCAGAGAATCTTATTTATTTAGCGACTTGCACACAATGTCCTGCATTTTATGTGGGACTTATCACAAGGAAATTGAAGAACAGAATTTATAATCATGTTTTTGACATGAAGAGGTTAGATCAATGCAACGCTTTAGCGAAACATGTTATTGATCGAGTAGATCATAGTTTTAGATTTAGGGTTTTGCAATTGGTAAACAAGACCGTTAGGGGGGGTAATAATATGAATTATCTTGAACACATTTAACTTTCATGGATTCTTAAGCTAAGAGCCCATATGGAGCCAGGTTTGAATCAATGCATAAGTATTAAGCTTGTATTAGAAGCTCGTAATTAAATGGTAGACAGTATTTATCTAAATTGATATAGTTAGTATTTTTATATGAACTTGAGGCATGTTTAAGTGATTGTTCACCATGTTTTTATATTTTATTTGTTTGTTTGTGATTTAATTTATATTGTATAAATTTTATGTATTTGATGTCATGAATTTTGCTGGCATATTCAAATACTTTATATTATGAAACCAGCGCTTTGAAGGCATCTTCTATTTAGTCTAAAGCAATATATTAGAGTTTCTTTTTAAATATTTGAGGCTTGTCTATTTAATTGTTTGATATTTTAATTGATGGTTAATTGGATGTACCTGAACAGGATATATAAATGACTTGGTTTAGTAATATGTATTGAGACCTGAAGAAGCGTGCAGTGGTCGCACGTGAAAGCGCTTGTTTTAATAAATACTGGATTCTATTATTTTTCCTGTGGTGGTCGTGCTCTGTTTCATATCCATTTTGTTCCTTTGCTTGGGCAACGACCTTTGGACTGCTGCTGTACTTCTTTCTTGTTAGGTTTGAGAATATACACAAGCACAGGGACCTTTTGGTGACCAAAGGGGAGATGGTGGGTATTTCACATGCATCTGCTTTAAGGATCTCCCACTAGATACCCAATGTAATTTTGCAGCACGTGGGGTATGTATGTGGTTTCCAAATACCATATAGAAGAGAGGCAACGCTATGTGGGCATTTATGACATAAGCCATTTCCTTCTCATACTGGGAGCAGTAGGCTTCAACCGCATTGCAATAAAGGCCACATCTCATAAGCCATGACAATGGTATGTCATCTATAAAGGGTTCCACTCCATCAATTTCCTGATGTCTGCAATGCACAAGGTGTAATAAAAAGTGTGTCAGTCGGCCACCTAGGTAATACCCATGACTCTCACATCTGGCATATGCATGCCATATCAGCAGTTTGCACTGGGTGATTCTCTACAAGGCCATTTTATTGGGTGATCTTGTATAATGACACCAATTAGAAATCCACAGACCATGGCAGATAATGTCTACAATAATGTTATGTGCCATAGACCAAAGTTTTTGCTGAGCAACTATTTGACCTGCAAAAAGGTCTGCTTTTGCTGTCTAAATATCTATCTGTAGCAGTACATTGCACTATGACTCTGGAATATGCAATACAATCTTTGCAGTATATACACTGTTATGTAATATGCTGATATGCAAATAGTTACAGCAAGACAGAGATATTCATTTGGAAGACATCCAAGAGTCAACATCAGAGTAAGTACCTGATAATGAACCTGTGGAGATGCTGACTGCAGGAAATGACTATGTCAGAACATGTCAGGCGCAGTACATTGTGACACTTACTAAGAAGCTACATCTGAATGGTACCTATGGGCCAGAATAGACAGTACATATAACATAAAAAATATACATGCAAACCTACACCCACACTGTGTTATACCATGCACAAAGTTGCTACAATGTACATCAGACATAGGCTATACAGATAACACAGAACTGAGAGCAGGACAAGTCTGTCATCATATACACAGGTGGGCAAGGCCACAGTGACAAGTTTCTACAGTGGCCAGTGTCTAAGTGTGTGTGTGTGTGTGTGTGTGTGTGTGTGTGTGTGTGTGTGTGTGTGTGTGTGTGTGTGTGTGTGTTTGTGTGTGTGTATGGCATGAGCAGGTAACTGAGGAATGTGGAGAGACTACCCAGGGAAGGGGTGGTTTCTGCATTGTTTTGTGATGGTGTGCTAGTGGATGGTGCAGGTGTGTGTGTGTGTGTGTGTGTGTGTGTGTGTGTGTGTGTGTGTGTGTGTGTGTTTGTGAGTAGGGATGCAGCTAAAGTTTAGGACAGGCCCAGGGCACCACTGACTGTGCAAGTCCTTATGCCTTATGCTGGGGGACACTCTTATGGTAAGATCTCAGGTACGATCTACATTATGCTCAGATAATGCTCTGTGAGTTTAAACAGTGAGTCACACTGCAGGTGGTTTGTGCATAAACACTCCTGCAGTTATATCCACATCACCCCTCAATGGCCTTAAACCTGGATGATATTCCAAAGGTGCTGGTGTTATGGGTTCTAGACATTGTCTTCTCACTGTTTATCTTCTCACCAGAGGAGAAGATGCACCAGCCATGGGAAGTGCTGTTACCCTGATATATGATTATAAAGGGACACCTGCTGCATATAAACACCATATTCCACATGTCCCTAATGTTGCACATCTGGACCCTGTATTCCTACAGTACTTCATGCAAACTATGGATGACCCAACCAGCTTAACCATGTCTTTATTGTTCTCTACCTGTCTCTCTATTATGGCCATGCATAAATGCTGAGTATTGACCTTGGAGACATTCATCTTGGTTGGGATGGGGGTGGTATCCATGGTATGTCAATGATGCACTGCATTCTTTATATTAATCAGTGGAGCTGGCAGCAATAAAGAGGGACTGTGCAATTGGTGATGAAGCCACTCCCTGGGTAGATGTGTCAGCATCTTCATGTTCATGAGTGTCAGTCTGAATCTGAGGGACAGGGTTACACAAGCTAAGGAATTGTGTCCATATGGGTTTGCATGGATGTGGACATCACATTGCCTGAATCTACTACTGACACTCTGCCCACTGCCTCCTGATTTGTCTGTCATCATTGGATCCAGACAGATGCTCATCGTGTTTCACTGTTGCGGTAATAACTATATAGGGGTTCCTTGCTGTGGCAGTCCTTGTCCAACCCTATCAGACCCAGGCAGTTACCCAGACATCAAGCAGGCCTGTATACATGGTGGAATACCTTGATAACATAACACCTGTAAAAACACTAAATATTTATCCAGACTAAGGAAAAACTCTTCACCAACACCTGCAACCCAATGAAACTACTCATACGTAACACAGTGCTACAAAAACAATAGCTTTTAACATACCTTGGGCAGATGGTAAAACAAAGAAATCTTGCTTGTACATTCTATTCCCTTGCATTAAGTAATCCAAATAATAACTTATGTTCAGACACACCAACTTGGGTCATCACTGATTGATATCTACACCACCATGACAGAACTATCGGGACAACCCTGTAGAGATGCCAGGATCCCATCTCTGTCTATCATATGTCATTCTGCTGGTAGACCCACTTCTGTAACATCAGCTGGTGTCAGATGGGCTGCCTTACTGAGTGTTGTGATAGTCATGTCAGAGGCCTTTCTTTGGATGGAATATAGTTCAAATTTTGGACACCGACAGCATTGATGTCCTCTGTAATGACCCACCAAACATGCAAAAACAGAGCTTGTCAGATCTATAATGGCAGAGCATCTTCAAACATGCTGAAAGAGGACAAGTGGGATTTCATTCTCTACATCGGAGAATTTACTTTTGTGGTGTTTCTCACCTTTGGGTGTGGTAAACTGTAATTCCAAAGAAATATGCATATAAGATGGTGTCATGTCACAAATGATATACCCTGTGCAGCTACATGTGCAAACGTGTAGTGTTGGCAAGACCAGTGCTCCATTGCAATAGGTATGGGGAACTTCCCACATATATGCCTGGATTCAGTGTCAAGGTGTAATGGGTACTGTCCTTCTGGTGTTTTATTGGTGTGTGTTAGGGTTGTTAGAGTACCTTGAGAAGGAAACCAGATACACACATGGCTGTATGTGGGATACCTCATATTTTTTGTACACATATATGCTAAACAGACAAACAAAAGGCCTCCATGTACCCTTTGGAAGATTACATTTGTCACTTGCATTTTGGTATACCCCCTGCCTATAGTTGTGATATATAACCTGCACAGGATATAGCTAGCAATGTTTACCAAACTTCCTGACAGTGACATATACTGCTCAAATAAGGTTCAGTATATCCAGGCCCACAATGGACTCACCCATTACAGGAAAAAAGGAAGTTACATACGTGCATCTTACAGGTAAATATGGGTCTGCAACTCATACTGTACACAGATGTTGCTCTGCATTGGTATGTGTGTAGGGCTTCTTTCCTCCTAACACACTATAGGAATTAATACATACCAGACATAGAATACCTTGTCACAGATGTAGGAAGAGGGGACCCAAACTGCTACACAGGCCACGGAGATAGCACATCCTCTATAGTTATTCCTGACTGAGGCCACTCAATCATGGTTATTGAAGAGCCCAATGGATCCATAGCAAACAAGTGAAATGACTCATTGTTTTGTAAGCTACCCATCCCCAACTTTGTAGTATTATTGCAGATGCTCCCTTCACATGTGAGGTTCATGGGAGAGGACTGTTAATGGTGTATGGACACAACAGTGAAACAGTAACATCGTGATGGACTGTTGAATGCAAGGCCAATATATGCATGCCTCTGTACTTTGTTAGATGGACACCTCCCAACAAATACGATCTACAGTATTGCACTCACAGCTACTGTATCAGTGATACAACATCAAGATAAGTGGTACTTATAGGATGCCCAGTGTAATAAGTGCTTAGGACTCCCAAAGTATATTACACACTTAAGGATCTCTCCTATACAGGAAATCACAGTATTAGTGCAACAGTTGCAGGTTAATATTCAGTAAGCAAGGAACCTGCTAACACTTGCATATCAACATTCATTGGTTAGAACACAGCCCACAGCCTGTAGCCTGGACTGTGTCACCTGCATAGTATGCAGGGACATGAACCTCAGAACTGTGTTTTACTGCACTTACCACATCACAACCTCGGCAGCTTCCCTGTCATGATAGGACACCCTACGCTGTCTACAGTTGCTTATACAGTTACACTATTGTTGTCAGTAACTTTAGTATCATGCTGCCATGAGAGTTCACCAGCAGTGCAAAGCAAACCACATTTGAGCAGCTATAATGCTTTCAACACATTTAGATCAGCTACTACACAGACAGGGACTAAAGATGGATATGTTTCTGTTTACATCAAAAATAAATATACCACCAGGCTGGTGAAACAGGATGTTGCACTTGAGCTTCTCCATGTTAGAATCCCAACAGGCAAAATCCCATATCGCTCCTTGCAAGTTATAGGTCTCCTTCTGTGACCCAGGAAACCCATAACATGTATTTGAGCTTACTGGAAACACTCACCTTCCAACCCAATACCATATTCATGGGTGCCTTAAATTATACCACTATTACCTGGGAATCATCTACAACACCTAAGTTACACCTTGATAAGCAGCAATCCATCAAATGGCTGTCTGCTCTTTCTCCTTTTCTCCCCATCAAAACTGGCATCTCACAAGGCACTATTCTTGGACCTCTCCTTTTTAACATCTTCACCAATGAACTACAAAGATCCTGTTCCCAGTCTTCCTTCAACTTCAAAACTTTACTAAAAGCACACCTAAAAACATGCTGGCTATGTCCTTGCAACTCCCACTCTCATATCACTCACCCCATCCAACCACTACCTTTCTTTCCACTCCGCTAACTACCTTGATTATAGCAAGCTCAAATGCTCATAAGCCTAGTACTTATTATACAGCAGGAACTTCTTATTGTAACATTTGTTAATGTCTGTTATGTACTTCACAGATAAAGATTCTAGTTGTCTACTGATGTACTATGTTCTTCATCTGTAAATATGTTGTAAGTAATTGCAATGTAAACTGTTAATCGCTATGTAATCCAATGTAACTGCTGTCTGTTTATTTTAACTGTGGAGCTTTTCTCCTTGGGCCTCCGCTGAAAATGGGCCTATGTCCAGTCAGACACTCCCGGTCAACAAATATAAATAAATAAATAAAAATAAATAAATTCATACAGTATGCTGATGATACTATTATATCCACAGCCGACAATCCAACAGAACTACTCACTCTCACACAAACATCATTCAAACATACAGAAACTTGGCTTACTAATAACCAACTAATACTCAACCCCAAAAAAAAACAAAACTACTATTCCTCCCAAAACTCCTCTACCACATTACATCCTCTTTTACCATCTTTTCACTTAATAAAACTAGTATTACCCCTGACAACCAGACAAAGCTCCCTGGAGTAATCATAGACGACCAGCTGAAATTTGACCTTCACATATATCTCTGTATTAAGGAACCCCCCCCCCCGAAAGCTTGGCCTCCCATATAGAACAAAGATTCCTAACCCCTGATTCCAGAATCTCACTAGCTAATGCTTACCTTCTTCCCAATCTACTCTACAAATCTTTACAAACCTTCAGTCTTCTCTTCTCACTAAACTTGAAACAACCTATAGTAAAGTAGCTACATTTGCTGCTAATTTGCCATCCAGATCTCACCACTGTCATGCCCTCAGGTCACTCAATTGGCTAGAGTTTCCTAACCAACTCAAAGTTACTCAAATACTCATCATCCACTCCATCATCAATAAACCTTCTTTATGCCCTAGCATTTCCTAACTACTCTCACTTTATATCCCCCCCAACCACTAAGGAGCTCTGATAAATTTCTGTTACAGACTCATAAACCTAAAAAAATCTGTCGGACAGAACCTTTATAGCTACTCACCCACCATTCAATGGAACAAGCTTCCTGTGAGCCTTAGAGGCATACCTTAGGTCTACAAATTCAAGAGAAAGAATACCTAAACCACACCTGGATATATCATTGTAACCAACCCACTTGAATTCAGTCCTCTCTCCATCTCTCCTCTTCTTTATTCCTCTCTCCTTCCCAGCTCTAATTACCTCCTTTTATTATTTGTTTTCTTTCTCCAGTTAACATGCTTCTTTAATTAATAAGCACCTGACTCTCTTCTACTACTTCTCATCTCTATTCCTGACTTCCACTGTACTATCTCTTAACCTACTGCTAATATCTACTCCTCCTGTTGTCTACAATTAGTAACTGATCAATATTCTTAGTCCTTCTATCTACTTTTCTATGTCTATGTCATCATTATGTTTATCTACCTATTGTATTTAAGTCTTGCTTTCTTTATTGTTACCTTATATTGCTATTCTTATTGTGTTATACATTTATTGTAACATGCATCTCTAAGTTATACTTGTACTGTTGGAGCTTTTCTCCCTGGGCCTCCGCTGAAAAAGGGCTTTGTCCCAGTCAGACTATCCTGGTCAACAACTGTCAAATAAATAAATAAATAAACACCAAATGAGCAACCACAGAGATTCTTGGATTTAGTAAATACAAACTCCCTTGCTCAGATTTTCAGTAAGCTGATTAGGGATACAAACATTCTGAATCCGGTCCTCACTAGTATGGGAGAGAACTGCATACTCCCTAGTGTAATGGCCTCTCTGGTAAGGCCAAACCACAAAATGGTTTCCTTTGAAGTAAAAATAAAACCCAGAATCCCAGATAACCCCGGAATGTTCAGGAACTACTCTAAGGCTAATTTCCTAATATTAAGTGATAACCTGACAAAATTTCAAGCCCCAATGAACCTTGAGAACACAGCTGCTATGCAAAACTGTTCACAGAAGCTCTATACAAGCATATTAATAGCTGCAGAGAGGCAGCTGCACACATCAGGAATAAGTGGAGAAGTAACTCAAAAAACAAGCCATCCTGGTGGAATCATAACATTAACAGGCTGTATAACAGAAGGAAGTAAATCACTGCAAAAAATAGGAGGTGTAATACCCATCAGGATAACAGAGATCTCATCAAACTAAACAAACAACTCACTGAACAAGTAAAGTCTACCAAATCCAAACTTGAGGTTAATTTGGCCTCTCAAGTTAAGGACAACCACAAGGCATACTTTAGCTATGTCTCCAACCTCATAGGTAATATCTAATTGTGTGTAGAGCTCATTGTTAATGGAGCCACCTGTACTGAGCCAGAAGATGTAGTAAACCTACTGGTAAACAAATTAATCTCTAACTGTATCCCTTTCTCCATTTCAACCTTTCCTCAGGAAATTCCATCAAATATATCTTGCCCTACTATCACTAGAGATCAAGTCCTCAGTGCTCTCTCTAAGGCCACTAGCACTGAATCAATGGGCCCAGGCAATATCCCAGGATGTCTTCTAAATTGTATAAACCATGACCTATCGGTTCTTCTGGAATTGCTATTTAACCATAGCCTCCAAACAGGCTTCCTGACTCATGAATGGAGAACAGCAACAGTCATCCCACTGCACAAAGGTGGGTCATCTACAGACCTCGGAAACTACAGACCCCTTAAGTCTCACTAGTCTCATATGTAAAACCATGAGAAGAATGATCGTGGAAATGATCCATAATGACAGGAAACCTCCAGACACTGGACCCATCCCAATTTGATTTAATCAAGGGCAGGTCAAGCCTATTCAACCTGGTGGACTTCTTTAAGAAGGTCACTAAAACAATGGATGAGGGCAAAATGGTTCACACTAACTACCTTGATCTTGCCAAGGCATTTGATACAATATCCCACTCAAGAATTGTTGATAAACTCAAGAGGTTAAGTATGAATCCTTATTTCAACTGATGGGTAGGCAGTTGGCTCACAGATAGGACTCAGGAAGTTAGAATGGGGGAGTCCACCTCTATAGAGAGGCCAGCCACAAGAGGAGTCCTTCAGAAATTGGTCCTGGGACTGCTCATTTTTGGCATTTACTTCTCTGAAGTCAAGGCCAATGTCGGGGACACCTGGCTGACCAAAATTGCAGATGATTGCAAAACTGGAGCAGTGATTGAATCACCTGTTGACACTAATGTTATCCAGGAAGGGCTGGCACAGGCAAATAACTTGTTTCAGAGCCATGGACAAAAATTACATGCCAAGAAGTGCATAATAGTATCCTTCAGGAAAAGCAGCTTATGGTGTCTGTCAAGCATCTATTGCTAATTGTCCATGTTGGCAGCAGTTGCTTCTCTGGTACAGCACAATGCCATTATAGGTATGGGTACTTACGTATTATCACAACCAGATTTCTAGCAGGAGAAATGGCTCTTTTCCAAGCTGTACTCATGCCAATAACCTAGGCTTCTCCTGCAAAACATAGCATTTCGGTAAAGAAGTGCAGCGTTGCACATTTGAAAGGGTGGACTATTTTTGGCCCATCTGAAACACTGAGAACCTTATATCCTTGCTTACAGTTTATAGCTGTCAACTTTTCATTAATGGAATGCAGAATGGACTTTTTAATCAAAACAAGGTGGACTTCCTCAAAACGAAGTACTGTGCACATATGTGTCTTGCTGCTCTGCAGCTGAATGAGATAGTAGGAAGTATCATTATCTGGGATTTTCAGTATTTCTTTTTCAAAACAACAGCTTACAAGTCTTAGTGACAGTGAAGGTTTTCTAAAATCCTACTTTTAGACGAAAAAAATGTGATTCAAAAATATGGATATTCTGCGAAAAGCTGGAGAGTTGAGCTGTATGTTGCCCACTTGTATCATATTTATAATGTGGTACCACTTAACGTTAGTGAAACAAACTGTTTAGCTGCACTGATTTTTTAAATACTTTTGGGGCTTTAAGTAATTGCAGACATGTCAATACACGTGGGACTATATCTCTACATTAAAAGCCATGTTTGTATGTTTCTGCTGAACACAGGTGTACATTTCTGTAATGCAAAGAAAGGTACAAGAGTATAACAGCTGTTGTCATATTTTCTTTCAGCAGATGTTTGTAGTACATATTTCTCCTTTTCTTGCCGATATATTTATATATACAAATATCCAAATTTTTGGACTACATTTATCTGCAGAAATATGGCTTGGAAAAGAGCCATTTCTCCTGTCCGAAATCTGGTTGCAATAATACGTACGTATCTGGGTATGTTGGGTTGCATACATAGTACTACTAACTTCCCATGGTATGTCTTTCACTGTTTCCCTTACAGGATTTCCACATGATCACTACCCCACACCTTTTCGTGGCTATTACTTCCAACAACTCCACCTTACCACTATAGCCTCCACTCCACCCAGTCCTGGCCATGGGAACAGTGATACTGCACACTTGCCTGCATATCATATAATAGGGACTTTGAATTTATTATGTAGGCAGAAGTGCTTGAGTTAGCATAGCGGCATATGTAGCAGGTGTGTCATACACCAGTAGGTACCAGTATGAGTGATCATGGGTGGGAGGATGGCATAATGGTTAAGGTGTTTACCTTGCAGACACAAGATGCAGGGTTTGATTCTCACATGGGGTAATTGACTAGGCTTAAAATGGCCCACAAGGGCAGTTAGTTTAGTATGAACCTATGTGAAATATTCATACTAATGTAACTTTTTTATCTCTGTCTTCTTCTCTTTGAGAATGTCAGGCTTTTTTATATTTTATTTTATGTTTTTTTGTTCTATTTATATCCATTTATGTTGACATTTTCTGCAGCATCGGCCACAGCTTCACCAGTGGTGTTTCCTACGTCCTCACCCTGTCAATGGCCTTGGCCTTCTCCCACCAGCCTGTCATCTGTCTCCCTGCTGAGGTGGATGATAACTTGGGCTGTACCTGGTGATTTCTGTCAGCCATTCACCAGATGGTAGATACAACTTTTTTTTCTGATCACACTACTGGGAAGTGTCACAATTCATCAGCCTGCAGGAGGCTGTGGGTGAATTGATGGATTGGTTGCTTGATGCCTCCATTGGATGCCTGGAGATGATCCTTGTGTGACTTCAGAAGTCAAACTGCTGCCCAGCAGGATCACCAGAACCTCTGGCAAGATTTAATGAAGAGGGCAGTCACAGTGGTGACTGATGTCTTCCTGGGCTACCTTCCCTATTCCCTAATTCTAGTGGTCTCCTTCATTGTGTGTCACTACCCTTCATTGTTTTTGTTCAGTCCTCCAAATTATCAGTTGTCCTCTCTCTATTTGTATGTCAATAATTTCACTGACTAACTCCACCTTTATGTGAGCACTTCCCCTGTTGGTCCTTGTCTGTGTTTTTTGTTTCTCTGCTTCTGCTTCTATAATTCTACCCTTACTCCATCTCCTGTCTTTCCCTTACATCTTTCTCTATCTATTCTTCTTTATAAAAGAATATGGGCACCTGTCCCTTGAAAAAGTATACACTTCCTCTCCTCAACACTCCCACTCTTTCCTTCCCTGTGGCTTTGTGTATGCTCCTCTGCTTGCTCTTTCCCCTTTTCATACTTTCCTATTCCCTATATGTAAATGTCACTGGAAGCCATTTCCTGCAGAAATGTTCATTTCTGGCCTATCCTGTGAGAGTTTTTTTTTTTTATCTTAAACGGATTTATCCTGTATAAAAGTTGAATAAGCAGGCAAACAAACAAATAAATCCAGTGATTAAATGTAAGCAGGATTTACATAGTTAAAAATATAAATAAATGAAAATAAATTACTAGGTTTACCAATTTAAAATTTATAAATGAGTAAACAAATAAGTATCACCGAATAAAAATATAAACCGGTCAGTCATTTGTTAATATAATGAATAAAATAAATTTGGGTATATTTTACTTTGCATATGAAGAAAGCACAGTAAAATATAGCATGCTTCATTTTTAAACTGTTAGGAGTTTGCATCACTCCAATCATTTAATCATTTACTGAAAGCATTAGGTAAACCATTATTTAGGTATTTAGGTGTCCACCCATTAATTATCATACTTAAATCAGTTTAGGGCTGTAGGGAACTACAACATGTCGCAACAAGCAATAAAGATAATCTAGGTACCAGTCTAGGATGAAGCAGCAGATGTTCATCGTGTTACACTGCTGCAGTCATTACACTTGGGTTATCCTGCCATCAGGCGGTCCCGCAGTCAGCCAGAGTTCCAAAGTCTTGGTCTGGCGTCGGTTGCTGTCGCTTCTTCCCTGATGTCAGTGCTCCAGTGGTATATAAGATGCATCCGATGCCATTTTCTTCAGTCTTTCTTGCTGCGCGGTGCCCGAAGCAGAAGCAGTTTGCAAGTGCCGGTCGGCTGACTCCTGAGATTTTCAAAGTCGAATTTCAGATCCGAAGTCTTCAATAAAGATAAGTAGCCCATTGGGGAAACTTTTTTCTTCCCTCAGACTGATGTCAGAAAAAGTTAGTAACTGTATTTCTTGTGGGAAGCAAATACCTCATAAGGACTTCCACTCTTACTGTATTCCATGCCTAGGCCCTGATCACAACGTCACTAGTTGTCAGTTTTGTGCTAGATTTAACAAACGCACTATAAAAAGACATTTTGATTTTGCTTTGCACTACTTTGGCTGAAGGTTCAATTATACTATGCCGTTGGATCAACCGACGACCGCAATACTGAAAAAATGCAAAGACAAAGATAAAGACAGGCATCTGAGGTCCAAAACCGATGACAAAACCTCTTCTAGGCCAGTCGCCGGTTCGCCGGTTCTCAGTGAGGCACTTTTGCAGCCCCTGACACCCGCTACCTCAGAGCCACAGGCCGCCTCCGACTCCCACGTGGAGACAACTAGGCCTCTGGAAACTCAAGGTATTGGCCCTATGGAAACTAATCCCTCAGATGGGTCTGGAGCCGCTGAGCAGGCATCGGCTTCTGAGGGTGTTTTCAGACCTTCACAACTTACCATTAAAGCAACAGCCAAGACAAAAGTACCATTAAGACAAAGAAGCAAGTACAGCATTCTCCTGGACAGTCTTCCATGCCTAAGAAACAGATGCTTAAAATGTCCGAAGACCTCATTACTCTAATCAGGGGTTCCCATCCCCCTCCTGAGAAAAGGCCTAGGCAGGATACAGACTATGATTCCTCTGATCAGGTTTCCATTTCCTCTGATTCCTCTTCAGACCAGGGATACTCTCTACCCCCCTATGAGGACTCTGATGCTGAAGAATCTATCCCTTCAGCCTATCCTCCTGAGGATTATTCTTTTGGGGAAACTTTACATACCATAAGGAAGCATTTCCATTGGGAAAGCCAGGATTACTCAGAATCTAAGAAAAGGCTCAGGGATTTCCTTTTATTGCCTCAGCACAGGCCCCTGGCTATTCCGCCTGTGCTAGATATTGTGGATGATGTATTCTCTGAATCCAGCTTATCTTCTGATTCTTTGCCCCCTGCACCAGCCAAGCCAGATAGGTATTATAGAGTCCCTGACTCTCACAAGTTTCTTTATAAAAACTCTTCTGCTGATCCAGAAACTATTTCCCAGGGTCCAAAAGGGGTTAAGGCTTCCATTGCAAAAAATCCAGTATCCTCTGACAGAGATTCCAGAGCTTTGGATAGATGGGGGAAGAAAGTATACACTTCTGCAACTTTAGCAGTAAGGGCTTTAAATTGCCAGTTTCACATGCTTAAGTACCAACAATATTTAATGGCTCAGTTAAAACAGAAAATGCTTGCAAGCTCAGAAGCTCCTGATTGCAAAGAAATGCAGGATTTATTGCATGCCATTGAACAGGTGGGAAAACATACTCTGCAATGTGGTTTTGATTCTTTAGAGGCTTCTTGTAGAGCCGCAGTTACAGGTTCTGTGATTCGAAGACATGCTTGGTTAAAAGAACAGAGTTTACCTGATCATGTTAAGGCAAAATTATTGCATGCTCCTTTACAGCATGATACCTTGTTTGGTGTTAAGGCAGAAGAGGTGTTAAAGAAAATGGAGGATGAAGCTTAATCTATGCAAACAGTCAAGGATTTCTTACAGGTACAGCCACCTCGATTTAGCAGAAATTGGCCAACAAAGAATTGGTCCTTTCCAGTGTCAGACAGGCCACAGAGAGGCAGATACAGACGCCCAAGAGGCAGATCTCAACCCCAAGGCTCAAACAGACAATGACAGTGGGGCACCTCAACCCCAAAAGGAGGTGAGGACAAGTCTCAACCTTACAGGAAACAGTCACAATGACTTTCCCCTTCGTACGCCAAGCACTTCCCTTTTGGAAGCCCCCTTAGGGGGAAAACTAGCACTTTTTTCTCAAAACTGGCAAACAATCACCCAAGACAAATGGGTTCTGAATATTGTGTCTTAAGGTTGCAGGTTCCGCTTTCATACTTTACCAAGGCGAAAAGGAATGCCAGACCTGCCACAAAATCAATGGGCAGAGGCACAAAAACAAATTGCAGCCCTCATGGACATGAGAGCTATTCAAAAAGTACCACAACAGGAACAAGGACAACGATTTTACTCAGGACTCTTCCTGGTCCCCAGAAAGGACAAGGCCTGGAGGCCCATACTAGACCTTTCAATTCTAAATACTTACCTGGATATTCCGAAATTCAAAATGTTGACATTACAGCAGCTTCTACCCATGCTGGCCAAGAAGGCTTGGCTTGTTACTCTGGACCTCAAAGAGGCATACCTGCAAGCTCCTATCAGACAAAATTGCAGAAGATTCCTCAGATTCAAAGCTGGTACAATGCACTACCAATTCTCTGCACTGCCCTTTGGCTTATCTACTGCACCCAGGGTCTTCACAAAGTGCCTGGCACCAGTAATTGCATTTTGCAGACAAAAGAGAATTCAAATATATCCATACCTGGACGACTGCCTCATTCAAGCAGAGACAAAGGAAATTCTTCTACAGCATCTGCCGTTTGTAAAAAGGTTGCTAATTTCTCTAGGGTACACAGTAAATGAAAAGAAGTCAAAACTAGTGCCCTCACAACAGATTATATTCCTGGGTGCCAGCTTAAATACAATGGCCCAGATGGCTTACCTCACGCCAGACAAACAAGTTCAACTAACTCAATATTTTCAATTACTGGCAAAAAGTCCCATCTCCCTGCAAGAAAAATTCTGCAGGCCCTGGGATTCATGGCATCCTGCATACTACTAATACCATATGCCAGACTGCATATGAGGAAATTACAATGGTGCCAGGAAAGAAAAATACTCTGGCAGACGTTTTAAGCAGAAATATCATGGACCCTCACGAATGGAAATTGAATCTACAAATCTTCAGCATGGTAAAGCAAAAATGGGGATGACCAGACATAGATCTTTTTGCCTCGCAACTGAATTGCCAACTACAAAAATTCTGCACAAGGACTTATCACAAACAAGCATAGAAAGTGGATGCTCTTTTGTTCAGCGGGAAAAACCTAAAAGTTTATGCCTTCTCACCACTGCCTCTCCTTTCAAAGTACTCCTAAAAGCCAGACAAGAAAAAACACAGATGATCCTAATTGCTCCAGACTGGCCATGCCAGCAGTGGTATCCAATCTTAAAGAGCTTAGCTCAAGGCCCACCATGGATTTTACCTCAAATTCCACACCTTCTGACTCAACAAAACAATCAGATCCTGCATAGTCAGCTCAAAACCCTAAACCTGGCTGCATGGCAGATTCATTAGTCAAACAGGCAACACCTCTCTCTAAAGCTGTTATGGATGTCATTTTGGAAGCCAGGAGGCCTAGCACCAGGAAAGCTTACTCAGAAAAATGGAAGAGATTCTGCGCCTGGAACCAGGCTCAAAGCCTTGACCCCCTTGTTCCAAACATTCCTCAGATTTTACAATACTTAACTGAGATGCTGGACAGAGGCCTATCCTTCTCATCAATTAAGATCCACGCCTCTGCCATTTCAGCACATTACAACACGGATCCTCCTTTATTCTCTCATCCCTTGCTAAAGCAAAACCTCAGAGGGGCTAAAAACATGTCTGCCCCGGAGAGCACCAACACCAACTTGGGACATCAATTTTGCTTTGGAAAAACTGACCCTGCCACCTTTTGAGCCAGCCAATCTTAAATTTTTATCATGGAAAACAGCTCTGCTCCTAGCAGTAACTTCAGCACGAAGAGTCTCAGAGCTACAGGCATTAATGGCAGTGGAACCTTTTATAATTTTTCATCATGACAGGGTTTCTTTAAGAACAAACCCTACCTTTATGCCAAAGGTGGTATCTAGTGTGGCTCTTAACCAAACCATCCATTTGCCAACTTTTTATCCAAACCCCCAGAATAAAGGGGAGAGACTTCTGCATTCTTTGGACATAACTAAAACGAAAAACAAGCGAAAAGCCACCAGCTGGAAATCCACGAATAATTTATTGAAATACCAAACAATGCTAAAAAATCACAATATATTCTTTGGACATACACAGGCAGCTATGCTTCTACATGGACAAAACAAAAGCTTTCAGGAAAACTGAGCAACTGTTTGTAGCATATGCTGCAGGATCACAGGGCAAGGCTATCTCAAAGCAAACTATATCCAAATGGATAGGACACTGTATTAGTTACTGCTACACACAGCATGGAAAATCAGTCCCAAGTAACATTAGGCCACATTCCACCAGGGCAACAGCCACTTCAACAGCCTTTCTCAGAGGAGTACCTACCAAGGAAATTTTGGAGGCTGCAACTTGGAGTTCAGTGCACGCCTTTACCAAGCATTACCACCTGCCTCTTTACTCTAAATCCAGAGCAGGATTTGCCACTGCAGTTCTGCAGGGCCTCATAGCCAATCCTAACTCTTTATAGACCAGCCACCCAACCTTAGCTTTGGGATTCTACCCAAGTGTAATGACTGCAGCAGTTTAACATGATGAACATAGTACAGTTTTGTACCTACCATAAATGTAGATGTTCGAGTATTCACACTGCTGCAGTCCAGATTACCTTCCCTCCATCCTCTCTGACCTAACTGGACTTATCTATACCTTTCTATCCTATACAACCTTTGTGATGTATTTGCTTGTAACTGAAGGCATTGTTCTTATTTTATATGTATATTTTTTTATTAGCAATATGTATTGCCTACCTACATGGGGGCACTGACATCTGGGGCAAGAAAAACTGAAAAAAATGGCCTCGGATGCATCTTATATACCCCTGGCGCACTGACGTCAGGGAAGAAGCGACAGCAACCGATGCTGGACCAAGACTTTGGAACTCCGGCCGACTGTGGGACCGCCTGATGGCAGGATAACCCAAGTGTAATGACTGCAGCAGTGTGAACACTCGAACATCTACATTTATGGTAGGTACAAAACTGTACTTTCACTGCAGGAAATTAACATAAACACTCACCCACAATACACACATATCTGAACGATTTAGGCATTCCCAATCCACCAACCTCTATAATTTGAGAACTGGGAGAAAACAAGAGACACTTCTGAATACCTATTCCTGACAATATGCATCTTCTGTGTAGAGTTTGCAAGTTTTCAAGTCCTTATATAGCATCTGCACAATTCAAATATCTGTTAGTACTACTCTGTTAAGAGATAGAATATTATTTTTTACTCTCCAGAGCTGCCCATCAGCTTCTACCAGCTCCTGTCCTCATTCACCATGCTACCAAAGCCATGTTAGCCTCCCCGTTGCTCAAACCGACCCATCACTCAGGCCTGGGAGAAATTCAGGGACACTGGTGTAATGTCAAACTGTTGCCTTGGAGTGTGCCCTAACTTGTGGCAGCCTTGATTACTGCCCCTGGGAGGTATATGCACTCCTCCATGCAGCCTCCTAACTGAGCAGATCGCCACTCATGCAGTAAACCTCTGATTAGCAGGCCTTTTTATCACAAAGCTCTGACAAAAAACATCAATCTCTAAAGAGCAGCAGTAGTCTGTGTATGCTCCAAGATATAAGTTTAAAACATGCAAACCCAAAATTAATGTTTTTTTTTTTTGTGTGTGTGTGTGTGGGGGGGGGGGGGGCTAGCCCTCTGTACTCCCCGTATATCCCCATGTCTTATATATACCAGCTATGAGATCACACAGTAGTTGAAAGGGCATAATCCCTTCTCTGCTATACAAATATTTTTACATGAATATGCCAATCATATGTTGATAGCAAAACAGCTTTTGATTGTAAGACTATTTAATACCTATCTGTTTGTATGTAGAAAGAGAGATATTAGACCTATGCAGAACAGTGATATAACAATGCACATCTGTTATAGAGTACTAGATATTTTAAAAATCACTATGACACCTGTGTTACCATGAAGTACAATATCACTCCTCTGCCTGAATCATCAGAAAGTTAGTTGTTTAATTTAACTGTGGAGGCTGCCCACTAAAGTGTGCTAGCCTGTGTAACTAATTTATCACTGTCTCTGCATTTTCTGTGTATTTCTACAAAAAAAAACAAAAAAACAAAAAAATAATCCTTGTTTTCCCGCCATTCTCGACTGGTTTAGAATGGTGTGCAGGCGTTGCTGTGTTCTGGGCTGTGGTGTAGTTCCTGTGTTGTCCATTACCTTACTTGGATAGAAGGAAGTTTCTTTGCTCACCAGTAGGAGTGGGGAGCCTTGAGCAGCCTACCTGTCCTTTTGGGAAGTGACCTCAGCACAAGAAGCTGTAGTAATTGGTTGTTTGGGACCATTCCTGGGTCTTTTGTAGTTCACTGCTTGAAATCCACCTTTGCACGGCTTTGCATGGTCGTGCGCATACGGTTAAACAAGGTTAAACTTTTTCTGTCTCCGCCGAGTCTGCTCTTCAATTTTTCCCTTAGAGCTGTTCTACTTGCAATCTAAACAGCCTATACTCTATCTGAAAAGCTCAGCACTTGCTCCTAAAGCATTTTTATACAGGTAAAGCACTCTTAAACAAAAGAAAGTACTTGAGTACACATCTCCCTATAGGTCCTTTCTGACTCAGTTACACAGCAATCTTTTTCACTATTTCTAGCATGTCGAAGGGTCAGTTGCTGACGTCCTCTCCTGTTCATCTGGTGAATCTGGGAATCTTGAGGCAGTGTTACAATTGCCTCATGTACACAGACAACCCTCTCCTCCTCCCAACAAATACAAATATATGCGAGAGATGCAACTATATAGCCAAACTGGAGGCTGAGCTCTCTCAATTCAGAACTGGAAAGACCAGTCAGGAGGAGAAGGTAACCACGCACACCACAAACCCAATCTCACATAGAACTATCACAACAGCAAACCAAACACATAAACACACAAAAACATACTCGGAGGCGCTGATTAAAAATCTACCAAAGCAGACACCCAAGCAACCACCACCTAAAGACATAGCACATGCAACACATAGTTCACAAAGTCAGTGTGCTAAACAGTCGCAGCCCTTAAGGCCAAACAACATGCCAGACACACTTGTAATAGGTGACTCCATAGTCAGACACACTGACGTCCCGCTCACCAGACTGAACAAGGAAAAGGTCACAGTAAGTTGCCTGTCGGGAGCTAGAATCCGCCACATAACACAAGCACTCAGGTCACTCCACAGCAAGTACAAATATGACTCAGTCATTGTACATGCCGGTGTGAACGACCTGAGACGTACCTCCCTGGACTACATGAAAAGAGACATAGAGGAGCTCTCTGATTATGTAGCCCAGGCCGGTATGACCCTGACCCTGAGCAGCATCTTACCCTCACCAAGAATGATGCCACAGTACAAAGACAAAATGATCAGTTTTAACAATTGGCTTAATTACTGGTGTCATTCTAAGGATCCAATGTCTGTCTGCTTGGGATGACATGCTTGACAAGCCACGCTGCTTAAGGGATGGCTTGCACCTGTCACCCTGGGCTTCCTGATATTGGCCAAGGCTCTTGCCACCCCCATAGTGCCTTTTTTAGGCAAGGCTCAAATGACAAACCTACCTCCCTAGAAAACACAAGTGGGAAAAAACTAAGGGTAATGCTGCTCAATGCCAGAAGTCTAAACCTCAAGATGCATGCCCTCGAAGCCCTCCTCAGTATGGAGAACATTGATGTCTGTGCAGTGACTGAAACCTGGTTTAAGGCTCCTGAGAGCACCCCAGCACTATCAGGTTTTACCTCATATCATGCTTTCTGGCCCCAAAACTTGGACCGAACCACAAAAGGAGGGGGAGTATCCATTTTCATCAAAGATACCCACACCTCCAGGTTAGTGGCAACTCACAAAGCATCGGAGACTATCCAGGTGCAACTAACCATAGGCAAAACTGCCTTACAGTTTGTAGCATGCTACAGACCACCCTCTCAAACTCAGGAACCTCACACAGCCTTCCTGAAGACACTGGAGAGTATGAATGTCTCTCCAAATACCATCATTTTGGGAGACTTCAACTACCCAAACATAGACTGGGAACATTACTCAAGCCCCAACACCCTAGCCCAAAGGTTCCTAGAATTCATAAACTCAAATGCAGTGGAACAACTAGTCACCATTCCCACAAGAGGAGACAATATACTAGACCTGATCATCACAAACATGGGGACAAAATGCTCCACACTGGAAGTATATCCCTCTTTGGTAAGATCAGACCATAAATTAATCTCACTGGAAATCCACATCACGCCCCCACCCCATGCACAAAAGACCACAGTGAAGAACTTCTCAAAAGCAAACTTCACACTTCTTAAGACTGAAGTGGTATCCTTCAAGGCCCCTGGGCCAGTGGAAACCACAACCCACACTGCTGAATCCTTTGCAAATGCCTTCTATGGGCACCTTCAAGAATGCATGGATCATGCAATCCCAAATAAAACCAAGACCCATTCCCCCAAAGGCAGGCACCCAGTCTGGTGGACCCCAGCCATAAACAAACTTTACAACAGGAGGAGGAAGCTACTACATGACAGAGCAAAATCCCTAAAAGGGAAGGCGTCTCTGATCAGTACTAGCAAAAACTACGATCACTCATAAAATCATCCAAGGCCAACTTTGAGAGAAAAATCGCAAAAGACACAAAAGACAATCACAAGGCCTTCTTTAGCTATGTTAGAAACCTGGGTGGAAACTCCCAGATATGCTCAGAGTTAGTCCAAAATGACACAAAATACACTGAACCCACTGACATTGCCAACATTCTGGCAGACAGGTTCAGTGCAAATTTCTCATCCCCCTCCTCCTCAAAAGAAGAAATAACTATCCCAGCAGAGTGTAGCCTCCCTAACATCTCAGATGCCCAGGTGAGAGCCGCCCTCTCTGAAGCTAAAAACACAGCATCAATGGGACCGGATGGTGTCCCAGGCTGTGTGCTACATGAACTCCAAGAGGAACTAAACCCACACATAAGGCTGCTGTTTAATCTTAGCCTTACTACAGGATACGTACCCAAAGAGTGGCGTATGGCAACAGTGGTCCCACTTCACAAAGGCGGTGCTTCTACGGACCCTGGAAATTACCACCCCATAAGCTTGATGAGCCTGGTCTGCAAAGCTATGGAGAGGATCATTATGGAACTCATAAACCAAGACATTGGGGACCTACAGACATTGGATCCTACCCAATTTGGCTTTGTCAAGGGCAGATCCTGCCTTTTGAACTTGGTTGACTTTTTTGAAACAGTCACTAAGGCCATTGATGAGGGTAAGGCAGTTCACACAGCCTACCTTGACCTTGCAAAAGCCTTTGACACAATACCCCACTCGGGCATCATAGACAAACTCACCAGCTTAAATGTAAACCCATATGTCACAAGATGGGTTGCAAACTGGCTCAAGGACAGAACCCACAGGGTCAGAGTTGCTGGAGCCATGTCAGACTCTAAGCCAGTCACAAGTGGTGTCCCACAGGGCTCAGTCCTGGGACCTCTCTTGTTCAGCATTTATTTTTCTGAGGTACAGGCAAACATAGGAGGATTGTGGCTGACAAAGTTCGCAGATGACTGCAAACTGGGCGCCATAATTGATACTCCAGCGGACACAAACATCCTTCAGAGAGGCCTCATAGAAATGGATAATTGGTGCCAGAGCCATGGCCTTAAGCTGAACGCCAAAAAATGTATAGTCATACCTTTTGGGAAAAACAAGGTACCGACAAATTACCACATAGGCGGTAATCCATTAAGTCTGGAAGAGGTAATCAGGGACCTAGGGACCCAGGTTGACAGTAACCTCTCATTTGACACTCACATTGCCAAAGTGGTTAGGAAGACCTTCTATATTGCCCACCTTATCATGAAGGGTTTCACATCTAGATCAAGAGAGGTCATTGTGCCCTGTACTCTTCTCTTATCAGGCCAATGATTGAGTACAATGCCCCATTTGGGATGTATCTCACCCGACACCTGCAGCAGTTGGAAAGACCCCAAAAGTTCCTCACCAAGAGGATAAAGGGTCTTAAACATATGTCATATGCTGCCCGACTGAAAAACTCCAGCTCTATTCAGTCGCATACCGCCTACTCAGAGGTGATCTGTGCCTGACGTACAAGGCCATGTCCAATTCTGAATTAATGGACATGCTCCACCTCAGAAAATCCAAATCCATCAGAGCCACGAGAACAAGTGACTTAAACCTCAACACAGAAATAAATAGGACGTGCTGGAGGGACAGATTCATAACCCAGAGGCTCCCTACACTCTGGAACAGAATCCCAGTCCATGTTAGGCAGAGCCCCTCACTGACTCTATTCAAGAGAAATCTCGACGAGTGGATGGGAGATCGTAGGTTTACCCCGGGGGTCATCTCTGTGTCACTACTAGACAGAGGCATAGTAAACTAAACCCTAAAAGGGCGTAGTATTCTCATCCTAAGGGGTGATGTAAGCCACATACACTCTGGCTAGGCTTATAAATGCCTTAGGGCAGATAGCCTAGTACGAACCTATGAACCTATGAACCTATAGTAGCAACCCTATTATCAAATACTGGACCTAGTAGTCCTCACGAACAATGCAAGTTCCTTTAAATTTTACTAATAGCAATTACAAGCTGTATGTACAATCTCCAAAATATTTTTCCTAGCTCTATAGGCAGGAAACAGTTACAGTAACCACTACATTAAAAAAGAAAGTAAATACCTGCTAAAATTAATGCAAAGCACAGTTTACCTAGGGCAAACTCAGGGCATAGTGGAGGAATTATATCACACAGCAGACTGTTGCTGAGTAGAGGGAAGTCTGCTCTACTCTGTTCATTCTGCTGCTTCTGCAGCACTTAACAAGGCCAGCACTTTTGAAAAAGTGATGAGATTATTATCACAACGATCATGGGGAGAACAATGATGATGATGAAGGTGAAAAAATACATTAAAAATACAAAAAAACTTTGACAACATGATGAAAAATTCTGATCCCAAATAAAGCTGAGTTTAACTGCTGCTATTGCTATTTGAACTTAAAACAGTCTTGAGTTCTGTGTTTTATGTTTGGCTTAGATTTTAAATAAAAATCATTTGCTCTTTCACCTAATTACTGGAAAGTTGAACTCCATTGTGAGTTCATGACTATGAGCGTGATATAAACTCTGCTAATATATGAAAGGAGCAGTCTAGTTTTCAAAGGCATAGAACAGTTCCAGTGAGAAATAACTTCAGGATATTTTGTATAGTTTCATACATTCATTTATAACTCTGCTCTGTATTTTACTTGGAAGACAGCTGCATTTTATACCAGATTTCCATTCTTTTTTCTGAAAAATAAGCACATATCCTGTCGCATGCCTATTTCTGTATACTGGGACAGCTGCAAGTGAAACATGTTGTTGATTTTTAGGGCAGCAGAATTTAGACTGCATGACAACATAGATGTTAAGGTGAAACAACTTACTAACCAGATATTTTATCTTCTTTATAAAAAACAATAACTTTTAAGTTTATAATAGCACAACATATGAAAAAGTATACAGCAATCAAAGTGAACTTATTGGCTCCAGTCAAGGAAGGAGAAAAATGTACATGCAAAGGTGCTTAATTTTAATGTGGTCAATAGATGGTAAGCCTGGTAACTTACTGGGCTTTCTCCTAAATGGCAATAGGCAAAATCCAGTAGTCGTTCAGTAAACATGTATGGACATACTTTAAGAACACCAGCTTAAATAAATAGCTAAGAGTTGCAGTGCTTATTAACTAGTGGCATGCTCACTGACTCAAAACAAATAGTGTTGGACTCCCCTCCCCTTTCCCCTGAACTTTCTCCCTCCATTCTTCTTCTTCTCTGTTTTTAGCAACTGTTAATACCAAGAGCTGTAAAACTGTACAGAACTAAGAAAGCAGCAAGTGATAGGTTGCTATTACCTGCATAAGTTTCTTACCAGAAGGAACTGCCTACTCTTAACTGCTCCGCTGTCTTGAGGTAGACATTGCTAACTGACTGCTTCTACTGTGGTCTGACAAGCTGCCTCACAGTTTCTGTCCTCTCCATTCATCCTCGGTTCACTCGGGGTCACTCAGCTCCCCTATTCTACCCCAGTCTCCACCCACCCCACATCAATTACCTTTGTAACTAACTATCTTAACCGCATCCTCTCCGATCACCAACTTCTTGTACACCCCAACCAATCTCAGCCTGCCCCTCTTAAAATAATCCCTCCCACCACTCTTCTCACTACACCTAACTCTTCCCACCCTTACTCTCTACTTTTATTCCCGCTCCTCAAGCTTACTATTACCATACACCTTCCCTCTATCAAACATCTACCCCCTTTCAAATGCTCCTCACCCTCCAATATGTTCCTCCCTCTCTTCTTATCCTGTCTTCTTCTTCTCTGAAACAACCTCACTTCCTACCACACCTAGTTAAACCTACTGCACTCTACCCCAACCTCCTCTCATAACACAATTGACACCAACATCCGCTACACCTCTCCCTTTTCCCTTCACTCTTCTCCTGTACTGAATTCAGTCTCCCCTAAATCAAACTGTCTCTAAAATTCCCCTCATTGTACAAAATTAAACAGAAATTTCACTCACCCAACCTCTATACATCACTTCTCTTCCTCCCGCCAAACATCCTTCCACTCTCAGGTGACATTCACCTAAACCCTGTCCCACACTCTAACTAACCAAGTCCTACCTATACCTCGCAAACACTTCAGCAGGTACCTAAACCTAGACTCAAACATCTCTCCTTTTACTCAAACAACATCCATAGCATTCTTAACAAGCTAACTGAATTCCATACCTGGATAGCCCAATATTCCCCCAACATAGTTATTCTGTCTGAAACAGGGCTCAAACCACATCATGTAGACAAAGAATCCCCCCCCCCCCAACATTCTTTGCTTGGACAAAATGCACAAAAAAGGTGGAGGCGTTGCCATTATGTATTCTCACCTCCTAACCATATTTCACCCCAACTAACCCTCCCCCCTCATTTCACCCAGCTGAACTCATTCTTGCTAACTGCAAACTCACCAATCATAAAACTCTAACCATAGTCACCATCTATATACTCCCTGGAGAGAACATATCACTATTAGAACAAATCCTGTAGTGGATGTCTGACAATATACTTAATGAAACAATAATACTAAGTGATGTTAACATCAATAGGCTGCCACTCATCTCTAACTCTCCCACTACCAGCATAAACCTATACGGATACAACTAACTTATCTCTTCACCCACTTTTCTTCATAAACCCACAAATACCTTCTCTATCTTGGATTGGATACTTGTCTCTAAGCTCGACCTCTATCACCACCCTGAATCCCTACCAGACTCAGTCAGTGACCACTCCCCTATATGTGTCCAAAGATTCTCAACCCACCTCTCTAGACCTCATAAATTTAAATAGTGCCAAATGCTAACCAACTTCAACCTGGATACATTCAGTAATTCTGTCTCTGCTATTGACTGGTCTTTCCTCTCTTCCCTACCTCTACATGAAGCTGTCATTCAATTAAACTCCACCTTCCTAAGCATTCTGAACTTCATTGCCCTTCCCAGAACTGTTAGAGTCAAATCACGGCATTCCCCTTGGCTCTCCAACTCTACTCGGTCTCTTATCCATAACAGAGATTGTGTCTGGAAACTGTGGACTAACCAAATCTCTCACACACTACCAACAATATAGGGAACTCCAAAATTTAACCAAAAACATATAAACTCTGATAAAAAGAACTATTACTTCTCACCACAAGAGACTGAACACAGATACCCTAAATAATTTTGGAATACTGTCAACAAAATTCTCCACCCTGGAAATCCTTCAACTCCCAACCCCTGCCCCAATAATACTCTCCAAGGATCTGCTTCAGTTTTCAGTCCATACTTCATAGATACCTTCAGCAAACTTGTGCAAACTGTCCACCTCACCAGCCCCCACCCCTACCACCCTGACTGCAAAACAGCCCTTTCTCACTAAAACCCACTCCAAACAGCTGCATCAAAAAACTTCTTATCAAACTTAAACCATGTTTCCCTTCAGCTGACAACCTGCCTCCTCTCTTCCTAAAAGCTGCTGCTGACTCCATAGCATATCCTTTCTCCATCCTCATAAACTGTTTGAATTAGTGAATTCACCATTCCTGCCCTATGGAAAAAGTTCAGCACCATCCCAATCCACAAAGGTGGAAATTCTGTTGAGCTCTCCTATTGCCATACTCTCTTTCCCCTCTACAAAAATCTTGAGCACTGCATTTACAAACAAATCTCAACTTATCTTACTCAAAAAAACCTAATTATCCCTACTCAACACAGCCTCTGCTCCCACCACAGCACCCCTACTGCACTTATTTCCTTTACTAACTCCATCTCCCTAGCCAGAGACAATGATAAACTAGTGTCACACATCTCTTCAGATCTCTCCAAAGCCTTTGACAGTGTCTCTCACTCCATCCTCCTCTCCAAACTGTCTCAACTCAACCTCTCCTCAGCAACTGTCTCCTGGTTCAACAGCTACCTCACAAACAGGCTGCACTCTGTAAAATGGCTCTCTGCTCTTTCTCTTTTTCTCCCCATCAAAATGGGTGTCCTTTAAGGCTTTATTTTAAGCCCTCTCCTTTTTAACATTTTTACTAACCAACTTCACATATCCTGTCCTCAGTCTTCCCTCATACAGTACGCAGATGACTCCACCTTTTCTATTGCTGACAGCCCCACTGACCTGCTAACCCTGACATAAACATCTTTCAACCTCACGGAAACATGGATTACTAACAACTAACTCATACTAAACCTAAACAAGACAAAACATCTCTTCCTCCCCAGATCCCTTTACCATCTTAAATCCTCATTCACCATCTCTTCACTCAACAACACCACTATCAGAGCTGAATCCCACACTAAAGTGCTTGGAGTAACATCAGACAATCAACTAAAATTTGACCTTCATGTACTTAACTGCATCAAGAAAATCCACCAAAGGCTTGGTTTACTCTATAGAAACAAAGGGTTCCTCACATCCAACGCTAGGATCTTACTAACCCAAACTTACTTTCTCCCCAACCAATTTTACAGTACTCAAATTTTAACCAACTTATAGACCTCACTACTTTCCAAACTTGAAACCACCTACAACAATGTTGCTAGAGTTGCAGCCAATCTGCCCTCAAGATCACCCCCCTGTCACACTCTCCAGACACTCAGCTGCCTAGACTTTCATAACTAACTCTTATTTACCCAACTTTTCATTATCCATACGATTTTAAATAAGGCCTCCTCTTACTCTAGAATTTCTGCACTTTTCTCCCTCTATAAGCCCCCTTGATCCCTCAAAGGTCTGACTAATGCCTCTTACAAATTCTCAAACCTAAAAAATCTGTTAGACTGAATTTGTACAGCTATTTCCCTGCTCTTGCATGGAACAAACTCTCCATGACCCTTAGAAACATTTTTCACATCCACAAATTCAAGAAAACTCTCAAAAGGTACCTTATTATCACATGGATTTGCCTCTGTAATCATCCCACATGAACCCACCCCTTTCTCTATCACTATTCCTCCCTCCCTACTACCATAACTCACTTTACAACTGCTCTGTATTGTGCAATTACCCTCTGAAAATAACCCAATGTGTTATGTAAAGTCATTCAAATGTTTTATTGAATATTTCTTTACTATGTTTTTCTTCATTGTTATAATGCCTCTTACTATACTGTACTGTGGTGCTTTAGCTACATTTGTTTAACTGTTTTATTGTATATTTTTCACTGTATTCAACTTCAATTTTGTAAATTTTTCTCGCTTATGTGTACTGTGGAGCTTTTCTCCCTGGGCCTCCACTGAAAAATAACTTTTGCTCAGATGGACCATGTCAGTTAACAAATGTCAAATAAATAAATAAATACATTTTTATGAAAAATTGTAATGGGACTCAAGTCAGACAACAACATTCATAAGCTTGCTATTCAAGCAGTTTCTTGATGGCTTGAACCTCCCACAGGTTCCCACTTCAGCAATAAGTAGCACTCCTAATTAGAAGGCACTCAATTAGACCTCTCAGCTGTCACTATTTTGGAGGAATGTTCCTATTTTCAGGTCTGATTTATCTCTAGAGAGGATGCCTTTATGTTTGAAGATGTGTCCCTATCTTAAGTTTTGATTTATCATGTTACACAGTTTTCTGATTCTCCCCTTATCACATGTGATTTTTGAAGCTGTCTCATGCACAGAAAACCACAGTACAGGATCAAACTCCTAGTGATATCAATAATTTAAAGGGGACACACATCGTACATCTCACTTTTTCTGAAGCAAAAATGAATGACAATTTGTGCTTCTGTGTAATATCCCACATTTCTACTAGAAGCAGAAAGAGTCATTTGCTAATTGGTATTCAAATGTTATGCTAATTAGAGGTTCAGGTTTTTGGCTGGATGTACCTACTTTATAAGGGCCTCTGTCCTGTTTTCAATGTATGCAGGTTCAAAGGTATGCACCCTGCTCTGGTGGGCTTACTGCTAATCTGTGAAAAACACTATTTGTTTTACCTAAGATTCCATTGCAGTCTGTTTTCCATGAAATCTACAATACAGGCACCTCTGTATAAGGATAGTGATAGTGCCCATACTAGGAGAGACCAAACAAAAGTTGATAGCTATTGATCCTTGATGAACATGGAAGCAAAGCTCTACACCAGTATTTTAACACAAAATTTTCATCCAATAATTCATTACCTACCACACTCACGCAAGCAGGATTTATAAAGGATGTGCAAGAACAGACCTCCTTAGGAAAAAACGTATTAACAAGCTCAAAATCTTTCAGTTAAAGTAGTCATAATGATAGACTTGAAAGTAATATTTATTTCAATATGTTGGTCATATCTGTGGTCTGTGCTTGAAGGTTTTGGTTTTCATTCAGCTGTTATAAAAGCAGTAATAGCCTTGTATCAGATTCCCTTTGCAAAGGTATTTAATATCACACTAGCTTTTCTCCTTTTAATTAAAAAGGACAATAGGCAGGGGTGCTGCTTATTCTTCATGCTATTCTTACTAGTAATTGGACCTTTGTCTCAAATGATAAGAGAATAATGGTTGGGATCTCACTAATATACAGAGAAGAGGAGTAGGCTTTGTAGATGACTGAACAGATTCTGAAGTGATGAGAGACATCCTTCCTTGACTTCTTTAATACCTTCTCTGGTCTTTAAAAATGAAATGTTAGTGTATCCTAAGCTGTTAAAGTAATTGGGGCTTCTGTGTATGTATAACATTTCCCAACTAGATGGAGATAAACATATACTGCTGCATCTCACAAACAAGGGATATCAACCATATTTATTAATGGGGTGGTCTACACCTGTCAGTGTACTAACGGGAAAAGCTATACCTGTTGCTAGCAGGACACACAAATATAGTTAAAATGCAGTACTTTCACAGTATCTTCAAATTTATCCATTATATCCTCATTCTCTTTCCACATAAATAAATGGTTTAAGTGTCCTAATTAACTTAATTGTATAATATTTACATTACATTATGTGATTTACAGTTCCATTTGTTATGTTTTGTTCTGTTGTGAGTTGGCATAATGGTTAAAGTGTTTACCTCACAAACACAACTTACAGGGTTTGACTCTCACCTTGGGGAAAATAGTCTATATCAAAACAACAAAAATCCAAAATAGCGAACAACCTAAAGGTTGAAAATTCAGAACCTTGAACTTGCTATTGTGGGGGGGGCTGCACCCCCCCACACCCCCTGCTAAATATATATATATATATATATATATATATATATATATATATATATATATATATATATATACTAACTCTGAGATCACACTATGGTGAGGAAAGGGTGAATTTTCCGATCTTCACTGTACCCCAATCTCACAAAAAGCAGATCGAGGTCCGGCATTTCCGACCTTTAGGTCGTTCGCTATTTTGAGTTTTCGGTGTTCTGATAGGAACCCGGGGAAAATGGCTAGGCTTAAAATGGCCCACAAGGACAGATAGCCTAGTACCTGTAAACCTATGAATAGATACACTGGCAAAACAATTGACAGATAACTGCCATAGCATTACACTGAACTGTCTTGTAGTGTCAATTGCTTCTATGTAATCAAGTTAATTTTGTTTATCTTTTAACAGAAATACATACTTAATGTTAGCACTTATATATCCATACTGGAAGGTTCCCCTTACAACAGGACCTGTTTCTTTGTTTCCCCTTTAAGGGGGAATACCCCTAAAAACTAGAGAAACAAATCAAAAGTGACTATTTACAATAACTGCACCTCATTGTTGTCACTTCCTAATGTTAGCACTTATACACCTATAAATACATCAAAATGCTACTAGAGTCGCAGAAAGACTTCCAAAAAAGATTTTAAATAGAATTTATTAATGCTCTTCACATTATCATACAGAAACACACGTTTTCGTCCCTCTCCACCAGGACTTCATCAGACAACTGTTTAATAAAGCCTTTCCATTTTTATACTTTAATCAATGACTAATTTTCCAATAAAATCATCCCTGCAATTAAAAATAAAATTCAAATACACCAATCCTGTTTAACAACTCATGAATGTTTAACAAAACTAATACATATTCATGTGTCAAGACTTCTGCAATCATTCAAAGACTCTTGTGAAACAGCTCCATCTAGTGTGCAAATCCTGCTATACCATACCAAATTTCAATTATACATTTACAAGAATAATAACAATTGTAAAAATTAATTTACCCATTTATAACTTAATATAACAATGTAAATAAATATTGTTAAATTACTTATAAATAAACAAATAAATAAATAAATAAGTTTTGTGTAGTTTATACATATTTTATAATAAACATATTAATATATTTAAAATGTGTTCAAAATGTTAAAATATCCAATTAAAATATTATTAAAATGTTATTGTTATTACCAGGATCAATTCTTGTTGAAACTTCATTCATTTTTTCATACTTTATTAGCCTTTAACTTTAATAAAGGTTTCACAGAAACCATATCATTAAGACCCAGTTTTCTGCTTGCATCTAATCTCACTTGCCACCACAGTTCCTTGTTCTCCAGAATGTCTTCCCATGGGCCCCCTCTTACATCCCGTTTGACTTGCTCTATTATAAACCATAAATAGTTAGCTTCCTTACAGTCTATACAATGCTTATATAAGGCATTTGTCTCTTTAGACCTACTAATGTCATAAATGTGTTCATATATACGTCTTTTTAGGGACCTCTCAGTCTTCCCTATATAAAATGAAAAACATTTTTGACAAATAGCTATATATACCACTCCTTGTGTATCACAATTATAGTAATCCCTACCTCTTAATTTCATATTCCTACTTATAATACTGATCTCTTCTACATTCATTATGTATGGACATTGTTTGCACCTTCCACATTTGAAGGTGCCTTTCTTCCTATAACATGTTTCTCTATTATTCATTGTTTTACTTTCGAACATGTTACGTATACATATTGGATTTTTATATATAACAAGGGGTGTCATATTTTTAATTTCTTCCATATCTGTGAAGGATATAAATTTCTCCCATTCCTTATTTATTATGCTTTTTATATTCCTATTAATAGAATTGAACTCTACTATTAATCTTTTTTGTATATTTTTATCATTCCCTTTTCCACACTTGTTTTCATTCAAGTTCATATTTTCCATTATTCCTTTTATGGGTTGAAATCTAGCCTTCCTGCCAATTTCAACTTCTTTCCTTATGTCCCGTATGAACTCAATTGGATAACCCCTTTCTAGGAACATAGTTTCTAATTTATCACATTCTTGTATGAAGTCTATGTCCCTACTTGTCATCCTTGAACCCCTCACAAACTGTCCTTTAACTATATTTTTCTTACAATGTGAGGGGTGAGAACTATTATAATGCAGGTAGGAATTACAATATGTGGCTTTTCTGAAAACCTTAGTTTCAAATTTTTGGTCTATTTTGATAACCTCTACGTCTAGATAATTTAAAATGTCCTTATTTATAACATACGTAAACTTCAAGAACTTAGTAGACAAACTGATGTATTCAAAGAACTCATGGAATTTTTGTATTCCTCCAGTCCAGAAAATCACTATATCATCCAAGAATCTGTGGTATAGTGTCCAATATTTATTGAAACTGGAATTAATGACATACTTTTCTTCCCATTTTGAAAGAACTATATTCGCGTACGTTGGAGCACATGCTGCTCCCATGGACACCCCACTAATTTGTTGATAAAATTCACCATCAAATATTAAAAAATTATATTTCAAAACGGTGTCCATGAGAGCAACTGTAGCTACTTTATCTTCATGTGTCATTTTATGGTCTAAATAGATGCTTTCCTCAAAATAATCCATCCCTTCCTTATAAGGGATACAAGAAAACAGGTCTATGATGTCAATTGTTATGAATATTAAATCTTCTTTATATACTTCAGGTGTGAGTTCCCTTAAAAAGTCCCATGAATCTTTTAATATAATTTTATTGTCGACCCAAATATGCTTTGCTTTTTCATCTACGTATTTAGCCAGGGGTACTGTCTTAGCTCCCTCAGATGTAACTATGGGTCTAAGGGGGGGGGGTTGTCTTCATTCTTATGAGTTTTGGGAATCCCGAAAATAGTGGCTATTCTCGGGTTTCTATTTTCAAGATATCTATGTGTCCTAACATCAATTACTTTCTCAATTAACAAATTTTCTAACACCATATCAATCTTTTTATATGCTATTTCAATTTCGTTCTTTGATACTATATTATACTTGCTGTCATCTCCCAAAATAGAATTCATTTTAGCTTCACATAATATTTTATCCATGATTACAATGCCCCCTCCCTTATCCGGTTTCATGATTCCCACACTCTCATTACATCTTAATTCATTTAATATTTCATTTTCTTTTTCTGTCAAATTATAATTAAGTCTATTATTGCCCCTTACTTTTCTAACTTCTTTTTCTAATACATTTTCTAAGTTCTTGAGCTGTGGTAAAAGTGGTGGGTTGTATACAGAACTCCTAGTCAGTCTTACCCTTTCACTCTCATTTCTTTTAAATCCAGCTCTTGTAGTTAAAATAGCCAAATTGATTTTCCTAATAAATAATTTGATATCTATTATAGTTCCTGCTACTTCTCCTTTCTTACTTGGAATATACTTTAAACCCTTACTCAACAAGTTAAAATGATCCTTAGTTAACAAAACATCACTGAAATTATAAATAGAGAAACCTCTATAGGTGCCTTTGTCTTTATTGAAAATAATATCTTGGGTATCATTGAGCTTTGTACTGGATGAGGGGATACAACTTAATATCTTCCCCTCCCCCTTCTCCCCCCTCTCATTTAAAAATTTCCTCTCTTAGCCTGGGGTGGTTGAACTTCATTTCCATTATTCCTTAAAGGGGGAAATTCTTCATCATACATTTCCATTCTCCCCCATCCCTCATCATTGTCTCTCTTATTATAATTCTGTTGCTGAACCATTTGATTCTTAAAAGTATAATTTATTCTTTTACTATTAATGTATGCAGGTTTGGGATAACTGGTATTATTGTTATATTCTTTGATATCCCTATCCAGTTTTCCCATTTTGCGCTGTATAATAATTTCACATTTAGAGTCTATATCATTTCGAATCTTGAAATACTTCTCTTTCTCTTCTCCAATATTAAAAATTAAATCATTCTTGATACATAAATCTAACTCATGAATTTCTTTTCCCAATATTTCCTGTCTTCTTACATTGTCATCTATAATCAGCTGGACTACTTCCAGCCCACATTTATTAAACACTTTTATCAAATTTTCATGAAACAATGAACCATTCTCCACATTATTGGGATATTTATACATCCTGAGCCCCTTAGGGACTATCTCTTTAATTAAACATTCATTGAGATATGCATTCTCAATACTCAATGTCCTGTATTGTGTCATAAGTTTAGTAAGTTCATTTAGTTTAGCTGCATACGAAAAACCTTCAGTACGGTTTTTATATGCTTGCTGATTATCATCTTTAAATAAATAATCTTTCTTTAACCACTCATTTGTGGTTTGATATTCCAAAACAACAGTACCTTTGGATAGCAGTGAAGACTTTGGTCTAGCCCCCTGCGAAACATAGTTCCTTTCCGTCATTTCAGTTCTTTCAGTTCCTTTCACCAACACACTAGGCGTCCTCATGGGATTAAAATTCGTCCCTTCTATGTCCTCAGGGTCGCCGGCTGCATCTTCACCGCCAATAAGCTCCCTCTTTCTTTTGGACGTTGGTCCCATGGGTCTTTCCGATAAACAGCCATCAGTTTGTATCGCTGCCTTGCCAGGCAGTAAGGTTTGACATAAAGGGGTGAGTAGATCAATTAGCTCTGTCAATTGGCCAATGAGCTTACGCGTCTGGCCCACATCTTCCTGCACCCTGCTCTGGTGGGCTTACTGCTAATCTGTGAAAAACACTATTTGTTTTACCTAAGATTCCATTGCAGTCTGTTTTCCATGAAATCTACAATACAGGCACCTCTGTATAAGGATAGTGATAGTGCCCATACTAGGAGAGACCAAACAAAAGTTGATAGCTATTGATCCTTGATGAACATGGAAGCATAGCTCTACACCAGTATTTTAACACAAAATTTTCATCCAATAATTCATTACCTACCACACTCACGCAAGCAGGATTTATAAAGGATGAGCAAGAATAGACCACCTTAGGAAAAAATGTATTAACAAGCTCAAAATCTTTCAGTTAAAGTAGTCATAATGATAGACTTGAAAGTAATATTTATTTCAATATGTTGGTCATATCTGTGGTCTGTGCTTGAAGGTTTTGGTTTTCATTCAGCTGTTATAAAAGCAGTAATAGCCTTGTATCAGATTCCCTTTGCAAAGGTATTTAATATCACACTAGCTTTTCTCCTTTTAATTAAAAAGGACAATAGGCAGGGGTGCTGCTTATTCTTCATGCTATTCTTACTAGTAATTGGACCTTTGTCTCAAATGATAAGAGAATAATGGTTGGGATCTCACTAATATACAGAGAAGAGGAGTAGGCTTTGTAGATGACTGAACAGATTCTAAAGTGATAAGAGACATCCTTCCTTGACTTCTTTAATACCTTCTCTGGTCTTTAAAAATGAAATGTTAGTGTATCCTAAGCTGTTAAAGTAATTGTGGCTTCTATGTATGTATAACATTTCCCAACTAGATGGAGATAAACATATACTGCTGCATCTCACAAACAAGGAATATCAACCATATTTATTAATGGGGTGGTCTACACCTGTCAGTGTACTAACGGGAAAAGCTATACCTGTTGCTAGCAGGACACACAAATATAGTTAAAATGCAGTACTTTCCCAGTATCTTCAAATTTATCCATTATATCCTCATTCTCTTTCCACATAAATAAATGGTTTAAGTGTCCTAATTAACTTAATTGTATAATATTTACATTACATTATGTGATTTACAGTTCCATTTGTTATGTTTTGTTCTGTTGTGAGTTGGCATAATGGTTAAAGTGTTTACCTCACAAACACAACTCACCTTGGGGAAAATAGTCTATATCAAAACAACGAAAATCCAAAATAGCGAACAACCTAAAGGTTGAAAATTCAGAACCTTGAACTTGCTATTGTGGGGGGGCTGCACCCCCCACACCCCCTGCTAAATATATATATATATATATATATATATATATATATATATATATATATATATATATATATATATATATATACCAACTCTGAGATCACACTATGGTGAGGAAAGGGCAAATATTCCAATCTTCACTGTACCGCGATCTCACAAAAAGCAGATCGAGGTCCGGCATTTCCGACCTTTAGGTCGTTCGCTATTTTGAGTTTTCGGTGTTCTGATAGGAACCCGGGGAAAATGGCTAGGCTTAAAATGGCCCACAAGGACAGATAGCCTAGTACCTGTAAACCTATGAATAGATACACTGGCAAAACAATTGACAGATAACTGCCATAGCATTACACTGAACTGTCTTGTAGTGTCAAATGCTTCTATGTAATCAAGTTAATTTTGTTTATCTTTTAACAGAAATACATACTTAATGTTAGCACTTATATATCCATACTGGAAGGTTCCCCTTACAACAGGACCTGTTTCTTTGTTTCCCCTTTAAGGGGGAATACCCCTAAAAACTAGAGAAACAAATCAAAAGTGACTATTTACATTAACTGCACCTCATTGTTGTCAATTCCTAATGTTAGCACTTATACACTTATACTGAAAGGTTCTCCTTACAACAGGACCTGTTCCTATGTTTCCCCTTTAAGGGGGAATACCCCAAAAAACTAGTGAAACATATCAAAAGTGACTATTTACAATAACTGCACCTCATTGTTGTGACTTCCATCTGGCTGTGAACAGTCAGCTTAACATCTTATTAAACATTAACTATTGTTGTCCACAATCCTGCAATTAGCTTATTAGAAAAGACAAAGAGTATAAAAGCTGGGATTAATAGGTAATTATATTTACTGTATTTTCCACATTACCTTTCAGTATAGAAGAATGCAGTATATATTGCTAGTAGTACCTACTAATATGATTCTATCTGCTTCCTAAAATGTGGATAGGAATGAAAAAAAGGGGATTAATTGATGCTGATTGTATATCTCATATGTAACACAACCTGAGCCTTGCTAACAATGGACAGCTAAACAATGCAAAGCAAGTTAATAAACGTAGATATCTTTTGTTTCAAATGTATATTTATACCAATATTCTGCTCATTTAACATATACCTGAAAGACTCAATAAAATATTATTGTTGACATTTTGCAAGAAAAACATGAACTACATTTCAAAACCAATTGACTATGAATCATCCGAATCCTATAAATAATTAATATCATTTGCATCATACAAGGAGAATAAAGCTCACAAATGCTCTTATAATGAGGAATAAACACTTTAGAAATGTTTGCAGTATAACAATAAATGCTCATCTTTAAAGCTTATCCGTTTGAAAACTTTACAGTTCTGTAAAGCGGTATAATATGTTCATGTGCTGACAATATCTACAGTGCTTTTCATTCAATTTGAATTTAGCAAAATTCTGTTTGTGTTGAATAAAAGTAATATATTTTTAAAGGAAAGTTTCACCTAACATATAGGGTATAGCATTTCATAGGTTCATTGATTAGTACTAGGCTAACTAACCTTGAGAGCCATCTTAAGCCTAGCTAATTATCCTTTGTGAGACTCAATCCCTGCACTGTGTGTTTGTAAGGCAAACACCTTAACCATTAGGCCACCCTCCCAACCATTTAAAGCAAAGGTTTGCTGCCAAGACAGCAGTTTGAAAGGTAAAAGTCGCATACATTTTGGGTTAAATAATAGCCAGAAATTATAAATAATGTATATATATATATATATATATATATATATATATATATATATATATATATATAGATATAGATATATATATACACACACACACACACACACACACATACATACATTGAGAAAGACAGGGAGAGAGAGAGTAAACATTTAAAAAGAAAACTTTGGAAAGATTATTGAAATTATAATAGCAATTTAAAATGCATAGTAAGTACTATTTCTTGAAATAATTTCTTTTATAACACATTTGCAGAATAACATTCTGGAAATCAAGAAAACTTGACTGTATTTAAAAAAAACTTTCACATTTATTTATATTTATTATGATTTTCCATGCTTATTAACTTTTTCTTGGAAGAAGGGGGTTTCTACTCTCCACAGCTGTCACAGATCTGAACTTTTCAGCTAGTGGTGCAAAACAAAGTGATATGAAGATAGGATGGAAGCATTCATTCATATTTCAAGTGTCACAGAACCAGGAGAACAGTGCACCTGTTCTGAGTTTGTACTCCAAACCATATAGTCAGATCAGTGTTACCTTAAAAGTAAAAAAGGTGAGTGACTACTACAACTCAGAATGCGAAATACACCTGAAAAGTATGAAGGTGGTTTACTTCATCACACAGTTAATACACAGTAAGACATGTTTATTTATTTAATAAAGTGTTTGCTAGGGTATTCAGTGAGTCTCTCATAAATCTTTCTCATGAATACTCATGACAGGTTCATCAACTTAACCAATCAATAAAAAGACAAGTTGCTAGGAATGCAATCCAATAACTTTTGTGCAATGTGCTTATTGAAGATGATATATGAGAGCAATCCAATGAAAAAAATGACAGAAAATATTGCTTTTGTGCATTTTATCTTCTAGTACTAAACTAACAATTTTATTTTACCATTTGTATTTACAAAAGTGATTCATAATTATAATATGTAAAACAATGTATACCTTAAACAACTTCCTTAGCAACCCATTTTCCTCTCTACTGTATTTGCGTAAATATGTTGGCGATAGCATGTTGCTACTAAAAGCGCATTAAAAACACTTTTTGTATTTACTATAACCAACACATTCTATTTCAGCATTAAAATTTACAAATATAGCTAATTATTTTAAATGGCTGCTACAGTGACACATTAAAAATATGAATGAACATATCCAGAATGCCAGTTTATATGTTCCTTGAGAAACTGAATCAGAACTGTCTTTATTTTACGTGCACTTTTAAAACTGATACTTCTTGAAAGATACTTAATGAAACAAATTGTGCAAATTGAAGTAACCATTTAACGTAATAGTTTAATCTATAGCTACTTGACCTTTGAAAATTAAAATAAATTTTAGTATCAAACTAAATAGCTCTGATCAAACAGTTGATGTGGCTATACTATTTTTTCTTGATGTTATAGACTTAGCAGTTTAATGTATATTCTGATTAGGATTTTTACATCTGTAAACTAATAACACTTATTAGTACAAACTGTAATGATAATCACCAATGAATCAAGGTAGTTTCTTTGATTACACAGTATTTATTTTCTTTTTATTATTTGTTGACTGTGTTAGTCCCAGAAAGCTATTGGCCCCTTTTCAGGAGAAATTCATAGTGATATTTTATACCATTAGGGGAAATTTAGTCAGGGCATTGGGAAACTTCCTTTAGTCTTTATTGTTGTGAGTGGGACTCATTTTAGAGGAGAGCTTCCTGTTTTCATTCCAAGCACAGAAACAGACTGGGGAAACAAGGCCCCTGGGCCAATAGCCTAGTATCATCCTATAAACCTATGAATCTATGAACATATGCAGAGAAAGTAAAAGAAGGCAAAAGTGGAGTAGCAGAAAAGAAGGTAGAAGCAAATGAAAAACAGACGTATGTTGTAAGGATTCAAAGTAAAGGATACAGAGAACGGACAGGTAGGTAGTGTGAGACAATTTAATAGCTCTTTTGGATGTACAAGCACATGGGATGAGAGCATTTATTCTTATCAACAAAGAGACATTTTATGACATTATATTCAAGACAGTTTTTTTTATGGAAAATCTTCTTGGAGAATATGAAAAAAAAAGAATGACTGTAACCCATGGAATCTTTATGAGAAAAAAATAATTTAACAGGGAAACATAAAAGAAGATTACTATTTTGAAAAGATGTAGAAATAGATACTTGAAAGGACATTTGAAAACTTTATGCAAAGAAGTACTGGAAATTGCAAAAGTTTATGACAAAAGGGATTGATGGAGTGGTGGCTGGAACTGTAATATTGTGTTAAAAATAGAAAGAGAAAAAATATACATATACTGAGCATGATAAATGTGCAAAAGAAAGAAGAAAAAGAAAAATAAGAGTAAGGAAAACGATAAAGAAAGAGAAGAAAATAAACAAAAAGAAGACATTTTAGAATTAGTAGAAATAGAAGAAAAATTAGATGAGAAAAAATAATGAAGAGGACAAAGAAGAAGGTTTTGAAATAGGTGATGGTGAGTACATACACTGGGAGGTAGTAAAAGAAAAAATAATTTTATTGGTAAAAGGGTAAAACACAGAAAAAGAAATTTAAAGAATTAAGTACAAAGGAACAAAGAAAGGAAATGGATGAAAAATAACATATACAGATAAAATAGGGGCTTGCTATGATGGTTAAGGTGTTTGACTCACAAAAGCATGGTGCAGTGTTTGATTCTCACTTTGGGAAGAAAATGGTTAGCCTTAGATTGACCTATTAAGAAAGCTAGCATAGTAATTAGCTATGAATTTATCAAACCATGAATTGAAGGAAAAATAAAAATCTGAGAGTGCTTTCTGTAAATGTGAATAGTATTAAGAATATAGTAAGAAAAATAGGCATTTTGGAATGATGTAATATATGTGATACAGGTGTAATTATATTAGAAGGTACAAGAATTTTAACAATGAAGAAAGATTACAAACAGAGAAACTATGGGGAGGAAAGATAATCTTGAATTTGGGAAAGAGAGGTGTTCAGGAATAGCTGTATTCTGTAGAAATACAGTAAAGATATTAAATGTAACCTTATCAATGATGGGAAAATTAACCATTGTAGTTTTAAAATGGAAAGAAGTATATAGAATTGTAACATTATATGCGTATATTAACAGTAAAGAAAGGGAAAGCTTATTTCTCACATTTTAGACAATGTGATGTTAAATATGATAAATATAATAACAGGAGATTTTCATTGTGATGTAAGAGGCAAGTGTAAAAAGAAAGGAAATTATATAAAAAAAAATTAGAAGTTATAAGATGTGGCAAGTTAAAACTTTGGGACAAAAAATAATGGACTTACAAAGGGGGTGTGTATATAATTGAAATGGGTTACTTTACAGTATGAGAAGGTTTAGTTATAGGAGAAGGGGGTAGTTGAAAGAGGATTTCCTAATCATCTTGCAATATGGCTAGAAATAAAAGAAAACAACTATTGCTAGAAATAAAAAAACAAGGAATATATAGAAATAAACAAAGTAATAAAAGGATGAACACGGAAGCATGGAATGAAAAAGAAAAGAGAATACTAATGCAGTTATGGAAAGATCATATTACTATGAGAACGTTATCAAAACTGGTCTGAATGATGAGTAATATTTAAGGAAAAACATAAAAAATGTTTTTTACAGTGGCAATACGATATGAGAAAAGTAGAGAAAGAAAAATATAAAAGAACATATATCAATGCATTGGAAGATTTAGAACATAATGATGGAAAGTACTTTGACAAAGAAAAATAAATATATGAAAGAAATCAAGAACAAATACAAGAACTGTTATATAAGCAAAGATATGTTACAAGGAAAAAGAGAAGAAATATCATGTTATTTAAGCAGATTAGTAAAGGAAGATGGTAGTGTAATGAGAGAAATAAAAACGTAAAAGGAGAAATAGAATGAACTCAAGAAAAAATATGAATAGTGCAGTACTGTATATACAAAAAATGTTGAAAGTAAAAAGTTAACAGAAAATGTGAATAAAGATAGGAAAAGGAGATAAATAAACTAGATAAAGTATTAGGACAAGTAACTATAGATTTGGCTGCAGTCCCTGATGTGATTGGGTATGTAATGTATAAAAAAGTAAGGGATTGGCAAAAAATATACTTTAAAGATTTTGAATAAATGTTTAAATGAAGGTTTTATGTATAGAGAATTATGTAGTGGGATACTTAAGTTTATATGGAGGAAGGAAGATAGACGACAATTAAGAAACTGCAGACTGACAGTATTGAACAATAATGATTATAAGATCTTTATAAAAATAATACAAAAGAGATTTGAAAGGGAAATGGTTATCAACAATTATTAATGATAGAAAAACTGTGACTGATATTATGAACAGAAAATAAGAAACAAAAATCATGATAGAAGACCTTAGTAAGGCATATGACATAATTAAACATTAAATCTTACTGGCAATAATGAAAGAATATAACATAAGTGAGAAAGTAAGGAAATTATGTATATCAGTGTATAGTAATAATAACATTAAAATACTTATAAATGGCTGATTAAGCCAAAATGCACATATGAAGAGTGGTGTAAGGCAAGGATGTTGAATGAGCTGTATAATCTTTGTATTTGTTATGAATGTGATGGTATGTGAAATAAATTGCAAAAATGAAAGAGGCTGGGTAAATAGCACCTGAATGGTTAAAGGGGCACAATCTCGTTTCTAAAATCAATTGCTTGCTAGAGACTTTGTTTACATTTTAGTGCAGTGTAAGTAAGTCACATGTTCACAGAGAGGCAGGGTTTTCAGAGAAGCTTATTAGCATACCGATAATGCAGGTCAGATTTCACAAACTTCAGTGGGGGAGGGAGAATTTACAGCGTGTCCTTTTGTATTTTCCTTCTCCCACCCACAGGAAATTAGATTAGTTGAGTGAACTGATTTAGTATCAGCCAGAAATGCTTTCTAGTCACACACACACACACACACACACACACACACACACACACACACACACACACACACACACACACACACTCAGATCTGTAGCCTTTGCAGCAGTGAAATGACATCTACAGCATGTGCTTGTTTTTTTCTAAAACTGATTATCCCAGCCTAAGCAATTGTATTTTTTTTGTTTGTTTTTGTTTCATGCTTGCTGCTACATGCTTTTTTCCATTCAATAATAATTATTTTTCATATTGTCAGCAATAGTGTTGCTTATTAGTGCACGTACTCATGCAGACATACATTTATAAGACAGTTTCCATCATTTCACAGGACAGCATTGCTTTGGACAGTTGCATCTTGGAAACAAACCCATTGAGTTGCAAATGTCCTAAGACTCTAGAAGAATAAAATCTTGCAATGTTTCAATAAAAATACATGTCAGACAACTTTGAAATTGAATCTTGTTACTGTACTAAAAGTATTTTCCCATTAGTTGACACGCTTCAGGAATCACAATGTAACTGTCGGTATAAAATACTGATTCCATCCAACTGAATTTATTTTCTTTTTTCTTCCCTGTACTGTGGTAAAATGTTTGGATCTTTCACTCGTTTCCTGAATATTTGTCTGCATTCTTGAATGTTTGTCAAATTTGTATGTGCTGGATTTGTGATAATGAGTGTATTTTATTAAAACTTTGTACGTAGTGCACATAACAGTTTTAGTGGTATACTTCACTGTTAATATTAGAATTCTCATACCTTTTCTCAAACCTGTCTCTTGTGACTCAGATGGCTGTGTTTTTTTTTTCAAATCTTTATTTTATTTTTATTTCATTAACAATATTTTGATGTACAATAGCAAAGAAATGGCTGTGCTGATGCAACGACTTCCCCTTATCAAGATGGAAACAGATAATTTAAATAAATAAATGCATGTGTCGTTTCATTAGGTGTTTATCATATGTATTGCTTTGGTTGTTTAAAATGTATTCTCTGTATATATTTATGTCTTTATAGATCCACGTTTATTTGTATGTCTACACACACACACACACACACACACACACACACACACACACACACACACACACACACACACACACACACACACACACACACGTATGCATATAATATATCTATAATATTGTGCACACACACACACACGTATATATGTGTACACACACATATATATAGTGGATATATACATATACACATGCACACTCTCATACACTGGCATGCAGGATGTATTTTGACTAAGGTGGCAGTATAACTGCGCCTAACAGCATTTGTGTCACTGACCCCTTATTGTTAGTTTTACAACTAAGAGTTTTTTTTTTTTCCATTTGTCATATGCCACATGACAAGAGTATTAAAAGTGTGACTCAGACTACAGAAACTACAGACCCATAAGGTTAACCAGCCTTATCTGTAAGGCCATGGAATGAATCATCATGGACCCAATAAATAAGCACATAGGTAATCTCCAAACCCTTGATCCAACAGTTTGGTTTTGTCAAAGACAGGTCATGCCTGTTAAACCTGGTAAACGTCTTCAAAAACATCACCAGCACCATAAATGAAGGCAAATCTGTGCATACAACCTATGTTGAATTAGCAAAGGACTTGATGCAGTCCCACATTCAGGCATCATTGATAAACTCTCCCAGTTAAAAATCAACACTTATGTTGTCAGGTGGGTTGCTAAATGACTCACTGACAGATCACACTTGAAGTTGGGGACATTACCTCAACCAACAGACCCTTTAGCAGTGGGGTTCCACAGGGATCAGTGCTGGGCCCCCTATTGTTTGGAATATACTTCTCTGAAGTTCAGGCCAGAACAGAGGGGCTGTGGTAGGGTTACCACCTGTCCCACTTTGTGAGGGACAGTCCCTCTTTGGGCAGTTGTGTCCTGCAAAAAAATTGTAAAAATGGCAGATGTCCTGAGATTTTAGGACAAAATTATTTCCTATATTTTATGTAATAGTTGCATAAAACAGTTATTCTGTATCTGAAACACCTAAACATTATAAGAAACAGAATAAGCAACTAAAATGCTACAAGAATAAGCTTTTATTTAGGCAAAAAAATGAGGTTCTGTCCTTTGTACTGGTTGTGGGTATGTTTCGGCCTGCAAAATCTGACATTTGTACCAAAAATGTCCAACTTTGGGCATTTGAAAAGGTGGCAACCCTAGGCTGTGGCTGACTAAGTTTGCTGATGACTGCAAATGAGGTGCAATCACTGAATCTCCAAACGATGTCAGTATACTTCAGATGGACTTGCACAGTAAACTGATGGATAGTCCAATGGCTCATGGATAGGACACATGAAATTGGGGGGGGGGGGTGTTCCACCTCTACCAATAGGCTAGGCCTGTTACTAGTATTGTTCCACAGGACTCAGCACTTGGACCGCTCATGTTTGGAATACACTTCTCTGAAGTCATAGCAAATATAGAGGGTCTTTGGGTGACCAAATCTGCAGATGATTGCAAGTTGGCTGCAAAGACTGATTCCTCCAAAGATGTAGATACCCTTGAGGAGGGTCTGAGAGCAAAGTAACTGGTGCCAGAAACATTACCTAATACTCAATGCCAAAAATGCATATTTATACCCTTTAGGAAGAAGACCAGCCTTGCAAATTGCAACACTGATAACACTCCCCTAAGAGTAGACCCATTGGTAATGGACGTAATAACTCAGGTTGACAGTAACCTGAACTTTGATCACCAAATGTCCATGGTGGTGAGAAAATCTTCTATGTGTGACAAGTTATAAGTTAAGGCATGGCATCCAGATCTAAGGAGATCATAATCCCACTAAGCTTAGTCCTCATTAAACAAATAATCGAGTACACTGCACTCTTCAGCATGTACCTGACCAGGCATTTGCAACAACTATAGTGGCCACAGAAATTCCTCATTAATAGAATAGAGGGTGTAAATAACATGTCCTATGTGGATCACCTCAAACCCTTGTCCCTGTACTTAGTCTCCTACAGACTACTGAGGGGCAGTCTATACCTAGCCTACAAGGCCTTCTCAGATCCAGCCCTTATGAATATGCCAAACATTCGCAAAACAAACAACACAACTCTTACCCAATCTAAGGATCTAAACCTCATCTGTGACATCAGCAAACTATGTCGGAGGAAGAGGTGTGTGTTTGAGAGATTACCCGTTTTCTGGAAAGGACTCGCCATTTATGTGAAACAGAGCTCTTCTTTAAGCCTATTCAAATAACATTTGGACCAATGTATGGGAAATCATAAATTCACCCCTGCGTATCACCTGTGGCCTTTATGGACAGCAGCAGCTTACAGATGTTCTAAGGCCACAGGCATACAACAAAGTCTTTCTGGTCCTTGGGCTTAAAAAGGCTCTAGGGCCATTACACTGGTAACCTGCAATGAGCATTTCTTTTAGTGAGTTGCAAATACATGAAATTGTTTTTCTTACAATTTTGTGTAACAAGAACACATTGGAATCCAGAAATACATATAATAACCAAAATCATCTATAGCAGAATGTAGGAAAAGGCAGGACACCGGTTAGCAATGAGCTTCTATTTAAATAAACTATACATTACTGGGTATGACACTGATGTATACAATGCATTTTATATAGCATTTGTTACGGATAGAAGCAGGTTAAAAAATAAAAAAGACAACTGAGTATACAAATTACAAGATAAAAGAAGTACCCGGTCCTATATGTGCACTGGTTCTAGGAATGGAAGAACTTTTTGTAGAATCTTCATGACAGAGAAACATTCCAACAATGGGGTTAGGCCAGGTTCAGGGAGAGGATGTCCCTGCCCCATTGTAGAAGGAAGTAGTAGTCCATAAGAACTGATGGGCCAAAAAAGAGCCCTAAAGATGATAGAGTGGACTACTGAGGATAAGAAAGAAATTATGCATTGTTACTATTATGCAAGAAGCTCAGAATTTCCAGATAGAAGATATTCAAAAAGATTGAGAGAAATCAGAGGAAAGAAAAATATGTGCACAAGGAAAAACTGTCAAAACCTTCAAATGCATTTTTGCGTTCATTGGTACAACAGATCCATGAAACACATTATACAGACAAAAAACATTGGGCTGTTTGGAAGAAGTAACCAAGGTGCAAACATGTAAATAAAACTTAGAGATTTTTTGAAAGGCATGAACAATAAACATGTACATAAGAAGGAGAGAGAGATCTGATTTGTTGCAAGATTTATGTAAAGGACAAAGCCAAAGTAATCAATACCAGAAAGCATCTCCAAATCTAGAAAAGAGAGTGGTTTGCACCCAGCTATTAGTGGGAGGTGATTTCCTGTAAGAATGTGAATGCAGCAGCATTGTTCACATGAGAACATTCCGGGGTCCTCAGGTGCACTGGGACTGGTTCCGTTTTTTTTTTTATTCCAGTAGTGCTTTAAGTGAATTTGATTTTTTTATAGCAGAAGGCTGGAGCATTTCCAACAGCTTTTTTGAGCTCTGGGCTGCTGTGGATGATACCCCGATGGTTGCAGAGTATTTCCCTGATTGCTGTAGCATCAAGGGAGATGGGCAAAGGGAACTCGGTGTGGTGGTTGTGGTCAGGGTTTGGTCTATTGGTGAACCCGTGTATAAGTATGGGCAGGTGCCAGCTATGTCTGTACAGGGCTACCGCTTGCACAGTCTTGGTGATGAGGTCGGATGGGTAATGTTTCTCAAGGAACAGGTTTATTTGCAGATCGCATTCCCTTTGGAATGTGAGGTCATTGCTAACAATGTGTCTGAGCCTCCCGTATTGTCCTTTCATGATATATTTTATCATGAGCCTTGGGTGTTGACTTTGAAAGTCAAGGAAGTTATTTCTATATGTGGCTTTCCAGTAGATGGTGGTGCTGAAGGAATCTGTTTCTAATAGCTGGGTGCAAACCACTCCATTTCCTAGAATGTTACAACTGTAACTCCACCAACTTAGTATACCTCAGTAAATGTCACTACTGTCCAGCATACTACATAGGAATGACCACACAGAAGCTTAGCGACAGAATCACAGAGCACTACCAAGCCATTAGATGGACAGACCCATCTAATGCACTATCCAGACATAGCAAGCTCTGTCAGCAACCCCCACAATTTCAAATTCCTTGTCCTTGAAAAAGTCACTACCTTCAGTGGAGACTCCAACACCTTACTAGAAGTAAGAGAAATCAAGTGGCAGATTGAACTTAGGGCAGACGTCCTAAGGACTGAACAAGTCTTTAAATATAAAATGCATTCTCAAGTGCATCAAATAAACACTCCCACTCATGTCACACACTTACATTAGCTGTTATGTATACTCAGCACTTTCAAAATGATATTTAAGTGTAAACATTTTGCTTAAAGTAGATTTCTGAAGAAGTTCATTGGATAACTAAAACTGCGAATGAAAGCACTCAAATCTACCCTGTGTTAGTGTGGTTTTCCCCGTGCATAGTCACCAGGTAATTCTGCTTGTAGCAATTGTTATTATTCATGGTTCCAGTGTATTCTGTCAGTTATTCATATATATATATATATATATATATATATATATATGTGTGTGTGTGTGTGTGTGTATATATATATATATATATATATATATATATATATATATATATATATATATATATATATATATATATATATATATATATATATATATATATATATATATATATATATATATATATATATATATATATATATATATATATATATATATATATATACACACACACACACACACACACACACACCCCCCTGGCATGAACTCTGATAATAATTGCTGCGAAATGGGTGTAGTTATCAAATCCCATTCTGATATTCAAAATATCCAGCAAGGACAACACCGGGCAAATGCTCTGTGTGTTAATCATGGGTTTACCTTCTGTGCTCAGAAATGCAGCATCATTTATGCTAGTAAAGCTTGTATCTGTACCACCTACCATGCAGACATCTCAGTCTGTCACAAATCCTTCTGCTTTAACAGCTTATCCTTTGTGGTATCTCCTCACATTCCAGATACGTTACACCCTTATTGTATTCATCCTTTATTAGGTCCATCATTGAAAACAGTGTCCCCACTGGCACATACCTCACAGAGTACTGAAAGTGGCTCAAAACACTTAATGTTTCCTCACCAAAATTATCTTGGGTCTCTGTAACCCTAGCTTCTCTGACAGACAGAAAGACCTGTCTCTCTACAAAGTGTCCTACACATTCCTGAGTGGGTCATGTCCACTAAAGCTCCCATGCTATGAATGACCTAGCACTCTAACATCACCATCACTACAATAAAACTAGTTGTAAACCTTTACTGTCGCATCAACAATACCTGAAGGCATGACAAATACATTACCCAATGCATTCCACATTTGTGAAATAGGCTGACTTTACATGTCAGACATGTTACTTCTTTTACAACCTTTATAGCAAGTTTGGAAAACTGTAAGAATTCAGGACAAAAACAATAAAAACAGCAAATCCATGTTCTCAAAAATCTGTTGATTTCTACTCCCCAAAGAAAAGTATATATTTTCTTTCAGTCTTTTGGGTATGAAATGAGTTTCATTTTTCTGACCTTTTTATATCTATCAGCAGGAAAAACTACTAATGGGAGTCTGGGTGTGTTATGTACTGCCTTATTAACATGCAAAGAATAATAATAATAATAATAATAATAATAATAATAATAATAATAATAATAATAATAATAATAATAATGCATTACTTAAACTACTAATGGGAGTTTGGGTGTGTTATGTACTGCCTTATTAACATGCAAAGAATAATAATAATAATAATAATAATAATAATAATAATAATGATGTATTACTTAAACTACTAACGGGAGTCTGGGTGTGTTATGTACTGCCTTATTAACATACAAATAATAATAATAATAATAATAATAATAATAATAATAATGTATTACTTAAACTACTAATGGGAGTTTGGGTGTGTTATGTACTGCCTTATTAACATGCAAAAAATAATAATAATAATAATAATAATAATAATAATAATAATAATAATAATGTATTACTTAAACTACTAATGGGAGTCTGGGTGTGTTATGTACTGCCTTATTAACATGCAAAAAATTATAATAAAAATGTATTACCTAGGTCATTTTTTAGTTCAAACTACATTTTTTCAGCGAGTTTAGGTCTAAGTCATTTACTCACAAAGCATATTCATATCCAAATTGCCTCAGCTTTAATAAGCGATCTTATTAAATGACAAAGAAGGACATTCACAAGTGGTGATCTTTAAATGTGTGCAAACTGGTCCCTGTGCAATAAAAAGAAAAGCTATTACATCATTTTATCTTTTACCTACCATCACCACTAGTTACAACACAAAATGACAGACAGCTGGTGGGGAAGGGGTCACAGCTGGGTTTCTGTGAGGATGTAGAACATTACTAATCCTCCTCCATCTTGTTATCAAAGCCTTGCAACTAAATATTTCATTTATTTTGCTTGTGTGTGCATGTATTTAATTTATTGAATCCAAAAAGTTTTCAATTTTCAGTCGTAAACCATAAAGGTCCAACACACAAGCACACCTCTCAGCTCTCCTAAATTTGGAGGAACACATCTAATTTGTTCTCAAACTTTTGTTCCATCCCTACTAAATTGGAAATTATTTTGAGTGCATAGCACCCACTAAGAGTAGCTTTTCCCTAAATATTTTCTTTGTCCAGAATTCTGAGGTAAAAGTTGAAAGACATGACACATACATACACATACAGATTGTGCTAACACATATGCAGCTATTTCCCACATTAGGGGAGTGGGGATCTTTTCCCTTTTGTCAGCCTTGAACTTGTTACAAAAATGTTTACTGTAGTCCTTTGCAAAAACTGTTTACAATTAAAAAATTAATGCACTCAACAAAGCAAATGCAATTTATCGCATTGTCTAATAATTAAAAGGGTCTGTTGCCACAGATATGAACTTTCCCACTACCACTATTACCAGCTTGGTGGATAATGGCATCCTGAGTCAATAGAGAAACTGCCCCATATTTACATACAACCAGTTAATTAACTGATATGGTATGTGAGAGATGTATTTATACAATGCCAATGGAGGCAAAGTTTTCACATAAAAGCACTCCTGATGTCAATAAGGTTGTCAGTAGTACACACACTGCACCGATCACACACAATTCAAATCAGAAACATAGACCCATATATGCTGAGGCATTTAAATGTAACCTACCTAAACCCCAAATACCTTAAGGGTAAAGTGCACATAACACACTCCCTCAGCAACCCTGAAAGCACTCTTTCAAAACAACACCCATATCAACCCATACAGCCACATTTCATGGAGCCTCTACTTCTAACCCCATATGGTAAGCCACCACAGAATCTGACACTCTAGTCAATGGAGGCCCCATTGTGAGATACACTGATGTCCCTCTCACTAGGCTGAGTAAAGACAAAGTCACGGTCAGTTGCTTATCAGGAGCCAGGGTCCACCACATTACGAGTGCACTTAGGTTGTTGGACCACAAGTACCAGTATGACTCAGTCATAATCCATGTGGGTGTAAATGACTGGAGATGTACCTCTCCAGACAAATGAAGAGGGACATCATGGAGCACTCAGAATATGTGTCTCAGGCTGGAATGAGCATAGCATCAGGCAGCATTTTACTTTCTCCAAGGATGATGCCACAATATGAAGAAAAGATGACTGACTTTAACAATTAGCTTAGTTTCTGGTTTCATTCTAAGGTGATGCAATATTTGTCAGCATGGAAGGATATGGTAAACAGACCATTCTGCTTTGCCAGGGATGGTCTACACCTCTCCCTTCTAAGCTTTCAAATATTAGGTAAAAAAATTGTTCTCCTCGCAGACTGCTTTTATCTTAGGTAATGCCAAACTAAAAGTACTTCCAAAATAACAAATCAAAACCAAGGAAATCTAAAGATGTTACTGCACAATGTGCAGAGTCTTAACAAAAACCTCACTCCATAGAAGCTTTACTAATCATAGAGAATGCCAGTGTCTATGCATTCACTGAGATACGGTTTAAAGCTGTGTAGAGCACAGTGACAATGCAAGGTTATAATGCCTTCGATACATTTACATCATCCACTACACAGATGGGGATTAAAGGTAGGGACGTCTCAATTTACATCAAAAACAAATATGCCACAAGGCTTGCAGCTTCTCCACATTCTAATCACCACAGGGAAAATCCAATACCACTTCCTTACAAGCTATAGGACCCCCTATAAGACCAAGGAAACCCATACCATATATTTAAACTTAGTGGAAACACTTACCACCCACACTAATATGATAGACATGGGTGACTTGAATTATCACACTATTAACTGGGAATCATATATGACACCAAATGTACAGGCATAGAGACTCCTGGATTTTGTAAACATACACACATATGTATATATGCACACACTAATATATATATATATATATATATATAGATAGATATATATACACACACAGTGCAATGGAAAAGTATTTGCCCACTTCCTGATTTCTTTTTTTTTTTGCATGTTCATCACACTTAAATGTTTCAGATCATCAAACAAATATAAATTTTAGACAAAGATAACCCAAGTAAACACAAAATGCAGTTTTTAAGTGTTGATTTTTATTTAGTAAGGAAAAAAAAACTATCCAAACCTATATGGCCCTATGCAAAAAAGTAATTGCTCCCTCAACCTAATAACTGGTTGTGCCACCCTTAGCACCAACAAATGCAATCAAGCATTTGTGATAACTGGCATGAGTCTTTCACATCGCTGTTGAAGAGTTTTGTCCCAATCTTCTTTGCAGAATTGTTTTAATTCAGCCATATTGGAGGGTTTCCAAGCATGAACCGCTTTTTTAAAGTCATGCCACAGCATATCAATTGGATTCAAGTCCAGACTTTAACTAGGCCACTCCAAAACCTTCATTTTTTGTTTTTTTTTAAGCCATTCAGAGGTGGACTTGCTGGTGTGTTTTGGATTATTGTCCTGCTGCAGAACCCAAGTGCGATTCAGCTTGAGGTCACAAACTGATGGCCGGACATTTTCCTTCAGACTTTTTTGGTATAGAGCAGAATTCATGAAATCACAGCAAGTTATCCACGTCCAGAAGCAGCAAAGCAGCCTCCAGACCATCACACTACCACCACCATGCTTGACTTTTGGCATGATGTTCTTTTACTGAAATGCTGTGTTACTTTTACACTAGATGTAACGGGACGCACACCTCCCAAAAAGTTCAACTTTTGTTTCGTCAGTCCACAGAATATTTCCCAAAAGTCTTGGGCATCATCAAGATGTTTTGTATGTTCTTTTTGGTCAGCAGTGGTTTTCGCCTTGGAACTCTGCCATGCATGCCATTTTTGCCCAGTCTCTTTTTTACAGTGGGGTCATGAACACTGACCTTAACTGAAGCAAGTGAGGCCTGCAGTTCTCTAGATGCTGTTCTGGGTTCTTTTGTGACCTCTTGGACAAGTTGTCGCTGCACTCTTGGGGTAATTTTTGTAGGCCGGCCACACCTGGGAAGCTTCACCACTGTTCCATGTTTTCTCCATTTCTGGATAATGGTTTTCACTATGGTTCGCTGGAGTCCCAAAACTTTAGAAATGGCTTTGTACCTTTTCCAGACTGATAGATGTCAATTACTTTGTCTCTCATCTGTTCTGGAATTTCTTTAGATCGTGGCAAGATGTCTTCCTTTTTGGGATCTTTTGGCCTACTTCACTTTGACATGTTCTATTTAAATGATCTCTTGATTCAACAGGTCTGGTAGTAATTGTGAAACTGAACTCAGCTTTCCTAAAAATGTGATTAACCACAGTCACTTCATGATTTAACAAAGGGGGCAATTACTCTTTCACATAGGACCATGTAACTTTTGATAGTTTTTTTCCCCTTAATCAATAAAATGGTTGTTGACGTTTTCGGCATTAACAGCTGATTTTTGAAATTAAGGCTATTATGTTATGTGTACTTTCGGCAAAATAATTCACTGTTAAGTACCATTTTTATTTTAAGGTTCAACATTTTAATAGTAAACCTATATATATATATATATATATATATATATATATATATATATATATATATATATATAGGTTCCCTACGGCAGACCGACAGCTCGGAAGATCGACAATCACATCACCGATGCAAGAAGACTGACGGAGCAGATAACTGACAACTTGTAATCCCGACAGCGCAAGCACCAACATGGGAAACGTGTGAGCGCAACTCGGTAAGTATGCAATAGTGAGGGATTTAGGGTTAGGGTGCGGGTAAGGTGAGTGTGCGATAGTGAGGGACTTAGTGTTAGGGTGCGGGTAAGTGTGCGATAGTGAGGGATTTAGGGTTAGGGTGCAGGTAAGGTGTGTGTGCGATAGTGAGGGATTTAGGGTTAGGGTGCGTTAAAGGTAAGCGTGCGATAGTAAGGGACTTAGGGTTAGGGTGCGGGTAAGGTAAGTGTGTGATAGTGAGGGACTTGAGGGTTAGGGGTGGATTAAGTGAGTTAGGGTTAGGGTATAGGTAAGGTAAGTGTTCGATAGTGATGGACCTTAGGGTTAGGGTTTGGGTTAAGGTTAGTGCACAGATAGCTGTGTGCAAGGTGTAGTGTAGGTTTTAGGTTGTTGGTGTGCTTGTGTTGTGTGGAACAGTGAACTTTTTGTTTTGTTAACTTTCGGGATTGTGGTTTGTCGGGCATGTGAACTTTCGTATTTTTGCGGTTTCGTTCTTGTGGTCTCGTCATTCTACATATGCATATATATATATATATATATATATATATACTGTCGAAAAGCATGGACTACCAAACTTCGTTCCTTGGTAACTGAACCACACAGCCACCAGGGTGAACTTTGCCCTTTTCTCCAGTGCAGTGTGATCTGATATATGTAGTTGGGGGGGTTGTGGAGGGCATAGTCCCCCACTTGGGTAATTTTAATTTGTTTCTGTTCAGTTTTTTCCCTGGTGGGAAATCTGAATAAGTTCAAGAATTAGTTTTGCCATAAGTACCTCTGCTGCAAAGAGACCAAACACACCAAACAAAAGTCTTTTTGTTTCTGACAATATAAAATCTCAAATTAAACATCAGGAAGATTAAGAGTGAAGCCAAATAAATTTCCTCAAAAGTGATCTGGATGCAGTCAGCAACATCATAAGTACATTTTAAAATATCCTTAGTCACTGGAGAAGTGGATATCACAGATGCATTTAATGAATTATTTTACTCAGAAGAAGGAGGGTTAATCATAAACTTCTCCACATTCCAAAAAGTCACAAGAAAAAAACTTCATGCATATGAATGTGACAGTTTAAAATCCTGAAAGTTAAAGAATACATTTATGTTCATCATATTGATCACTGCTGCAGTAGCCCTAACTATATGGTTTATTATATCTTGCATAGGATATACCAATCGGACAGCTTCCAAATCTTCAGGGTACCTTCCATGGGTCTAAACCATCAGTGAAATTTAAATGAACTGACTACAAACAGAGGTTTGGGCACTAACCCCTTCAGAGCTTTCATGTGACCAAACAGCAACCTGTTCTGAGGCTTATGAGGATGAATGGTTGGTTTATGCTGCTTTTTTGCTGGGCAGACAAGTTCCCTTTGGGGAAAGAAAGCTTCCATTTTAGAAAAAAATAAGTTATTTACTCACCCAAATGTTCCATCTGTGTTGTCAGTTTTCATTTTTCCTCACTGATGGGTCTCAGATCTGGCTCAGCCACATTTTCTAGACTTTGGATCCTACTCTCAAGCGCCTCCCTCTTTCCATAATGCACTACAGTGTATCTAGCTCCTCAAGTCAACTTTGCTGCCTACTGCCTCCTGACTTAAAAGACAAGACAGATAAAGAAAAAATTAAGGCTGAAACATGGAACATGAAAGCTTTTGTATCATCCAAAATCCTTCTAGGAATGATAAGCCCAGGGATGGCTGGGAGGGAAGGCGATGAAGAATGAAAATGGACAACACAGATGGAACATTCTGGTGAGTGCATAACTTCTTTATCTGATGTTGTCCTTTTCATTCTTCCTCACTGATGGGTCAGAATACCCAACAATGTAAGTCTCAGGAGGCCCTCAAAGAGGGATATGTCGGACCACTGTCACGCCAAAGAAAGCTCTGCTTTTGGAGACTGGCAGATATCAAATGTTGGAGGTGTGATGGGGAAGAAATAGGCAATTGGGAATATATATTTTTGGGAGTGTAATGAGATGGGAAATTTAAAAATGAAAATTGTGGGAGCAATACATGCTGAATAATGTTTTGGAGGAGGAGTGAGGTTTAAAAGAAGGCAAGATTTGAATGAGCTATGTAATGTTTGACTGACAATGATTGGATAGATTATAGGTGATGTATAATGCTTGCAAGTAAAATATGTCAATCTGATTTGTTTCCATGTACATAAATGTCTGTCTATGTCATACCTGATAATTTAAAAAATATGTTTCTTCTTAATAAAAAAGAAAACAAAATAACCTTGACATGTAGGAATAAAGTCCAAGATATAAACAGATTTACCCATCCTGCATTAACTTACCAGTTTTGTTATGATTGGCTGTTCCCAAAAGATATTTGATCATTTGGACAGAAAAACAATAAAAAATGCTTCATGTTTAACAAGTAAAATATAAATATCAGTCTATACCAAGATTATATATTTCATGCCATGAAGGAGGTATAGGCCTCCTAGAAACTGATTACATGTATAGATCTGTAGCCGTGGGACTCCATACATATCTGTTGTTCTCATCAGATTTAAACAATACTGAAAGATTTAAAACATGAGGAGATGAAGTCTAAGATGACCACTCCACTTAGTTCAATAGAATTATTCAGCTGGCAAGCAGGAATGGAAATCAAAACAGAAGTTGACAAAAATCATACAGTAAGTGAATGTGTGATAAAACAAAGCAAAGAATGTAAGAAGGATCAGATGAGAAGATAAAATGCGGAAAAGCCATAAATATAGTAAGAAGTATAGAGATCTCCTGGAACAACCTCATGTTGATAAGGATTTGACACAGGAATGGATAAAGGGACATGAGTTGAATCCAGAGGATGAAAGATTAATAACAGGAGCCCAGGATAGTGGACTACATACACGTTAGTTTACAAAGTCTACTGGACATGTGGGAGAACCAGACAAATGCAGGTTCTGTAAAAAAAAAAAAAGAATTAGAAAGTTGTATGCCTTGTTTTTGGTTGTGATACGCTTATGGCAGAGGGCCTATACATGGAAATACACAATAGTGTGGCAAGCTTATTCCACTGAGGATTGTGCAAACACCACAATACAGAAGTAACTGAGAAGCACTGGGAGCATGAGCCACAAAGTATTATACAGAACACATCAGATAGGATCAGACATTACCAACAGTCTGCAAAAGTAAATGCGAGAACACCAGTTATAGTGGTTCATTAAAAAACACAGAAGTAGCATTGATCATTGAAATTGCTACATATTCCCTTACAGTGTCTTACATACAGCAAGACACAAAGTAATAAACTATCAAGATTTGCAGGCAGAAACGAGAGCAGTTGGTGGAAAATGCCCAGTCAGTTCCAATAGTAGTAGTAGGAGCAATGGGTTTAATAAAGAAACCCTACAGTTATTTTTAGATATGCTACCGATAAATGTAACTTCATATGAATTGCAGGAATTAATTCCAGGCCTAGCGTGGCTGCTACAAAGAGTACCTATGGATAACAAAGATTGAAGCAATTACTAATTTCATTAACTTTATACCAATACCCTGACTTAGGAATGGGATACATTCCCATAACGGTATTAGAAACCCAAAAGATTTGGAGAAATTAAACCATACACCTGACACATCCACTTAAATGGCATGTTTATAAAACAACATGCAGTCTGTCCAAGTTTCACCCAGACCTGTGCAACTACCATATTATCTTTTAACTGGAATCTCCAGAAAACCCTACCCTTACATGAAGCTTTAAATGAATTCAATGCAACTTTCCTAAATAGCCTTACAACTCCTAGAAGGAAGAGAGGAAAAATGAATAATGAAATTTGGTTATCCAAAAAGAGTAGAATTCTAATGCAGGATAAATAAAAGTGTGGAAAGAATGGAAGACATACAAAACATCACACTATCTCAAACTTCAGAATACTCCACATCTGTAATAACAAAACAAATAAATGAAGGCCAAAAACTGTACTAGAACAAGAGTTTGAACAATAGCTAACACAATTCTAAAAAATTCCAGTCATCTAATAAAGGAATCTTGCATCCTGGAGAACAATTCAACCCTAACTCCCTCTCCCAAACTTCATCACTCAAACCTGTGAAAAATTTCATCTCTTATTTCACATATTGTATCGTGTTCCTAACCAAGGATTCCTACATCTAATCCTAACCCTGCCCAATAGCCATATATCACTATGTCCACTTTCACCTTCAAACCTTGACATATACATAGCTTCTTCCCACCAACAACATTAGCCAAAAATCATCTGCTTGTCTAGCACTAAATACCATTCTATATACAACTGTGTTTGTACTCCATCACTATGATCTAGTGAAGAAAAACATTTCTCTATACAACCCTACCAAATCTGCAGGGCATGATCTATATTTATACCATGTTTCTAAGACCTGGGACTCCTTACCTACATCCATCAGATGAATACCCCCCCTCCACTCCTTCAAAACTATTCTGAAATAGTTCTTAGCCAAAATCTGTCTCAGTATTTGCTCAATCTCAAGATAATGATATTCCTAAATATGAACACGTTCCTACTCATACCTTACACCTCCTTGTTCTCCCTTTTCACTCACTTCCTAACTTTATCTAGATATGTAATAATTTATTTTTCTCCAACTTCATATTGAAATTTCTGTATGTATGCTACTAGTTTACCTTTAACGTCTAAAAAATGTCTAAAATTTCTCTAACAATTAAATTATTGTTATATAAGTCATATTTGTTTTAACTAATTTTGTCACATTATAGGTTCATAGGTTGGTACTAGGCTATTGGTCCTAGGGCCTATACAAGCCTAGCCATAACAATTCCCTGGCTATTTCTTCCCACACTATTTACTTCCCTGGACCCCTGTCTAACAGGGTGACTGACGTGATCCCTGGGGTGAATTTCCTTTCTCCCATCCAATCATCAAGGTTCCTGCTCTGCTTGACATGTATGGGCAGTCTATTCCAGAGTCTGGGGAGTCTCTGGGTCAGGAACCTATCCCTCCAGCATGTTTTGTTTATTGTGATGACAAGGTTTAGATCCCTGGAGCGTGTGGCTCTGAGGGATTGGGATTTCTTTAAGTGTAGCATGAACAACAGCTCTGGGTTTGACATGGCATTGTATGTTAAGCAGAGATCACCTCGGAGTAGATGATATGCGACAGAGTATAGCTGGAGCTTTTTAAGGTGGTCAGCATAGGGCATCTGCTTTAGGCCTGTGATTCTTTTAGTGAGATATTTCTGCAGCCTTTCCAGTTGTTGCAGATGTCTTGAGAGGTACATACCAAATGGGGCATTGTATTCTATAATGGGTCTAATGAGGGATGAGTACAGTGGGACAATGACCTCCTTTTTTCTGGATGAAAAGCCTTTAGTGATGAGGTGTGCCACATAGAAGGATTTCCTGACTGTTGTGGCAATGTGGTTATTGAAGGTGAGACCACTGTCCACTTGTGTCCCTAAGTCTCTTATTACACTTTCGGTGTTTAGTGTACTGCCACCTATGTGGTAATTCACAGGTACGTGTTTTTTCCCAAAGAGGATAATTATACATTTCTTGGCATTGAGCTTGAGCCCATGGCTCTGGCACCAAGCATCTGTTTCTGTAAGGCCCTTTTGTAGAGTATCAACATCATTTGGGGATTCAATAATGGCTCCCCGTTTGCAGTCATCTGCGAACTTTGTTAGCCAGAGTCCCTTAGTGTTGGACTGTACTCCAGAGAAATAGATGCCAAACAAGAGAGGTCCCAGGACTGAACCATGAGGTACTCCACTTGTCACTTGTCTGGAGCTGGATTTGGAGTCATCTACTTTTACAGTGTGGGTTCTGTCAGTAAGCCAGTTGGCAACCCATCAAGTAGGGATTAATGCCCAGCTTAGTAAGTTTATCTATGATTCCAGAGTGGGGGATGGTGTCAAAGGTCTTGGCGAGGTCCAGATAGGCTGTGTGGACTGCCTTACCCTTGTCCACAGCTCTGGAGACTGATTTGAAGAAGTCAATCAGGTTCAGGAGACAAGATCGGCCCTTCACGAACCCAAACTCGGTGGGGTCCAGTGTTTTAAGGTTGCCAATGTCTTTGTTTATAAGTTCCATGATAGTATGTTCCATGGCCTTGCAGATCAGGCTTGTCAGACTGATGGGGTGGTAGTTCCCGGGATCCAAGGTGGATCCCCCTTTGTGGAGTGGGATAACTGTAGCTGTGCACCACTCAGTGGACGTGAAGCCTGAGGTGAGGGCATGATTAAACATGACACTTTGGTGAGGTGCCAGTTCGTTTTGTATTTCATGTAGTACACAGCCTGGGTTGTCATCTGGTCCCATGGATGCTGTATTCCTAGCTTTGGATAGTGTGTTTTTTACCTGTGTGGCCATTATTACTGGAATTTGGCAATCTTCTGGTATTGAGATGGGCCATTTCGGGGATGAGAGGGGGGCGAAGTTGGCACTGAATCGATCTGCTAGGATATTGGCAATATCCTTTGGATCAGTATATTTAATGTCATTCTGTTGTAGCTCAGAGCAGATCTGAGCATTGCCCTTAAGATTCTTGACACAGTTATAGAATGTCTTGTGGTTGTCTTTGGAATTTTTGGCAATTTTATTTTTGTAACTAGCTTTGGAGGATTTTATGAGGGATCTCAGCTTCTTACTGAGGCTGCCCAGTTTGGTATGATTATTTAAACTGTAGATGCTTTGCTTTACTTTTGAGTCTATTAAAATCGTTTTCAAAATGTTTTGAAATACTGTAGAACGTTTTTCCCTAGGCCTCCAATAAAAATGGACACCTACCTTGTTAAACTTTCCCGGTAGTCAGACTTCAGTAAACAAATGTCATGCTTGACCTTGTTCTTACAAATGTTGCTTCTGCCGACACCCCGCTAATATATAATATAATATAATATAATATAATATAATATAATATAATATAATATAATATAATATAATACAGTATGATATGATATGATACAATATGATATGATATAATATAATATATTATAATATACAACTTGTGATTGCAACAACTAATCAAATGAAAACCAAGGAAAAATTACACCTAGATGCGGAAATCTGTGGAAATAACTGGCCACCCACACCACAACAAAAATCATCAGACTGAAGAAATATGAAAGCAGTATTACTGGTCATTAACTACTTCATACTGCTCAACTATCCCTGACTTTGCCTCATATTATTACCCTTCTCCTTATAAAATGTTTTGATTTTCTGGTAAATCACTGAAGATTACAGTCAGTCTGTGATGTCAGACATTATAGGTTCATAGGTGTGTACTAGGCTAATCGCACTTGAACCTTTACAAGCCTAGCCCATAGAAGTGCCCTGGCATTGTGCCACCTGACATTAGTTCCCAGTGACTCTATCAAGTACAGCCACCGGAGTGATCCCTGGGGTGAACTTTCTATTTCCCTTTCACTCATCAAGATTTCTCTTGAAGAGGGCCTGTGAGGTGCTCTGCTTGACATGTATGGGAAGTCTATTACAGATCATGGTCAGTCTCTGGGTTTTGAACCTGTCCCTCCAGCATATTCTGTTGATTGTGGTAATGAGGTTGAGATCTCTGGAGCATGTGGTGTAGAGGGATTGGGATTTCTTTAGATGTAGCATTTCTAACAGAGCTGGGTCAGACATGGCTTTGTAAGTCAAGCAGAGATCACCTCTTAGTAGACGATATGAGACAGAAAATAGCTGGAGTTGTTTGAGTCCATCCATATAGGACATGTTTTTAAGGCCTAGGATCCTCCTCATGAGGTACTTTTGTGGCCTTTCCAGCTGTTGTATGTGTCTAGTGAGGTAAATCCCAAATGGAGCATTATACTTGATGATTGGCCTAATGATGGAAGAGTAGAGAGAGATGACCTCTTTCTTCCTGGATGCAAAAGCCTTGGGAATGAGATGTACCACACAGAAAGACTTTCTGACCACAGTGGCAATGTGGCAGTCGAAGGAGAGGTTGCTGTCAACCTGTGTCCCCAGATCTCTTATAACACCTTCAGTGTTCAGTGGGCTCCCATTGATATGGTAATTAGTGGGAACTGAGTTTTTCCCCAAGGGGATGACTACGCATTTTTTGGCATTAAGATTAAGGCCATGGTTTCAACACCAGTCATTGGTCTCAGTGAGGCCTTTCTGTAGGATGTCTACATCACTTGGGAAGTTAATAATGGCTCCCAGCTTGCAGTCATCTGAGAACTTGGTCAGCCAGAGTCCTTCCATGTTGGCATGGACTTTTGAGAAGTAGATGCCAAACAGGAGAGGACTCAGGACAGATCCCTGTGGGACTCCCGTTGTGACTGGTCGGCAGTCTGACTTTGAGTCCGCTACTTTCACACTGTGGGTTCTATCTGTGAGCCAATTTGCAACTCACCTAGTGATATAGGGGTTGATGCCTAGTTTGGTGAGTTTATCAGTAATTCCTGAGTGAGGAATGGTATCAAAGGCCTTGGCCAGATTGAGGTAGGCTGTATAAACTGCCTTGCCCTCATCCACAGCTCTGGTGACTGACTCAAAGAAGTCAACCAGGTTGAGCAGCCCATGATCTACCTTGCACAAAACCAAATTGCTTGGGATCTAAAGTTTGAAGATTCCCTATATCCTTGTTAATTAGGTCTAGGATGAGGTGCTCCATAGCCTTACATGTCAGACTCATTAGACTATTTGTGTTATATTCCCAGGCTCTGTAGTGTCATATGCATCAATCATACTTATTTATCCCTACAACATATACTCCAAATTCAAGATGTGACATAAGTAATGAAAGATAATTTAAATGATCTGCTACATAAAAATGTACACAAAAGGAAAATGCAATACATATTATATAAAACAACTGCCTAATAAGCTACAATAAAACCTTCAACAATGACTACATCTTCACAGTTGAGCTAAAATCCTGCAGAGCAAAGCAAAAAGAACACAGTAATCCTCCTAGAAAAACAGACGCCCAAGGAATCAATGAAAAATAGCCAGTTAGCAGTGTAAATAGCACTCATCCATTAACACAAACACACAGACAGAAACTGCTGCACACTCACAGTGCAGGAAAATTAGCAACCTGTAAAAAATGAAGCCTATAATACAAAGCTTTACACTATATGAACCATGGCATGGAAACAAGAAGTACATCAAATACATAGTGCCTACTTAAACTTCTCCAGCAATGGAACCAAACACAAGAAATGCCATCAATAGCACGGTTTAAATTAGAGTCTTCCAAACATAAAAATGCTCACTTACATTCTAGAGGACAGGCTCAGAGGCTCTATTCTGATGCCTTATGAATGATCTCTGAATCCTTCAATACTGGAACATGCAGCAAGTTTTTCTCTCTGAACTCCCACAGGGGAAGCCCCCAGAGATGCACTGGTGCATGCCTGGCCTCCCAGTCTCCTTTATGCTTATCCTCTGCTTCCCATCATGTCAAACTTTCCTCAGAAAGCTCGAAGACTGGGGAGCACTGTGATCCTCATTGTCCCATTCTGGCATTGTCAGGTTTGGTTTTCACTTACTGTGGTCTCACCTGGTAGTTCCTTCATGGATGTTGGATCCAGTTCTGGATCTTCTTTCTCATCTCTCAGGGATCCCTCACCCAGATCTTGACAGTCTGAAGCTCACGGCTTGGCTACTCCGGTTCCCATGATTGCTAGGACTCCCGGATTGTCATCCCCTGTAAAGTCCATTTTGGTAGTGGCTTACAAATCCTCTACCAGAATGGTGTATCATAGTAAATGGAGATATTTCTCCATATGGGATACTCAGCAGGCTTTGAATGCCTTTAGTGCACCTCTTTCACCTGTCTTAGATTTTCTGGTGAGTATTTTACATCAGGGTGCCAATTCCTTTACAGTTAAAGTACAACTGGTAGCTATTTCTAATTTTCATGTTGGGGTGAATATGTCTTCTTTGGCTTCTTCCAAACTTTGTAAGACTTTTCTTAAAAGGTGCCTTCCTTCTTAGACCCCCAGTTAAGGACCCTACACCTCCGTGGGATCTTACCTTAGTGTTACAGGCATTGGTTTCTGCACCCTTTGAGTGTGCAGCTTCAGCTGATTTGCAGTTTTTGACCTAGAAAATGGCTTTTCTGGTTGCCACTACCTCAGCCAGATGAGTGTCAGAGCTTCAGGCTCTATCTATCAAAATGCCTTACATGACCTTTCACAAAGACAGAGTGTCGCTATGCACTAATTCATCGTTCCTTCCTAAGGTGGCCCCGGAAGCTAATATTAATCAGACTATCAATTTACCATTTTTTTCTTCTAACTTCCAAAACAAAGAGGAATACAAGCTGCATCTGCTTGATGTTCATAGGCAATTGAGATTTTACTTGCACAGGACGAAATATTTTCATAAATCGGATCAGCTGTTAGTGTCTTATGCTAAACCCTTCCTAGGCAAGCCAGTTTCCAAGGTAAGTGACAAATATATATAATGCATGAAGCTCTCCTCCAGCCATCCTTTGTGACCAGTGAGTTGTCATGTGTAGTAAAGTCTATAGGCATGCATCACCTGCAACATAAACCTATCCACCAGCCACCCTGCCTCAACTATTTAAAAAATCTGATAACTTTGTCTCAGTATACGACTGACTCAGACAATAGATAAAATCAACACATTAAAATAAATGTATTGAATGAATGAATGAATAAACTTTAAACAGTCTGCCTCTTAAACCTGGTCAATTTCTTTGAAACAGTCACCAAGGCCATTGACGAGGGGAAGGTGGTCCACACAGTCTACCTGGACCTCGCAAAAGCCTACGATACAATACCCCACTCGGGCATTATAGATAAGCTCACCAGCTTAAATATAAACCCCTATGTAACTAGATGGGTTGCAAACTGGCTCAAGGACAGAACCCACATGGTTAGAATTGCTGGAGCCATGTCAGGCTCCAAACCAGTTACAAGTGGCATCCCACAAGGCTCAGTCCTGGGACCTCTCTTGTTCGGTATATATTTCTCGGAGGTACAGGCCAACACGGAAGGACTGTGGCTGACCAAGTTCGCAGATGACTGCAAACTGGGCGCCATAATCGACTCTCCAGCCGACACAAGCATCCTCCAAAAGGGCCTCATAGAAACAGACAACTGGTGCAGCCATGGCCTCAAGCTAAACGCCAAAAGTGTATAGTCATCCCTTTGGCAAAAACAAAGTGCCCACAAATTACCGCATAGGTGGTAGTCCATTAAGTACAGAAGAAGTAATTAGGGACCTGGGGACCCAAGTTGATAGCAATCTCTCATTTGACAACCACGTGGCCAAAGTGGTTAGAAAAACATTTTATATAGCCCACCTAATCATGAAGGGATTCACATCTAGATCAGGGGAGGTCATCGTGCCTCTTTACTCATCCCTCATCAGGCCCATAATTGAGTACAATGCCCCTTTTGGGATGTACCTTACCAGACACCTGCAGCAACTGGAAAGACCCCAAAAGTACCTCACCAAGAGGATCAAAGGGCTCAAACAGATGCCAAATGCTGCCCGGTTAAAGAAACTCCAGCTCTACTCAGTGGCCTACCGCCTGCTCAGAGGCGATCTGTGCCTGATGTATAAAGCCATGTCCAACCCAGAATTAATGAACATGCTGCACCTCAGAAAATCCAAATCCCATCGAGCTATGCGCTTGAGTGACTTGAACCTCAGCACTGAAATAAATTGGACATGCTGGAGGGACAGATTCATAACCCAGAGGCTCCCTTCACTCTGGAATAAAATCCCAGTCCAGGTTAGGCAGAGTCCCTCACTGACTCTCTTCAAGAGGAATCTTGATGAGTGGATGAGAGATCGTAGGTTTACCCCAGGTATCACTTCTGTGTCACTGTTAGACAGATGCACAGTATACTAACCTCGAAAAAGGGCATAGCAAAATTAATTTAAAATGGGTGGCGAAAGCCAAACACACTCTGGATAGGCTTATAAATGCCCTAGGGCAGATAGCTTAGTATGAACCTATGAACCATAAGCTTTTCGTTCAGTTTAAAGACATTCTTTCAGGATCAGTCTAAATCAGTGTAGTTTGTGCCTCAAGTTAAATGCAGGCATTTACACCATGTCTGTTACCTATTGTTTAACTCCCTGGGTTCAACATCAGTAACTCCTAATAGATTGTCAAAGATGACACTGGCAAGCTTAGAGAAATTCATATGCAAACTGATTTTGTCAAACTTCCCTTAACACATATTGAGTTGACTAGAATATGTAAAAGAAACAAAGTATAAATATTTCAGATTTAATGCCTTTGAGCCTTAACAGAAATGGAATGGGTCCAATATTCTTATGTAGACACAACAAATGTATCAACTACATAATTCAAGGTAGGGTAATAGCACATTTACCCACATGCTGTACATCGATGTTTCACACCATCTTTTGGTGACAATTTAGGATACGTTTCACCCAATCCACATGTCATAACATTTGGGTTCTTGAAGTGGGTGATGTGGTCATTCAACTGAATATGTTTCCCACACAAGAAAGAGTCTGTTTCCACAGCTTTCTTCCTGGGTAGCTCTGTGTGTGTGTGTGTGTGTGTGTGTGTGTGTGTGTGTGTGTGTGTGTGTGTGTGTGTGTGTGTGTGTGTGTGTGTCTACTTCAAAAATGTAAAAACAACTTACTCGAATCACTTATGATCACTTATGATTGAGATGAAAGCATTGAAACATTACATACACAAAACATCACATCAAAGTAAATGTTAACCAGGAAAGGAACCACTTGGCCGCCACAGGGAAATTTGCCCTTTTCCTCACTATAGTGCGATCTCACAGTTGGTATATTTAGTTAGGGGGTGTGTGGGGGGACACAGATCCCCCACCCAATTTCGTTGGTTCGACATGCTTTGATTTGTGTATCTTGTCCTGGTGGCCAAGTGGTTCCTTTGCCAGTCAACATTTTCATTGGATGTGATGTTTCGTGTGTAAGGTTTCACGTCTCAGTCATAAGTGATTCAAGTAAATGGGTTTCACGTTTTTGAAGTAGAGCCATATGTGTGTATATGTGTATATATATATATATATATATATATATATATATATATATATATATATATATATAAGTTCATAGGTGTGTACTAGGCTAATGGCCGACCTTAGACCCCAGTGCCTCTATCGAGTAGAGCCACTGGAGTGATCCCCGGGGTGAATTTTCTATTTCCCATCCACTCATCAAGATTTCTCTTGAAGAAGGCCAGTGAGGTGCTCTGCTTGACATGTATGGGAAGTCTATTCCATAGCATGGGCAGTCTCTGGGTTATGAACCTATCCCTCCAGCTTGTTCTGTTGATTGTCGTAATGAGGTTGAGGTCTCTGGAGCATGTGGTGTGGAGGGATTGGGATTTCTTTAGATGCAGCATTTCTGTCAGAGCTGTGTCAAACATGGCTTTGTAAGTCAAGCAGAAATCTCCTCTAAGTAGGTGATATAAGACAGAGAATAGTTGGAGTTTTTGAGTCTGTTCATATAGGACAAGTGTTTAAGGCCTAGGATCCTCTTTGTGAGGTACTTTTGCAGCCTCTCCAGTTGTTGCAGATGTCTAGTGAGGTGCATGCCAAATGGGGCATTGTACTTGATGACTGGCCTAATGAGGGAAGAGTAGAGAGAGACAATGACCTCTTTCTTCCTGGATGCAAAACCCTTAGTAATGAGATGTGCCACATAGAAGGACTTTCTGACCACAGTGGCAATGTGGTTGTCAAAAGAGAGGTTGCTGTCAACCTGTGTCCCCAGATCTCTTATAACACCTTCTGTGTTCAGTGGACTACCATCAATGTGGTAATTCATGGGAAATGGGTTTTTCCCAAAGGGGATGATGACACCTTTTCTGGCATTGAGCTTAAGGCCATGGTTCTGACACCAGTCTTTGGTATTAGTGAGGCCTATATGTAGGATGTCAACATCACTTAGGGAGTTAATAATAGGTCCCAACTTGCAATCATCTGAGAACTTTGTCTGCCAGAGTCCCCTCATGTTGGACTGGACTTCAGAAAAGTAGATACCAAACAGGGAGAGGACCTGGGACCAAACCCTGTGGGACTCCACTCGTGACTGTTCGACAGTCTGACTTGGAGTCAGCTACTTTCACACTGTGGGTTCTATCTGTGAGCCAATTTGCAACTGATCTAGTGATATAGAGGTTGAGGCCAAGCTTAGTGAGTTTTTCTGTGATTCCAGAGTGGGGAATGGTATCAAAGGCTTTTGCAGATCAAGGTAGGTTGTATGAACCACCTTGCCTTCATCAACAGCTCTGGTGACTGACTCAAAGAAGTCTACAAAGTTGAGCAGGCATGACCTACCCTTCACAAAACCAAACTGTGTGGGATCCAGAGTTTGGAGATTCCCTATATCCTTGTTGATTAGGTCCATGAAGATGCATTCCATAGCTTTGCATATCAGATTCATCAGGCTAATGGGGCGATGGTTCCCAGGGTCTGAAGTCGCTTCTCCTTTGTGGAGTGGGATAACTGTAGCAGTGCACCATTTAGTAGGGACAAAGCCTAAGGTGAGGTTGTGAGTGAACAGGGCACACAGGTGAGGTGCCAGTTCACTCTGTAGTTCATGTAGAACACAGCCAGGGATATTGTCAGGTCCCATAGAAGCTGTATTCTTGGCCTTGGACAGTGCTGTTTTAACCTGTGCAGCAGTAATACTAGGTGCCTGGCAATCTGCTGGTATTACTGGTCCTTTGGTGGGGGTAAAGTTGACACTGAATCTGCTGGCCAGTATATTGGCAATATCTGTTGGCTCGGTATAGGAGGTACCATTGTGCAGTAGCTCAGAGCAAATCTGGGCATTGCCATGGAGATTCTTTACATAACTATAGTAGGCCTTGTGGTTGTCTTTACTATCTGCTGCATTTCTGTTTTCATAGCTAGCTTTAGAGGATTTGATGAGGGATCTCAGCTTTTTGTTGAGGCTGAGAAGGGAGTTTTTCCAGTCTTGGGACTTCACTCTATTCTGCATCAGTTTTCTCCTTCTGTTGTAAAGTTTGTTTATAGAAGGGGACCACCAGATTGGCTTCCTTTTTTTTTTTGGAGGAGAGCATCTTGGTTCTATTGGGTATGGCGAGATCCATGCATTTGTGTACGTGTTCGTACAGTGCACTGGTGTATGATTCAGCGATCATGCAACTATTCTGTATTTGCATGGGTGCTGTGAAGTTAGCCACCTCTGTTTTTAGGAGCCCAAAGATAGCTTTGGAGAAGTTTTTCATGGTGGTTACCTTTGCGGGGGGGGGGGGTGAGATGTGGATTTCC
>NC_056731.1:1674393858-1674401358 GCF_019279795.1 Protopterus annectens | reverse complement strand
CTAAGCCCATAAGGCAAGCCACCACATAATCTAACATTGAAGACTTCATTGTGAGACACACTAATGTCCCTCTCATCAGGCCAAGAAAGGAGAAAGTCACAGTCAGTTGCTTATCAGGGGCCAGGATCTGTCACATTATGCATGCACTCGGGTCATTGAACCACAAGTACCAGTATGACTCAGTCGTAGTCCATGATACATGGGTGCAAATTAATTGAGACGTATCTCCCTAAACTATATGAAAACAGACATCATGGAGCTCTTGGAATATGTGTCCCAGGCTGGTATGAGACTAGCACTGAGTATCATTTTACCTTTTCCAGGGATGATGTTACAGTATGAAAGAAAAAGATGACTAACTGTAATAATTGGATTAGTTTCTGGTGTCATTCTAAGGGGGTGCAAGATTTGTCAACATGGTAAGAGATGGTTAACAGACCACACTGCTTTGTCAGGGATGGTCTGCATCTCTCCCCTCTAAGCTTTTAAATATTAGCTAAAATATTGTCTTCCCCCATAGTGCCTTTTTTAGGCAATGCAAAACTGAAAGTACTTCTGAAATAGCAAATCAAAACAAAGAAAATCTAAAGGTCTTACAGCTCAGTATGACTCTAAACAAAAACCACACTCCTTAGAAACTCTTTTTGCCCTAAAGAATGCTGATGCCTGTGTGGTCACTGAGATATGGTTTAAAGCCACAGGTACAGACCAGTTACTACACAGACAGGGACTAAAGATGGAGGGGGTCTCGAGTTACATAATAAATATACCTCAAGGCTGGTCAAACAGGAAGATGCCTGTGAGCGTCTCCACATTCAAATCACCACAGACAAAACCCCATACCATTTCCCTGTAAGCTGTAGGCCCCACCTCTATGACCCCAGAAACCCATTACATGCATTTAAGCTTACTGAAAATACTCACCATCCAACCCAATGCCATATTCATGGGTGACTTTAATTACACCACTATTAACTGTGAATCATATATGACACCAAACGTACAAGCACATAAATTCTTAGATTTTGTAAAGACAAACTTCCTGGACCAGACTACCCCTCCATGGGTCACAACACACATGAAGCATACTTAACCAAACTGAAGTCAACCCCAATTTTACCAAGCACACTGGTTATGGGGAATTTCATTTATCGCAACGTCAACCAGGAACCTACTCTCCCCAAATTCGCTAGAACAAAACTTCCTTGACTTTGTGAATTCAAATGCCCTGGAGCAAATTGTCCATGCCCCGACAGCAGGAACAAACATCCTAGATCTGTGCACTACCAGCAAGTGAAACAGGTGCACTGCTGCAACCGTTGGACCCTCAGTAGTTAAAACCGACCATGAATCAGTCACCTTTGAACTGGCACAAACACTAGAACTCACAAAGGGTGAAATCAGACTAAATAACTACACCAATGCAAACTATACCCTCCTAGGTGAAGGTATACATGCATTCCAAGCCCCACCCTAAGCTGAAAGTGGTAAATGTGCCAAAGCTTACACTTAAACCCTGTACAATCACTTGAATAAGTGAATATACTCAAGTCTACCAGACAGAATCAAAGCCAGAGTCCCAAGTAAAATCAAACTGCCATGGTGGACTTCCAGCATCAACAAATACTACAATAATCTCAAAATGCTGATGTCCAAGAAAACAAAGACAAGGACCCAACAATGCAAAAGCACCCACCGCAGCCTTAACAGGCAAATAAGACAACTTGTCAAATCGTCCAAGAGCTCCTTTGATAGAAACCTAGCAAGTACTGCCAAGGATAGCCATAAGGCCTTTTACAGCTATGTTCATAGGTTCATAGATTCATAGGTTCATAGGTAAGTACTAGGCTATTTGCCCAAGGGCATCTATAAGCCTAGCCAGAATGTGTTGGCTTTCGCCACCCCCTTAGATTAGTTCCCTGTGCATCTGTCCAGCAGAGCCATTAGTTCTCTGTGCCTCTATCCAGTGGAGCCACTGCAGTGATCCCCAGGGTAAATTTTCTGTTTCCCATCCACTCGTCAAGGTTTCTCTTGAAGAGTGTTAGTGGGGGGCTCTGCCTAATGTAGATTGGAATCCTGTTCCAAAGCATGGGGGAGTCTCTGGGGCAGGAATCTATCCCTCCAGCACATCCTATTTATCATTGTAGTGAGATTTAGATCCCTAGAGCATGTGGCTCTTGGGGATTTGGTTTATTTTAGGTGGAGCAAGTTCATCAGTTCTGGGTTGGACATGGCCTTGTATGTCAGGCAGAGATCACCTCTGAGTAAGCGGTATGCAACTGAGTACAGCTGGAGTTTCTTCAGTTGGGCTGCATAGGGCATCTGTTTGAGGCCAGTAATCCTCTTGGTGAGGTACTTCTGTGGTCTTTCCAACTGTTGCAGGTGTCTTGTAAGGTACATCCCAAATGGGGTGTTGTACTGTATGATGGGTCTGATGAGTGATGAGTAGAGGGGCACAATAACCTCTTTTGTTCTAGATGTGAACCCTTTTGTGATTAGGTGGGCCACACAGAAGGATTTTCTAACCACCTTGGCAATATGATTATCAAAGGAGAGATTACTATCTACTTGGGTCCCCAGATCCCTTATTACATTTTCTGTATTTAGGGGACTACCATGTATGTGGTAGTTCATGGGTATGTTGTTTTCTCCTAAGGGGATGACTATGCACTTTTTGGCATTTAGCTTGAGGCCATGATTTTGACACCAGGTATCTGTCTCAGTGAGACCCTTTTGGAGGATGTCTGTATCAGCCGGAGAGTCAATTATGGCCCCCAGTTTGCAGTCATCTGCGAACTTTGTCAGCCATAGTCCTCCTGTGCTTGCCTTTACCTCTGAGAAGTATATGCCGAACAGGAGGGGTCCCAGGACTGAGCCCTGGGGGATGCCACTTGTAACTGGTTTAGAGTTGGACCTAGAACCTGTAACTCTCACCATGTGGGTTCTATCTGTGAGCCAATTGGCAACCATCTCGTGGCATAGGGGTTTATGCTCAGGCTGGTGAGCTTGTTTAAAATACCAGAATAGGGAATGGTGGTGAAAGACTTTGCGAGGTCTAGGTAGGCTGTGTGGACCTCCTTTCCCTCATCCAAAGCCTTGGTAACTGTCTCAAAGAAGTCCACCAGGTTTAGGAGGCATGATCTGCCCTTAACAAAGCCAAATTGGGTAGGGTCCAATGTTTGGAGGTTCCCAATGTCTCTGTTAATGAGTTCCATGATGATGGGCTCCATAGCCTTGCAGACCAGGCTAGTCAGGCTTACAGGGCGATATTTCCCAGGGTCCATTGTGGCTCCACCTTTGTGGAGGGGGATAACTGTTGCTGTACGCCACTCTATGGGATGTAGCCTGTAGAGATTCTGAGTTTGAACAGTGTGTTTAGGTGAGGGGTTAGTTCATTTTGGAGCTCATGTAAGACACAGCCTGGGACACTGTCTAGTCCCATTGAAGCTGTGTTTTTGGCTTTAGATAGAGATGTTTTAACCTGTGTGTCAGTGATTGCTGGGGCACTACATTCTTCTGGTATAGTTATGGGCCCTTTAGGGGATGAGAGGGGGGTGAAGTTTGCACTAAACCTGTCTGCCAGAATGTTGGCAATATCAGTCGGTTCAGTGTATTTTGTGCCATTCTGCAATAACTCAGAGCAGATCTGAAAGTTTCCACTTAGGTCCTTGACATAGCTGAAGAACGCTTTGTGGTTATCTTTGGAGTCCTTGGCAATTTTTCTTTCGAAGCTAGCCTTGGATGATTTTATGAGGGATCATAGTTTCTTGCAGATACTGATCAGGGGTGTCTTACCTTCTTGGGATTTTGCTCTTTTCTGTACTAGTTTTCTCCTTCTATTGTATAGCTTGTTTACGGCAGGGATCCACCAGACTGGTTTCCTTTTCTTGGAGGAGTGAGTCTTGGTTTTGCTTGGGATAGCACGATCCATGCATTCTTGCAGGTACTCATAGAGTGACTTTGTAAGGGACTCAGTAGCTTGGACAGCATTGTCCTTTAGCATGGGGGCTGTGAACCTTTCCACCTCGGTCTTAGGTAACGTGAAGTTTGCTTTTGAAAAGTTTTTCATGATGGTTTCCTTGATTGGGGGTGGGGACAGAATGTGGATATCCAGTTGATCCAGGGCATTCAAGTTTATAAATTCTAGGAAACGTTAGGCAAGGGAGTTAGTACTTGAGTAGTTCTCCCAGTTAATGTTTGGGTAATTGAAATCACCCAATATTAGGGTGTTTGGTAGGACCTTCATATTTTCCAGTGTCTCTAGAAACGCGGAATAGGGGTCCTGGTGGGTGATCTGTAGCAAGCTACAATTTGAATTGCAGTTTTGCCCATTGTTAGTTGAACATGGATGATCTCTGAGGCATCGTGCTGCACCACTAACCTGGAGGTGTTGGTATCCTTGATGAATATGGATACATCCCCGCCTTTTGTGTTTCAGTCTGGGTTCTGTGGCCGAAAAGTATGATATGAGTTATAGCCTGGTAGTGCTGGGGTGCTCTCTGGAGCCTTAAACCGGGTTTCTGTTACTGCACAGATATCAATGTTCTCCATACTGAGGAGTGCCTCGAGTGCATGCATTTTGAGGTTTAGACTTCTGGCGTTGAATAGCATTACCCTCAGTTTTTGGTCACTTGTGCTATTTCCGGTGGTGAGTTTGTCTTTTGAGCCTTGCCTAAAAAGGCACTATGGGGGCAGCAAAAGCCTTGGCCAGTATTCAAAAGCCTTAAGGTGACAGGTGCAAGCCATCCCTTGTGAAGCAATGTGGCTTGTCGAGCATGTCATCCCAGGCGGACAGATACTGGATCCCCTTTCAATGACACCAGAAACTTAGCCAGTTGTTGAAATTGATCATTTTTTCTTTATACTGGGGCATCATTCTTGGTGAGGGCAGGATGCTACTCAGGGTCAGGATCATACCGGCCTGGGCTATGTGATCAAAGAGCTCTTCCATGTCTCTTTTCATGTAGTCCAGGGAGGTACATCTCAGGTCATTCACACCAACATGGACAATGACAGTTGTATTTGTACTTGTTCTGGAGTGACCTGAGTGCTTGCGTTATGTGGCGGATCCCGGCACCTGACAGGCAGCTAACTGTAACCTTCTCCTTGTCCAGCCTAGTTATTGGGACATCAGTGTGCCTGATTATAGAGTCACCCATTACTAGTGTATTGGGTATGTCATTTTGCCTTAAGGGCTGTGATTGCGTGGCACACTGATTATGTGAAGTATGTGTTTCATGGTTTGTGATGGGCTGTGGAGGTTGCTTGGATATCTGCTTTGGAGGTCTCTGTTGCTATTGCAGATTTTTACTTTGAGCCTCCCAGTATGTTTTTGTGTATTTATGTGTGTTATTTGCCGGTGTTGTTTTAATAGGTCTATGTGAGACTGGTGTTTTTTTGCAAGTATTTCCCTTCTCTTCTTGACTGTCAGTTCCAGTCTTGGGTTGAGAGAGCTTTGCCTCCAGTTTGGCTGTATAATTGCATCTCTCGCATATATTAGTGTTTGGTGGTAAGAGGCGAGGGTTGTCTGTGTACACGAGGCAGTTGTAACATTGCCTCAAAATGCCCAGATTCACCAGCTGAACTGGAGAGTATACCTGAAACTGCCCTTTGGACATGCCTGAATAGGTAAAGTGAGCTGTTTTACTGATTGGCTGGTAGGGAGAAATACAGAGCCTTGTCCTTCTGGACAGTATAGGGGGGGGGTCTAGTGTTAGGGTTAATTAGTGCTTGCTATGAGTTTTGAGCAAGTGCTGGGCTGTGAAATTAATGGTTTGAGTGCTTAAGTTGAAAGTTTCTCTAGTTCCAAGAGAAAAATTGAAGAGTAGACTCCGTGAAGCTGAGAATTGTTTAACCGATGCTGCCCAGCATGCAAAACCGCGCAAATGCAGTTTTTATAACAGGGTAATGAAAGAGATAGAAATTAGCCCAAAATGGCCACTTTTTATTTATTTATTTTTTTTATTTTTATTTTACATTTGTTGACCGGGCTAGTTTAACTGGATATATGTCCATTTTCAGTAGAGGCCCCAGGGAGAAAAGCTCCAAGCATAGCCAGTGAGATAAATATACATTATATGCAATAGAAACATGAGTTGCAGTACATTGTTTAGATTATACACAAAAAAAACTTATACAGGGTTATACATAAAAAGAAAAAATTGTCATTTAGTAAGGCTTAGGCTAAGATCTAATACAGTAAACGAACATAATAAAAAATATAAAATTTAGTTTTTGTGTGTGTGTGTGTGTGTGTGTGTGTGTGTGTGTGTGTGTGTGTGTGTGTGTGTGTGTGTGTGCCTGGTTTACAGATGTGCAAACTTATGTTTACATCTAGTGTAGACGAGGACTAGCACTTTTAGAGTAAGTAAACTCTTATAGAGTTCTAAAAAGGAAAACTTGCTAAATACTATTTAGAGGTTAGCTTAGTAGGTAACACCAGTAGGCGTCAAACTGACAGAGCAGAGAAGTATAAGGAGAGCAAGATGAGGAAATGAAGTTATTAGTCAGGGTAAACTACTAACTTCTGGGCTGAAACCAGTCCTCCAGGGACAGATAGGCTGCTCAAAGCTCCCTCCTCTCACAGGTGAACAGAGAAACTTCCTTCTATCCAAGTAAGGTATGGGCAACAGAGAAACTTGTAACACAGCCCTGAATTCAGCAATAACCTGAAAACTGGACTATACTAGTTCAGAAAGGTGGGAAACAAGTATATATTTTTTTGTTTTTTTTTCAGGAAAATAAAGCAGATACAATAAAAAAAACACTTTAAATGCACAGAAATGGCTATCACACTTTAGTGTGTAGCCTACAACAGTTAAACAGATTATTAAAACACACAAAACAACTTAGTTCATAAAAATAAAATCAGAAACTAGCTCGCAGTCACCCCAGGCAGTCAGCAAACAAATAGTATAAAAAGCAGTCACGTCTCTTCAGACCCTGGTTCCTGGGATATCAAATCCAAATGAAGTATAAATTCACTCTCGATTTAAAACACAAAGTAGCAGTTTTATTCAGGTACGCAATTGGCAAGCGCTTTCGCTATCAAGCTTCATCAAGCCTATAACAGTCAAATCTAAAATGAGGCTTATATAAAAAATTCAAAAAATGTCAATCAACACAATTAATCAATTAGTGAAATGGCCCCTTAAAGGCATCAGCTTCATAAGACATTTCATGAATCAACAAAAATTGAACAGATGCATTTTAAAATTCAACCATATCTAAACATACATATATATATATATATATATATATATATATATATATATATATATATATATATACACATATATATATATATATATATATATATATATACATACACATAAATACATGAAAAACAATTATATATGCATATATATAAAAAGCACATATATCGCTTACTTAAAAACAAATACATTTATACTACATAAAAATATCATCATAAAAGGTTACGAGTCCTATTCATCAAAAATCACACTATATCTATTTTCTGTGTCTCCTATTTTTAAGGGC
>NC_056731.1:1674326358-1674388858 GCF_019279795.1 Protopterus annectens | reverse complement strand
CGCGACCTTAAATTCGACCACCACATGCATAACATTGTAAGGGAAACTTTCCATGTAGCTCACTTGATTAGTAAAGGCATCACCTCGAGGGCAAAAAAAGTTATAACCCCCTGTACTCTGCACTTATCCAGCCCATAATTGAGTATAATGCCCCATTCGGTATGTACCTTAATAAGCATCTACAGCAGTTTGAGAGACCTCAGACGTTTATAAAAAGGAGAAGATCAAGGGCCTCCAGCATGTGCCTTACAAGGACCAACTAAAATCCCTATCATTATACTCTGTATCATATAGACTTCTTAGGGGAGACTTATGCCTAGCCTATAGAGCAACCCAGGACCCGAACCTAATGAACTTACTGCATATCCATAAATCAAAAGGGTGTAGAGCTACCTATTCCAGGGACTTAAATATGGCTTGCAACTTAAATAGAACATGCTGGAGGGACAGATTTATCTCCCAGTGACTGCCATGTCTTTGGAACAGGCTACCAATTCATGTGAAACAGAGCACTTCTATGACTCTGTTCAAGAGGAACCTGGATGAGTGGATGGGGCACCATAAATTCTTAGCAGGGATAGCACCCACAACCCTCCTGGACATGGGTAGTCATCAGTAAATGCAATCTTGGTTATTAACTAGTACCTCTACTGTATTACATTTTGTTTAAATGGCTAGGTTAAAAATGACCTCCGGGTCAATAACTTAGTAATCGCTTATGATCTCCTATGATCTATGGTTATGCCGGCCAGGGGCACAAACACACTGGATCTTATCCTCACTAATATGGGAGACTGCTGCAAATCACTTAGTGTAATGTCCTTTGTGGAAAGGTCAGACCACAAAATGGTCTCCATTGAAGTAAAAATAAAACCCACAACCCCAGCTAATTCTAGAATGTTCAGGCACTACTCTAAGGCTCACAGGCCCATACATGCTATTACCTGATAATGTGACAACATTTCAAACTCCCACAACCCCTGAGAACTTTGCTGTCTCTGAACAACTGTTCATAGAAACTTTATAAAAGTATGCTAATAGCTGCATATTGGACGCTGTACCCACCAGGAATAAGTACAGAAGTAGCTAACAAAAAAAAAAAAAAAAGCCACTGTGGTGGAATCACAAGATCGGGATGCTCTATAACAGAAGGAAGAAAATCATGGGAAAAATTAAGAGGTGTACCACCCAGCAAGATAAAAGCATTCTCAAATTAAACAAACTACTCAGTGTAAAAATAATGTCTACCAAAGCCAAATTTGAAGTAAATTTGGCCTCCCAGACCAAAAGACAACCACAAGACATACTGTAGCTATATCTGTAACCTGAAAGACAATACACAAATGTGTGCAGAGCTCATTGTTAATGCAGCCATTTATACTGAGCCAGAAGATATAAAAAAAATGAATGGCAGACAAATTCAGCTCTAATTTTGGTCCTCTCTCCTTCTCAATCTCCTTCTAAAAATATATCATCAAATATAACCACCCTGCTATCATTAGGAACAGGTCTTCAATGTCTGCTGTAAGGCCAAGAACACTGCATTGATGGGCCCACGCATGAAACATGATCTATCAGGCACTCCAGATTGCTGTTTAAACTGTAGCCGCCAGACAGGCTTCATGCCTATTGAACAGTAAACAGCAATAGTCAGCCCTCTGTCCAAAGGTGGGCCATCTACAGACCCTGGAAACTATAGCCCCATAATCTCACTAGTGTCATATGCAAATCCATGGAAAAAACTATCATGGAAATGATCAATAATGACACAGGAAATTTCAAGACACTAGACCTAACCCAGGTGGGATTTGTCAAGCGCAGCTCTTGCTTCCTGTTTTGGTTCATAGGTTCATAGGTTCATAGGTTGGTACTGGGCTATCGGCCCTAGGGCCTATACAAGCCTAGCAATAACAATTCCCTGGCTATTTCTTCCCACACTATTTACTTCCCTGGACCGCTGTCTAGCAGGGCGACTGACGTGATCCCCGGGGTGAATTTCCTTTCTCCCATCCAATCATCAAGGTTCCTTTTGAAGAGGGCCAAAGAGGTGCTCTGCTTGACATGTATGGGCAGTCTATTCCAAAGTCTGGGGAGTCTCTGGGTCAGGAACCTATCTCTTCAGCATGTTTTGTTTATTGTGATGACGTTTAGATCCCTGGAGTGTGGCTCTGAGGGATTGGGATTTCTTTAAGTGTAGCATGTCAACAGCTCTGGGTTTGACATGGCCTTGTATGTTAAGCAGAGATCGCCTCAGAGTAGATGATATGCGACAGAGTATAGCTGGAGTTTTTTAAGGCCATCAGTATAGGGCATCTGCTTTAGGCCTGTAATTCTTTTAGTGAGGTATTTCTGTGGCCTTTCCAGTTGTTGCAGATGTCTTGAGAGGTACATACCAAATGGGGTGTTGTATTCTATAATGGGTCTAATGAGGGATGAGTACAGTGGGACAATGACCTCCTCTTTTTTGGATGAAAAGCCCTTAGTGATGAGGTGTGCCACATATAAGGATTTCCTGACTGTTGTGGTTATGTGGTTATTGAAGGTGAGACCACTGTCCACCTGTATCCCTAAGTCTCTTATCACACTTTCAGTGTTTAGTGTACTGCCACCTATGTGGTAATTCACGGGTACATGTTTTTTCCCAAAGGGGATAACTACATTTATTGGCATTGAGCTTGAGCCCATGGCTCTGGCACCAAGCATCTGTTTCTGTAAGGCCCTTTTGTAGAGTATCCACATCATTTGGGGATTCAATAATGGCTCCCAGTTTGCAGTCATCTGCGAACTTTGTTAGCCAAAGTCCCTTAGTGTTGGCCTGTACTTCAGAGAAGTAGATGCCAAACAAGAGCGGTCCCAGGACTGAACCCTGAGGTACTCCAGTTGTCACTTGTCTGGAGCTGGATTTGGAGTCAGCTACTTTTACAGTGTGGGTTCTGTCAGTAAGCCAGTTGGCAACCCATCAAGTGACATAGGGATTAATGCCCAGCTTAGTAAGTTTATTTATGATTCCAGAGTGGGGATGGTGTCAAAGGCCTTGGCGAGGTCCAGATAGGCTGAGTGGACTGCCTTACCCTCGTTCATGGCTCTGTAGACTGATTTGAAGAAGTCAATCAGGTTCAGGAGACAAGATCAGCCTTTCAGGAACCCAAACTGGGTGGGGTCCAGTGTTTTAAGGTTGCCAATGTCTTTGTTTATAAGTTCCATGATAATACGTTCCATGGCCTTGCAGATCAGGCTCATCAGGCTGATGGGGTGGTAGTTCCCGGGATCCAAGGTGGATCCCCCTTTTGGAGTGGGATAACTGTAGCTGTGCGCCAGTCAGTGGGCACGAAGCCTGAGTTGAGGGTATGATTAAACATGACACTTAGGTGAGGTGCCAATTCATTTTGTAGTTCATGTAGTACACAGCCCTGGATGTCATCTTGTCTCATGGATGCTGTATTATTAGCTTTGGAGAGTGCGTTTTTACCTGTGTGGCCGTTATTAACAGAATTTGGCAATCTTCCGGTATTGAGATGGGCCATTTAGGGGGTGAGAGGGGGGTGAAGTTGGCACTGAATCGATCTGCCAGGATATTGGCAATATCCTTGGGATCAGTATATTTAATGCCATTCTGTTGTAGCTCAGAGCAGATCAGAGCATTGCCATTTAGATTCTTGACATAGTTATAGAATGCCTTGTGGTTGTCTTTGGAATCTTTGGCAATTTTATTTTAGTGGTGACAAAACAATGGATGAGGGCAAAAAGTTTCACACTGCCTACCTTGACCTGGCCAAGGCATTTGACACCATACCCCACCAAAGCATTGATTGACAAACTCAAGATGTTAGGTGTAAACCTTTATGTTATCTGGTGGTTACCCAGTTGGATCACAATAAGACTGTTTTTAAACACCTACATGCATGTGTGTATATGTGTACTTGCAAATGTATATAAAATATCTGTCTATTTTACATGTAATATACACACGTGTGCACACACACACACACACACACACACACACACACACACACACACGCGCACACACACATGTACATACACACTGCCCCATACAGTACTGATGGACAGATGCAGCTCCTAAATGCTTTATCCTAGACATGGACCCACTCAAATTACCTATGGTATGACCCCAATTATTCTCATTAGGGGTAATATGTAATTATCAGCCATGGGACACATTAGACCAATCTATAACCAAATGGGATAGATTATTTCAAACAAAAAAGGGAAATTAGCTAGGTAAAATGGTCTGCAGGAGCAGGTACCATAGTACTTACCTTATCTTTGAACCTGTAACCTTACATTTCAGACGCACATACAAAAATGCATAAAAAAACTCACCTAAAACGTGCAATGCTTTACAGATCCAAAAACTCTCTCACCAATACAACTACAGCTATACTCTCCCACTAATTAACACCTCTCTTCATTAGTTTATGGAGCACCAATTCCTACTAACATCCTGTCAGCATAAAAAGCAAAATCTGAGCAATGCTATAATAAGGTGGCTAAATTATCAGCAAATCCCCTTTCAGAGCCGAGTACTGTATAACACTGAAAGCCTAAATTGGTTAGAACTAAACCTATCAACTAATGTATACAGAGCTTCTTCACACCTACAACATTAGCCAGCAATCACCTGCTTGTCCAGTAATAAATATCATTCTACACAACTATGTCCGTACTCCATCACTATGATTCTGTGAGGAAAACCCTTTCTGTTCACAGCCCTATCAAATCTGCAGGCCTTGATCTATATTTATACCATGTTGCTAAGGCTTGGGACTCCTTATCTATATCCATCAGATTAATACCCTCCCTCCAGTGCTTCAAAACCATTCAGAAGTACTTAGCCAAAATCTGTCTCATTTTTTGCCCAACCTCAGGATAATGATATTCCTAAATATGAACAACTTCCTAATCATACATTACACTTCCTGACTCACCCTTTTCACTCACTTCCTAAGTTATCTAGATAAAAATGGACCACTACCCAGTTAGACTTTCCCGGTAGTCAGACGTCAGTAAATAAATATCATGTTTGACCTTGTCCTTACAAATGTTTCCCCTGCCTGCACTCCACTAATGTAATGTATTGTAAAATATTATAATATAATATAATATAATACAATATAATATAATAATACAATATATAACTTGTGATTTCAACAGTTGCCCAACTGAAAACCAAGAAAAAAACTACACCCAGATAATGAAATCTGTGGAAATAATGGGCCACCCACACTACAAGAAAAATGATCAGACTGAAAAAATATGAAAGCAATATTATTGGTCATTAATTGTTTCATACTGCTCAACTCTCCATGATTTTGCCTCATGTTATTACCCTTCTCCTTATAAAATGTTTTGATTTTCTGGTAAATCACTGAAGATTACAGTCTGTAATGTTAAACGTTAGAGTTTCATACTTAGTCATTAGGAAATCCGTGTTCAAAATGGATTTGTGCTGTTTCTGTACTACGTATTTGTATTTCTCTGGAGCTTTTCTCCCCTGGACTCCATTGAAAATGGGCTCCTTGTAGGCCAAATGGACTATCCTGGAAAACAAACTGCAAATAAATTAAATAAATCTGGTTGTTCTCCAACTAACGTGAATTAGAGTAATTGAAAGTTATACATGATTTTGGAGTTGTAAAGACTCTGGTAGTCATTGCTCAAGTATAAACCTATAAATCTACTAGTTATCTACAAAACATGGCACAACAATACACTGAATGCATCATTCGTACTTATTTCTTCCTACAACATATATTCCAAATTCAAGAGTTGACATAAATAATGAAAGACAATTTAAATAACCTCATACATAAAAACGTACCACTAACCTGTTGCATCCTTCACTAGGCTTGTACGCATGTACCATAATGTCTCACTGGAGCCATCCATGTTCTTGTGTGAAGTGAACCATTGTTTCCTTTGAGACAGCAGGAAAACCTACCCAGTATCTGAGCAATAAAACATGGTCATAATCACTTTCACATACCACTGGAGCTACAGCACTAGGAGGTAAAGTGACAACTCTGTTTTCACAACCCTCAACAAAACTATTTCTGACATTATTGTCACTATCCACAAAAGGAAAAGACAATAAATAATGTATAAAAATATGTAACTAATAAGCCACACTAACACCTTCAAAAATGAATGCATCTTTTAGTAGGGCTAAAATTCTGCAGAGCAAAGCAAAAAGAACACGGTAAACCTCCTAGAAAACCACACTACCAAGCAATCAGTGAAAAAATAGCCAATTAGCAATGTAGATAACACTCCTCCATTAACACAAACACACAGTGAAATTATTGCACACTCATAGTTTCATAGGTAGGTACTAGGCTATTGGCCCTAGGGTCTATACAAGCCTAGCCAAAAAGGTACACTGGCTTTTGTCACCCAAGAAAATTATTTTCCTGTACCCCTGTCGAGCAGAGCCACAGAGGGGATCCCCGGGGTGAATTTCCTATTTCCCATCCAATCATCAAGATTTTTCTTGAAGAGTGCTAATTTGGAGCTTTGTTTGATATAGATAGGTAGTTTGTTCCAGAGTATGGGAAGTCTCTGGGTCAGGAATCTATCCCTCCAGGACGTTCAGTTTATTGTGGTGACAAGGTTTAGGTCCCTAGAGCATGTAGCTCGAAGGGATTGGGATTTCTTTAAGTGGAGCATGTCCAACAGCTCTGCGTTTGACATGCCTTTGTATGTTCGACAGAGATCACCTCTGAGTAGGCGATATGCGACAGAGTAAAGCTGGAGTTTTTAGAGATGGCCTACGTAGGGCATCTGTTTGAGGCTAGTAATCCTCTTTGTGAGGTATTTCTGTGGCCTTTCCAGTTGTTGCAGATGTCTTGTGAGGTACATACCAAAAGGAGTGTTGTACTCTATAATGGGTCTGAGTGATGAGTAGAGGGGAAAAATGACCTCTTTTTTCCTGGATTAGAAACCTTTTGTGATGAGGTGTGCCACGTAGAAGGATTTCCTGACTACTGTGGCAATGTGATTATCAAAGGAGAGACTACTGTCCACCTGTGTCCCAAGGTCTCTTGTCACACTTTCAGTGTTAAGTAGACTACCACCTATGTGGTAGCTCAAGGGTACAGAGTTTTTACCAAAGGGGATGACAATGCACTTTTTGGTATTGAGCTTGAGGCCATGACTTTGATACCAGGCATCTGTCTCAGTGATGCCCTTTTGTCGGATGCCCACATTGTTAGGAGTTTTAATTATGGCTCCTAGTTTGCAGTCATCTGTGAACTTCGTCAGCCAAAGACCATCTGTGTTACCCTGTACTTCAGAAAAGTAGATACCAAACAGTAGAGGACCCAGGACTGAACCCTGTGGTACTCCACTTATCACTGGTCTGAAGTCAGATTTTGAGTCTGCTACTTTCACAGTGTGGGTTCTGTCAGTGAGCCAGTGGGCAACCCATCTTGTGACATTTATTTAATTTATTTTATTTTATTTTATTTTACATTTGTTAACCGGGCTAGTCTAACTGGATATATTTCCATTTTCAGTAGAGGCTCGGGGGGAGAAAAGCTCCAGTAGTAGCAAATAGAAATTAAAATTAATGTTGTTACATAGTAAATGAAAGGATTTCAATAAAAAATACAAAAAGTAATAATAAAATAGAGTAGGCATTTACACTAGAAAAAGTGACAATAAGTATAGGATAAATTATTATACATTATGATTCATGAGGAATTTCCTTACATTAAACAGGATAGATTACACCAGTATGTTGATTTGAGTTCACCAGTTACAGTCCTGCTTCCCAGGAGTGAGCATTAAAGTTTTGGTAAATTTAGTGGGAAGAGGAAATATCAGTAGTGAAAGCAGAAGGTTAGTCAGGGGTGCGGCAGGGGCATAACCAGTGTGTTTTGAGGTGTCTTTTGAGGTTTTGTTTAAAGAGAGGCAAGGAAGAAAGTAAAGTTAGTTTATTGGGCAGTAGGTTCCAGTTTTTTCCCACTGTGTTAGAATACAGAGAATTTTCAGCCATGTTGTTAGACTTGCTTATGCTAGCAAGAAGTTTGCTAGAGGAGCATAGGGAATTTAGACTTTTGTAGGGGATTATGAGATTGGAGAGTATAGGAGTGCTGTTAGGTTAGTAAAATATCTTGTGGGCAATGGTGAGTTGGGAGACTGACAGATGGTTTTGAAGTTCAAGCCAGCCTAGCTGCATTAGATTCAGGCAGTGGTGAGTTCTAAAGGGATTGCCAGTGGCAAATCTGGTGATGTTATTATAGGAATTTGTTAGTTTGATAAGATATTTTTTCTTTAGGTTAGTATATATGGGTGAGGCGTACAGAAGAGTTGAGATTAAGTGAGCAATCTTGGTTCTGGCTATTGGAGTTAGGAAAGGCTTGATTCTATATAAGGAGCCTATTTTTCTGTTGACATTTTTTATGGTGTTATTTATATGGCTATCAAAAGTAAGGTTATTGTCAATAGTCAATTTAGTGGTAGAGTTGGGGAATATAATAGTGCCATTATTGGAAATGACTGAGAAATCTATGGGGGAGGATTTACTGGTGGGTGTAAAGACAAGGAGCTTAGTTTTTTTTTAGCATTGAGAAGGAGGCAACATTTTGAGAACCATGTTTCTACTATGTTAAATACATTCTGAGTTAGAGAATGTAGTTCTGATGGGGAGTTTGCTGAGCATACTAGCATAGAATCATCAGCATATTGAATGCAGATGGCTTGAGGAATTGCTACATGGAGGTCATTGATAAATAGTGAAAAAAGAAGTGGTCCTAGAATAGTGCCCTGAGGGACTCAGAGGGTGACTGGCAGAAGGGATGATATATTATTTTCCCAGAGAACTGCCTGTTGCCTATTGCTAAAGTAGGACCTGAACCATTTAACAGCCTGAGAGCCAAGGGAAATGGATTCAAGAATGTTGATAAGAAGGGCATGGTTTACCATGTAAAAAGCTTTTGAGAGGTCAATAAAGAGTGCAGATGAGGGGTTGTTTTTATTGTGATTTCTATTGATGGCATCTGTAAAGGATAATAGGGCAGTTGTGGTACTATGTGATGGCCTAAAGCCATGATGACAATTTGCTATTATGTTATGTTGGGATAAATGGTTTAATAGTTGTTGGTGAATGCATTTTTCCATAATTTTTGCTAAGGGTGATAAAAGAATAAAACAAACGCTGAACACAACCAGTACCTCTAATCACACCATTTGTGCAACGTTAACGCCACAGAGGGAACGCTGTACCAAAAAAACTGTAAAATCAGTCTGTTTTATTGTAGTTCGAACAAGAATCCACTTGTTGCAAGACGTGGTTTAGTGCTTTCACCCACCGTATGTGCACATGTGTTTTGGTGAGTTTGCTGTAGTTTACAGTAATAGTTCTTTTTGTCTGTAAGTATTGCCTTTTTTGTACTATTTCTCAACTGCCTAAAATTTTGTTCATCAGAGATATTTTTGGTAGCTCTCCACTTAGCCCAAGACTTGTTCCTAAGCAATATTTTCTGTCTGGTTTCTTTAGAAAGCCAGGGGGCTGGTTTGGACTTCATTCTGATAGACCGTTTAGCTGCGTGCTTATCAAGGATAGATAAGAATTTAGAGTTAAGATACTTAACAGCCTCTTCAAGTGGTAGAGTTTTTAAAGGGTTCCAGTTACAGGCACTAAGTTCATTTTGGAATAATTCTGGGTTAAGGTGTTTGTTGGTACGTACAATCCTATATGTGGGGGGGGGGGGTTGAAATATCATTTTTTTGCCTTATGATGTAGGTCAACGTATGATCACTTACATCGTCTGGCAGCGTTCCTACCTTATAAGCTTGTCTCTGTCTATTTATAAGTATCCAGTCTAAGGTGCTCTCTTTTTTGTTTGGTTTGTTGATTCTGGTTGTGGAGGTGATAGTTTGACTGAAGCCATGAAGGTTGATATGGGAGGTAGGATTATCAGCGTTGACACCTTTCCAGTCAGTATTAAAATCACCTAGTATTATTGTTTCTTGGGGGTAAGTTGAGGACATCCAGCTTAGAATATCCTCTATTGTACTGATATTATTACCGGGAGGTAAGTAGATACAGATGATATATAAAGATTTGTTTGGGTTGATTTGAAATCTGGTGATAAGGACTTCTGTCTTACTATCCTGAGGTGGGTTGTATGGTAAAGTGGAGATCTGAAGTCCATCTTTGAATAGAACTGCTACTCCCCCACCCTTATGTTGTCTCAATATATTATATCCTTGGGGAATGATTACATTGTCTGTAGTCCCTGGTTTTAACCAAGTTTCTGTCAGGCAGAAGATGTCAAAGGAGTGAATATCTAGAAGGGCATGGAGATGGGCTACTTTGTTATTAATACTGCGGATATTCAGATGTCCTATTAGGAAAGAGTTAGGGAGTTTAGGGTGGGTTACTAGGGTAGCGGGATTGGTAGGGCCAGGGTTAGGGTGGATGTCACCGTCTTTTAAGGAGGGATTATTTAGTTTTATTGCAGGGTTATATATAAAGTTAGTTTGATATTTCACTTTCTTTACTGTACATTTATTGTATTTAATGTGGTAGAGTCTATGGTATTTAGGTAGTAGATAGCTGGGAATGGAAGTGATATTAGTCTGACTATTAGAGAGTATAGTAGTGTGTATTGCTGTTTGTTTTAGAGAGTAGTTAAAATGGTAATTGTACATTTTTTCAAAGGAGGTGAGGAGGTAAGCAGAGGTGAGGACAGCTGAAAGTATAGCTATGAGTATTAACTTGGTTATATTAGTTTTTATTACTATAGGCATCTTGTTGAGATTATATATAAGAAGTTTAAGGAGTTGGGTCTGAAATTAATATAAAAAAGGAGGTATTGGATAAGGAGAGTGTGGAGAGGAGGGAACTAAAACTTATTAGATAAAAGAAAAGGGATATGGTAAATTACTCTAAGTAGTGGCTTCTTGTAACTGATAGATAAAAAGTAGGGGTGTGGCTAATTTTGTGTAGAGGTTGGTGTTTGGGATTGGTTGGATGGGAGAGAGGGTGTGGTTAAGGAAGTATAAGTTTAGGACCACTGGGGGTGGTTGGGAATTGGGGGTAGGGTAGGGGAGCGGAGTGATTGCCTATCAAGAGAGTATCAGCTTTGAAATGATATGCTGCAGGTATTTGTTAAGGTTAGTGGCACTATCTGGCCAGTATTTTTATAAGCAATGCAAGGTGGGTCCTCTTCTCATTCTAGATTTCAGAGGGAGAAAGGTACTTATTTGTAGGCAGTTTCCTGTACACAGTACTGTGCTGAAAGCTACAAATTGTATTAGATTAGCTTAACTAGCTGTAAGCCTCTTTGCCTTTATATCAGAAGGGAGTTGCTTCTGGTTACCTTTTTGGGGAGCTACTTATGTATTCTCCTCAGACTAGCTTTGCTGGGAATTTGGTTCTAACAGCTGAGACTGATGAAACCAAAGGAGATTGTATATCCTAGGTTCAGCTGAGTAATGTTAGCCTGACTAGCTGTATGTCTTCCTACCTTCGTCCCACCTTTATTTGTTTTGGGGAAATGCTAAATTATTCAATTCAGACGAGGATCGCTGAAAATTAGTTTTAACAGCTGAGATTTGAGGGACCATAGGTGCTTATATGTTCAAGGTTCTGTTTTCATCTAGTGGCCAAAATAGGGAACTATGCTGATTCACCCTAGTTAGGAATTAAGGATGGATATAAATAAGAAAAAAATGAGGTAAAACAGCCTGGGGGAAATACCACGGGTGTGCTAGCCCTTAGCAATGGGTTTAAAAAAGACATTCACTGAGAAATACACCAAAACACTTAATTGTAGGCTATCACCTACACTGTGAGCTTGCAGGAAGCACGTCTTATTAGTCCAAGTATGGGCTGCAGATTGGGTTTTCCTTGGGTGCAGTTGTTGGTCCCTTACGTTTCTAGATATCAGGAGGGAGGACAGCTCGAGGACATAGGGATTTATACTTAGTTTAGTGAGTTTACCTATAATTCCAGAGTGGGGGATGATGTTAAAAGCCTTGATGAGATCTAGATAGGCTATGTGAACCACCTTACCCTCGTCTATGGCTTTGGTGACTGCTTCAAAGAAGTCTATCAGGTTTAGGAGACATGATCTGCCTTTTACAAACCCAAAATGGGTGGGGTCCAGAGTTTGGATATTACCAATGTCTTTATTTATAAGTTCCATGATGATATGTCCCATGGCCTTGCAGATCAGGCTCATTAGGCTAATGGAGCGGTAGTTTCCAGGGTCTGTGGTGGCTCCTCCTTTGTGGAGTGGGATAACCGTCACTGTGCGCCATTCAGTGGGCACAAAGCCTGAGGTGAGGCTATGATTGAACACGGTGCTTAGATTGGGTTACAGTTCATTCTGTAGTTCATGTAGAAGGCAGCCTGGGATGTTGTCAGGTCCCATGGATGCTGTGTTCTTGGCTTTGGAGAGTGTGTTTTTTACCTGTGCAGCAGTGATTACAGGAACTTTGTATTCTTCTGGTATAGATATGGGCCCTTTAGGGGGTGAGAGGGGGGGTAAAGTTAGCACTGAACCTATCTGCCAGGATGCTGGCAATATCAGTTGGTTCTGTACATTTAGTGCCATTGTGCTGTAACTCACAGCAGATCTGAGTGTTGCCATTGAGATTCTTCTTCAAAATTCTTAATAAAAAAAAGTATTAATTTAATAAGAAATGCTGCACTAACCTCTTGTCCAACCTTCCCTTATGACTGTGAGTTCCACAACTAAGCAGAATTCTGTAGAAAGCAACACACATATTTCATAAAACAGCATACCCACCCCCCAAAAAAATTAAGCCAAGCCTTGTCTGTCCACGTGATGCACCTAGACAACATCTGACTTTACTACTTTGTAATGAATGCATGAATAGATTACACTCGTTAACACATTCAAATAAATACATACATTGAAAAGCATAAGACATTTTTAACAGCTCGGCATTTAAATGTCTCGGTCAATGAAATGAAAGTCAATACAAAGCCAGAAACCAAGGCACTTAGCACCTCATCAAGTTGAATAGGACCATTTTCACCTCTGTTGGCACCCATTGTTTAATCCAGTATGTCCAAGATCAAAAACACTTAACAGAAACCCAAGGATGACTGTAGCAATTTTAGAATAATTAACATGCAAAACCAATTGACTCTGGCTTCTCTTACCACAAACTGAAAATTATGTAACTATTTTTTATATAATTAGTCAATGTTTTAGTTAATGTAATAAACTACAAGAAACTGAATTTTGCAGTGCAGACTGACATCTGCAGAAAATGATAATAAACCTATGTATACAGTTGTAAGATCCCTATTTATAGGCTTGTAACACACTTGGAACAGATGTGAAAAAATAATTTCAATGAAAATCAGGGGAAGCACAAATAACAGCTGCCCAAGAGGAAGGCTGAGAAACAGAGGCTGGCATGAGAGCAAACACATTCATTACAATGACATGCTTTATAAACAGGACAGCAGGAATTGGTGTTGATAATGGCTGACCGGAATGCACATACCAGGATAGACAGAATAGGATATGAGGACTGAATAAAGCAGACACTGCTTGCACCATGGTCTTGACAAAACTGATGAAATCCCTGTGTAATGGAAGAAAGCACTCAATCTGTGTGTTTTTTTTATTTTTATCTACAAAAAAGGTTTGTTCGAGACTGTGGTGCAAGCAGTGTTTGCTTTATTCATTACTGGTGGTTTCGGCACTGTTACTGCTTTTGGTTATGTTTTAGGATATGAGGACTGCCTGGGTCCCCATGGGTGGGCCAGTAGGAATACAGATGGAGAGGCCACTCTAGACTTCTGTCTGGAAAATGGCTTGATAGTATAGGACTTCCTTCAACTAAGGAAAGGACAATGGGATACAATCAGTGACTGTAAATGCATCCCCAGTGAAACAGTAAGCCCAGAGTAAAAAACACTGGTTGCCACAATCAGTTGCAAACAGTGGTCAAAGAAGGCTTCCAAGGTCAACAGAGACTAGGCTGAAGACCTAGAAGATGACTGAAGTGAAATCACAACAGTTCTAGGAATTGCTTAGGGCTCTACACCTCAAGAAGAAGAGTGGAGTTGAAAAGGACTGGAGTGGAGTCCCACAGGGTTTGGTCCTGGGTCCTCTCCTGTTTGGTATCTACTTTTCTGAAATCCAGGCCAACATGAAGGAGCTCTGACTGATCAAAGTTTGCAGATGATTGCAAGTTATGAGCTATTATTAACTCCCTAAGTGATGCTGACATCCTACAGAAAGGCCTCACTGAGACCAACAACTGGTGTCAGAACCATGGCCTTAAGCTCAATGCCAAAAATGTGTCATCATCCCCTTTGGAAAAAACCCAATTCCCATGAGTTACCACATCAATGGTAGTCCACTGAACAAAGAAGGCATTAAAAAAACTCTGGGAACACAGGTTGACAGCAACCTCTCTTTTGACCACCACATTGCCACTGTGTTCAGAAAGTCCTGTGTGGCACATCTCATTACTAAGGGTTTTGCATCCAGGAAGAAAGGGGTCATTGTCTTCCTCTACTCTTCCCTCATTAGGCCAGTCATTGAGTACAATGCCCTATTTGGTATGTATCTCACTGGACACCTGCAACAACTGGAGAGGCCGCAAAAGTACCTCACAAAGAGGATCCTAAGCCTTAAACACTTGTCTTACATGGATAGACTAAAAGAACTCCAACTATTCTGTCGCATATCGCCTACTTAGAGGCGATCTCTGTTTGAGTTTTAAAGCCATGTTTGACCCAGCCCTGTTGGAAATACTACATCTTAAGAAATCCCAATCCCTCCATACCACATGGTCCAGAGAACTCAACCTCATTACTACAATCAACAGAACATGCTGGAGGAACAAGTTCATAACCCAGAGACTACCCATACTATAGAATTGACTTCCCATACATGTCAAACAGAACACCTCACTAGCTCTCATCAACAAAAATCTTGATGAGTGGATGGGAAATAGAAAATTCACCCTGGGGATCACTCCAGTGGCTCTGCTCGACAGAGGCACTGGGAACTAAGGCCGGGTGGCATGATGCCAGGGTAATCCTATAGGCTAGGCTTGTAAAGGCTCCAGGGCCATTAGCCTAGTACAAACCTATGAACCCTCCTAGATATGGGCAGTCATTGCTAACTAAGATCTTGAGTTTAGTCTAGTCTAGATCCTTTATATTGGGTTTCTCCAGTATTATATTGGGTGAAACTGGCTAGGCTTTTAAAGACCTTTGGGTCAATAGCATAGTAACCACCTATGAACCTATCCAGTAACAAGAGTATTCTTGCTTTCAGTCATCTAATTTTTAGAGATGATAATGTTACTTGTGTGTTGGTACACTCTCAGACAGCACTGCATTTTGTTTTCAGGATAACTGTTGCCGTATCCCTACGAACTTGCTGGGCAGAGATACTTAGGAGGAAGCAAGCTTAGCAGTAGGTGGCCAAGAGTAATTACATGTAGACATTACTTTGCCATTATATAGCTGGAGTTCTTCATGAATATACAAGCAGAAGGCAAACAATGTGCTCCCAACTCAGAATGGACAACATATGTCTAGTTCAGGCAGGCAGCAATCAGCAAAAAGGGTGCAGTGAAGAATAATTGGACATTTTACACTATGCTGCTTTCACAGTGGTCTCAATTCAAGAGAGTGGCACTGGAAACAGCACCACTATCACTGTGGATACAAATGAATTCAAGTTATCAGTGGGCATATGAGAATAACAGCTAATAAACACCATCAGCTCAGGTAATTAGGTGGCTTACACAAGGGAACTACAACAGTTTAGAGACAATAGGAAGATGCAAGGTTGTGCAGTTGTATGGCTCATAGCAGTAAAACAATGGATGCACACACCATGCTACTGTTCGAGGCTGATTAAAACAAGTTGAAGGCAGCATTATACCTGGCAAGCTATCAGCTGGCTGCAGAAAGGCATGGGGAGGTAGTGCAAGCCTTATGGAACAGACTCCAAAATATATGTAATCAGTAATACAAGATATTGCTTTTCATAGCCTGTTGTTTATCAGCCCCATGTGGAGCAATTAGCTGGCCAAATTAAGAATATTCTAATGATAAATATGAGCAACCTATTACAAACCAATAAGTGAAGAACCAGTGGCTGGCTCCATCCTCAGGGGCACAGAATGGAATGTAGTACATTGCCTACAGCATTGCCAAACACTTTGCCTGCAATGCAGAAGCCCACTCACACAGTTTCATCAGAGACTGGTACTTAACAAGAAGCAGTTTTCTGCGATGAGAAGGGTACCCTGCTTACCTAGCTTCAGGTTAGGTCTGTACTGAAGAAAACAGTGGAGTGATGAAGCTTGCACCACAAAAATATACCAAATGCTCAGTTAGATTCCACACTCATTTAGCATAGCGGCAGCTTCTCATGTGCAGTGGGCAAGGACATCATGGGATAACATCAAGAAATTAGGAAGATGGAAGTACAACACTTATGAAACTTAGCTGAACTATAACCTCTTCTACCACACCTAACATTGTTGTCTTTTATATGCAGTACTTGGGTGTAACCTGTAAGACACATCTTCATCAATGACTTCCACCAGGCCATCCCTAACTCTAAACTTATTCAACACACAGACGATTCGACAATTATCTGCTCATCTTCCTGCACTTCTACACTAATGAAACTTACCCAAGAAGCATTCTCTGCTACAGAGCTATGGATGCTCCAGAACCATCTAGCACTAAATGCTAACACGACTAAACTAATGTTATTTTCCCCCTCCAGAAGCATTACCCTAGATAAATGATCTTTCCTTATTACCAGCAACAATAACACTTCTCTTGAAACTCACTCCACTGCCAAACTCTTAGGTATCCTAATTGATGACCAACTAAAGTTTGATAACCATTTGCAGGCAAATATAAAAAAAACACATAAAAAAACTAGGCATGCTTTATCATCATTACCAATTTATCTCTCCCCCTACCAGGCTCACTCTTGCTAACAATTACCTAATCCCATCTCTACTGCATGGAGCCTCTATCCTTACCAATCTGCAATCCTCCCTCAAATCTAAACTCTCCTCCTGTTACTATAAGATCGCAAAATTCGTAACTGGCCACAGATACAACACCCATCACTGTACCTCCCTGCACCAATTGAAATGGCTTGAACTCCCCAATTATCTTATCTATACACAACTAATCCAAGCACATAAACTTATATTTAGCCCTTCTCTCTGCCCCTCCCTCATCTTAACCTTTAAAATGCATCTTCCTAGCAGATGCCTATGATCCAACCAACAAAATCTAATAGAACTGCATAAACCCTCCTGCCCACTTGGCAAACATCTTCTTTCCTTCTGCCTCACACGCCACTGGAACTCCCTCCCACCTCTCATCCGTACCACAAACAGTCTCTATCTTTAAATCTCTTCTCCACTCTCACCATCACTGTGGGAATGCTCTTGCTCTCACCATACATAATAACTCTAGCTATAATTCCTTCCTATTCCAAACACTTCTGCTGACATCTTCTTAGCAACTGTCACTCTTTATTCCTCCTTAATACATTTATATGGGGTCCTATGCACTACCTTTAACAGCTGGAACTAACCTGATTATTGTTAAAACTGTGATACTTTATCTACGCTGACATTTTATTTTCTAAATTCTCTTTAACCTCTGTATCAGTATCTTGTAGATTTACAGCTATGTCTTTTCTTAGTAGCTCTGTGTAACTTAGAATTATACTATTGTATTTTGTAATACTGTTATTTTTTAACTAGTTGTATCTTTGGAGCTTTTCTCCCCAGGCCTCCATTGAAAATGGGTTCCTCATGGCCCAATGGACCACCCTGGTAAACAAACTGCAAATAAATAAATAAATAAGACACACATTGCACCTTCCAACAATACCTGTTGTTGACTGGAGCTTCCTGCATGTTTGATCACCTGGTAACTTACTGGTGCTCTTCCATGTGAATGGAAACACCTGTCTTATATATCACCTCCTGGAACACGCTGACATTACCTGCAATGTATTGTGGTACCAAAGGTATAATATGAAAAATTTATGTTAAAGCCCAAATTATGATATTTACACTGAGGCCACACAGTTTGCTGAGCTGTACACCCTTCCACAATCCTTACTGTTGCCTACTATTCATGGTGATACTTACATCAAGGGTTCAAATGGCATTTTTGATATGTGCAGTTCTTGCTCTGTATGCCATTCTTCAGCTGTCAAGGTGCTGTCCATCAGTATAGTATATGGCCCATTCCACTCTGCTTGACCTCTTACAGCTATGCAAAACAGACACCACCATGAACACCCACAACAAAGATTGTAATCTCTTATAGACACAGAAATAGAACATGGATGGCACAAAAGATTTCCATCCCAAGGAATCCTATACTTACTGAACAGACTTTCTATGCATGTCAAGCAACACCACACATGGTCTGTATTCAGTAATATTCTGACTGAATAGCCAGGAAGCCATAAATCTTCTTTGGGATATATTGCATGGTGCTTCTTGACTATGGCGCTTAACTCACTCAGCAGTGCTCAGGGTTAGCTGGCTATGCTTCTCAATGGTCTTTTGAGCTGCATGCCTAGTATATACCTATGACCTTATCAGCCTAATATACAATTACCAAGTATCTTACACATGTGCATGCTGCATATAGAATATATATGCAGACAAATACATCAGTTTATTGATGAATGTATTTCTATAAGCCATCTCTTTTAATGTCATTACTGCATAGTTTAGTTTACACACTGTACTATTTTTCCTTTTAGAATATCCCCCACTGTGTTTTTTTGTCCTGTAAGGGTACCGACTATACACACACATAACAAGGTATCTAAAAAAGTATTTAAATATTTACTTTAAGAAGTAAAGAAAACAACAAACAGATGTGTGTTGTACTCTCCAAAGTACCATGAATGAAACTGCGTTGTACACTCCAAATTACCATGAATGAAACTGCGTTGTACTCTCCAAAGTACCATGAATGAAACTGCGTTGTACTCTCCAAAGTTCCATGAATGAAACTGCGTTGTACTCTTCAAAGTACCATGAATGAAACTTACCCTCTGTTTCAAATCATTTAATTCATTCCCCTTACTTCTTTATTCAACTGTTTGTTTATCTGTTTGTTTACTTATTAATTAAGCAGTAAATGATGACATGCTGTGTGGTATATTGAAGATTTACCCATGGTTGGCATGGTTTAATCATGAGGGCGAAGCCCAAGTGATTAAATAAAGCCAACTGTGGGTAAATTAAAATATACCACAACCACGGAGAGGGCTATTGCTATTATGCAATGACATTATTTAAGAAAAAAAATACTTACTTTTCTTAAATTATGTCTTTGTATAATGGCGCATTACTGTTCTTCCGCGACTGGTGGTATACTACTTGTTATGTTAATGTACTGCACATGTGTATGGGACTTGCCTTCCCACACATACCCAGTACATGAATGCTTTGAAACGGAAGCAACGGAGAAAAGAAAGTCTCTGTTGCTCCGTTTTTTTTTTTTTTTTTAATATTTATTTTAAAAAAAAGTTTTGGACACTTTATACCAACGGAAAAAAGTTCGGGCAACAGGACCCTTTTCCGTTGGTATATTGTGGGATTTACAATGGGCATGCTGGCCAATCAGCATGCATGTTTTGGAATATTAATGGGGAGTCACTGTATAATTTCAGTTTGATAACCATGTAAGTGGGAGGTAGACAGACCCTTTTGAATCACAACCTGAGTTCCATGGTGCAAGACACAAACAGAAAATTGTAAACAGAATAAAGAATTATACTACTTTCTGAAAGAATGTCAAACAGTTTGGCAAAATGCAGAAGTGGAATTCAAGCAAGATGATAGTTGAATAAATATAAGAAATGGAAATGAGGTCACACTATAACTACCAGTTTGCATGTAAGAATGGCATTATCGCTCATACCTGAAATATTTGTATGTATGTACATATGTAAAATGTATAAATATAAATAAGCTGTTTAACAGAGTGGCTATGTCAAGTATAAACGGATCTCTCCATTTTTATTTATTTTTTAGTTTTATGTGCAATGGTGTTCTTTAAACTAATGAATGTGTATTACAGATGTCTTGCATTGTTGTGATTCATAGGCAAATGCTCTCTTAGCAACAAAATATCACACTTGCTTTTACTTGAAATTTACACTGTTTGAATTAACCCTCAGGCTATTCCCTTTCTATCTATTACCTCTTTGAACAACTGTAATCTAGCTCAATCTTTGAAACATAAAATCAAGCTTTTCCAAAATCTTATTAAAGATATTAATCTGGTAAATTCTCTATCCCTTCTACAACCGCTGCACCAGAACCCAAATCTTAAAATTAACAATCTAATGATTGACCTTACTAAATTCCCTCTCATCAAAGATCTCAAGGTATGGGATATTCTCAAACATAGATCTAAAACTCTACCCGAGTTACGGTTAATCTTGGGTACTAATAAAAAATACACAGTTATTCTTAGACAACTAAGAGAAATTATTATGGCACAACATTTTAACGTCTCTCCCAATACTCAGGAATTAAACAAACTAGTTGAAGTCATCTCAGCAATCTCAAGCATTAAAAAAACAATATCATCCTCTTACAAGCTATTGACTAACATGATCTACGATTCAAACTGTCTTTTCTCCAACTACTGGAATACCATCGGACCTTCCATTACAGAGGATCAAAAATTATCAGCTATAAAATCTACTCTAGAGCTCTCTCTTTTCAAAAACTCCTATATACACAAATGATGCTCAACAACAATGCTTATTACACTCCTGTAACTCTTAATAAATTTAATGCCAACACTTCACCCTGCACCTGTTGTTCATGTCCAGCGGACTTGCTTCACATTATGTGGTATTGCAAGCATTCTTACAAACTCTGGTGCTCTCTGAAAGTACGCCTGGAAAAATGGGTTACTACACCTCCACACTCGTGGGAAACAGCTATTCTTCACATTCCTACATCCAAAGTATCAAAATGCAACTGCACATTCTAATTATACTTTGTTCACTTGTTAAATTATACATCACTAGCAATTGGTTAAACTTAGTTGGGGAAATTTCAAAGAAATGGCTCATAAACATATTTCTGCACATAAATTCATTATAAAAGGTCCAAAAAAGAGCCTATTTTAGTAAACTATGGAAGAAACTTTTAGATTTAGTTCTTAGTGAATAATTTCTCAGGGTACATTCAAAACATCATTTACCCTTGTCTTTGTTAACTTATGGAGATCCAATGATAATTATGTAGTCGAAGTGCAGCACAGTACATTACTTTACATCATGTTGTAAATATTGTATATAAAAGTTTGTTTGGTTTTATTAATGACAATGCTTTTCTTATGTTTTACACTCTTTCTCACTTATATCTATATTTAAACTGTTTGATTATGTATTATATTCTGTAATTATTCAACGCCTCATTTTAATGTTCATTACTACAATGGCTGTATGCATTGTTTCATTTTATTGAAAATAAAATAAAAGATTTATTGGAAAAAAAAAAAAAAGAAATTTACACTGTTTGATTGTAAACCTGTTAAATTTTATCTTTCTATGCCTAGATATAATAGTTACATAACAGTCAATTAAATAAAACCATGACTTCGTGTGGAACCTGTGTGTCTGTTTGCTTGTTTATTTTGTGAAATAAATGGCACTACAGTTTCACATGGAATATGTGTGCCTGTTTACTTATGTATGTACAGAGTTGTACTGGCTAGTTCTAATTAGAAACAAAAAGGTCTGTCTAGTATACAGGAATATACATGCAATAAAAGCTATTCATTTCTTGTGATTTCATGACATTTCAGTTATAATTGAAGGCATACCTCTCAACCTTATAGTTCAGAGAGAAAAGCCTTGCCAGAAACATTTAATTAGCTAAAGTAGTTACCAAAGTCCAAGATAAAAGAGTAAAGGACAGTGACTTTACTCAAACGTGTTACATGACAGTAATAAGATACAAGCAAAAGACAGAGTCCATATGACTCAAAGATGACTAGTTACTCCTCAGGAAGTACCCTCTACCATTTAGCCCCCCACTGTTACTAAAGCACAGGTCCTCACTCCACTCTCCAGAGCTAAACACACTACAGCAATGAGCCTTGATAATATGCAAGGATGCCTCCATTTTAGTTTGAAAATTGACCCATCGGGCCCACTAGAATGTCTATTTAGCCACAGCCTCTAGCCAGGCTTCATCTCTAGGAAATGCAGGACCAGTCATCCCTCTATATAAAGGTAGACCATCAACAGACCCTGTAAACTACAGACCCATAAGTTGGACTAGTATTACATACAAGGCCATGGAAAAAGTTATAATGGCTCTAATAACTACATAGAAAATCTTCAAACACTGGACACATCCTAGTTTGGGTTTGTCAAGGGTAGATCACACATACTAAATCCAGTGCATTGCCTTGAGAAGACCACTTGAGCCATGGAAGATGGGCAAAAAAAGTGCATACTGACTACCTCGACCTGGTAAAGGCATTTAACACACTACCTCACTTAGATATTACAGACAAACTTAAAATTTAGACATATATCCCTGTGTAACCTGATGGATAGTCAAATGGTTCATGGATAGGACACATGAAGTTAGGGTGGAGGAATCCACCCCCACCAATAGGCCTGTCACTAGAGTGGCATTCCACAGGACTCAGCAGTTGCACCTCTCCTGTTTGGAATATACGTCTCTGAAGTCATAGCAAATATAGAGGAATGTAAGAAGGATCATATTAGAAGAAAACAATGTGGGAAAGCCATAAATATAGTAAGTATGGGGATCTCATGGAACAACTTCATGTTGATAAGGATTTGACACAGGAATGGATAAGGGGAACAATTTGAAATCAAAGGATGAAATGTCAATAATAGCAGCCCAGGATAGTGGACTACATACACACTAGTTTACAAAGTCCATGAACATGTGGGAGAGGCAGACAAATGTAGGCTCTGTAAAAAAAGAATTGCAATGAATCTCAGACCTTGTTGCTGGGAGTGACACACTTATGGCAGAGGGCCTATACACCAATAGACACAGTAGTGTGGCATGATTGTTCCACTGAAGATTGTTCAAACACCGCAGACAGAAGTAGCTGAGATGCATTGGGAAAATGAACCACAAAGTATTAAAGAGAATGATGAAGTGTACATCAGACTGGATCACCCAATACCAACAGTCCAAAAAAGTAGGTGTGAGAACACCAGATACAGAAGTTTATGAAAAATACACAAAAGCAGCATTGATCATTGAAATTGCTACATATTGCCACTACAGTGTCTTACAGCAAGACACAAAGTCATAAAATATCAATATTTAGAGTCCAAAATGAGTGCAATGTGGAGGAAAATGGCTCAGTCAGTTCCAATAACAGTAGTAGCAGCAATGGGACGCATGAAAAAAAAACTGCAGTCATTTTTAGATATGTTACCCATATATGCTACCCATAAATGTAACTCTGTATGAATTACAGGAATAATTTCTGGGCCCGTTGTTAGTGCTATAAAGAATACTTTTGGATAACAAAGATTGAAGCAATATTCATTTCATGAACTTTAACCAAACCCTGACTTAGGCACGGGGTTCATTCCCATAACGGTGTTGGAAACCCAAGAGATTTTGAGAAATTACACCATACATCTAACACATCCACTTAAATGGCATGTTTATAAAACATCATGCAACCTGTACAAGTTTAACCCAGACATATGCATTACTACCCTATTATCTTTTAACTGGAATATCCAAAAAATCCTACCGTTACAAGATAATTTAAATGAATTCAATGCAACTTTCTAAATAGTCATAACTCCTGGAAGGAAGAGAGTAAAACAAATAATGCAATCTGGCTATCCAAAAAGAGTAGAATGCAAATGCAGGAAAGTAAAAGAGTGGAATGAAAGGTAGAAATACAAAACATCACAATATCCCCAACGTCCAAATGTTCCACATCTGTGTAGTAAAAGCAAATAAATGAAGCCAAACTACACTAGCACAACACGCTGAACAATAGGTAACACATCCCTAAAAAGATTCCAGTCATCGGTTACAAAACTCTTGCAACATGGTCGAAAATTCAACCCTAATCTCTCTCCCAAAAACTCATCAATCAAACCTGCAATAGAATTAATCTCTTATTTCATAGACAGCGCACTGTTCTAAAACAAGGATTCACACATCAAATCCCAACCCTGCCCAATAGCCATATATGATTACTTCTTCTTTCATCTTCATACCAGTGCTCTTATAGGTTCATACTAAGCAAGCCTAGCAAATTATCCCTTGTGAGACTCAAACCCTGCACCTTGTATTTGTAAGGCAAACACCTTAACCATTAGGCCACCCTTATTTGATATAAAACAACTCAAACCATGCTCAGCTTCAGCTGATGACCTTCCAAATGAGTACCTTAAAATAGCATCCAGTAGCATTGCCCATCTTGTCTCAATCCTTACAAATCGGTCAGTGTAGGAACTCCATATTCCCTTTCTTTGGAAGCAATCACATATTTTCTATCTATACAAAGCAGGAAATTCAACAGACATCACTAACCTTAGACCTAAAGTGACATTAGGCCCATGTGCGAATCGTAGGCTAATTGCCCTGAAGTCAGAATCAAACTGTGTATTCTGTGTTTACGAGGTGAAAAAAATTAACCATCATGCTAAACCCACAATCTCTGAAATACTGGCAAAACATGGCTTCCGTACCACCCATATAACTAACACTGCACCTCTAACCCTCATAGATGCTATTAGTAAAGAAAGAGATAATGACAAACTAGTATCCCTCTTATTTCTATACTGGTTTAAAGCCTTCAACACAATTTACCACAGCAAATTTCTGCTTGAAATGTACACATTAGGTCTATCACAGAGTACCTTTCTATGGTTCAAGAGCTATTTCTCCAATAGGTATCAGTTAGTAAAATGGCACTCCACCCTCTCTCCATACCTCCCAGTCACCATGAGTGTCCCACAAGGCTCTATCCTTGGCCTCCTTCTCTTTAACACACTAACACCCCACACTGATCCACAGAACACACTTCAGTACTACAATACACTGATGACATCACACTCATACGTGTATCAGATAACTAGGCATACCTCCAAAAAAGTACTCAGGAAGCTGCAACAGACACTGAAACATGGCTTTGTAACTCACAACCCATGCCAACCCCCAGTACTACTGTTTTCCCCAGAGCTCTCTCATGAAAAACAACATTTAAAATACTCTCAATACCCCATCTGAAATCACTTCTAATAGCAAATAATGAGGGAGGATATTGAATGATTATAAGTAATACTGAATAATAATAATAATGATGATAATAATACTAATAGTAATGATAATAATACTAATAGTAATGATAAAAGTGGATGATGACAACTAAGTTTGCAGAAGACTGAAAGCTAGGAGCAGCCACTGAATCCTCAAATGACTTGGCCATCCTGCAGAGAGGCTTGTCTCAAGTAAATAACTGGTGTCAAAATCATGGCCTAAAACTAAATACCCCAAAATCCATTACTGTATCTTTTGGGAAGTCAAGTACCCCTGGGAACTACCACACTAACAATACGCCCCTAAGACTTGCCCAGTTGTTCCAGATTTGGGAACTTATGTGGACAGTGACGTAAATTTTGACCAAGTGTCTATTGTTGTAAAGTCCTTCTATATTGCACAGACTATAAACAAAGGGATTGTGTCTAGATCTAGGGATGTCTTTGACCCCTTTACTCAGCCTTGATTGGGCCAATAATTGCACATAATGTCCCCTTTGGCATGTATGTGTTCAGACACATGCAACAACTGGAGCTCACACAAAGATACCTTACTGAAAGGATACAAGGCCTAAACAACAGGTCCTACATGGACCAACTGAAACCCCTGTCAGTATCCTATAGACTCCAAAGATGTGACCTGTGTCTGGCATAGAAGGCATCCTCTGACCTATTACTAATGGATCTACTGCACATCAGTAAGTCAGATGTCATCATAAATGCTGTGCCTAGGCATTTAAACCTCTTCTGCAACATTAACAGAACAGTTTGCAGGGACAGGTATATTTTGCAGAGGATACCACTGATGTGGTACAGACTCCCCATCCACATAAAACAAAGTTCCTCCTTGTCCATTTTCAAGTGTGATCAAGGTATATGGATGGGAAACAGAAAATGTACCCCAGAATGTCCCTATGCACTACAAATGGGCAACTGCAGCTCCTAAATGCTTTATCCCATGCATGGGTCTACTCAAGTTATCTATGGTATGATCCCAGTTATTCTCATTGGGGTAATATTTAATTATCAACCTTGGGACACGTAAGACCAATCTATAACCTACTGGGAACACAAAAAGGGAAATTAGCTAGATAAAATGGTCAGCAAGAGCAGCTATCCTAGTACTTACCTTACCTATGAACCTATAATCTTACATTTGAAATGTACATACAAAAATGGATATGAAAACTCACCAAAAACTTGGAATGCTTTAGAGATCCAGAAACATTCTCACCAAGACAACTAAAGCTACACTCACCACAACTTAGCACCTGCCCTCACTTGTTTATGGAGCACCCATTCTTACTAACTTCCAGGAAGCACCAAAGGTAAAATATTAGAGAAGTACCTCGCAGGATATGCAGTAGCAAATCCTGCCCTAAACATGCCTCCAGTCCGACAATTTCTGTGAATATTCACCTGTGTGAATATTCATTCCTGGGCCGAAGTGCGGACATGAATATTGGTGAATGGGTTCTGTGGGCGCAACAAGAGCACAGGAGTGGGTTTTTGTTTCTATGTTTTTTTTTTTTTTTTTTTACTTTGACTCAGATATCACTTTTTATTGATGCAATCAGGCACAGGTTACACCACAAAACAGTTTCTCTAAACTGTAGTGAGTGTTACAGTATACTGAGTGTTACATTTTACCTGCTGAATATGTTTTAAGAAATGGTAACAGCACCTTTGCACAGCACTTGTTCAGAGCTTAACTTGTTACCTGTCTTTCAGGTATCCACCTGTGTAAAGAAGTGGGGGTGGGGGGCACAGCACCCTCGCAAGGGAGTGCAGGGGGCGTGTCCCCCTGCAAAAACAAGGAGTGACAGTAACAATTACTCCCTGTTAATCACTAATGGCTGCTTGATGGGGTTGGAGCTCATTTTGTGTGTGAATATTAAGCAGTTTCCAGTAAAAAACATGATGTGACATGCGAATTAGCATGCCTGCCAGTCATTCTGCATTTCCACCCCCATTTTCCCTGTCAATCACTGTCGACACACCCATACTTGCACAGAACTAAGTGTGAGGTACTTCTTTAATATAATGCCACATCAAAAGCAAACTTTGAGCAATGCTATAACAAAGTGGCTAAATCTGCAGCAAATGCCCCTTTCAAAACCCACTGCTGTATAGTACTGAAAGCCTAAATTGGTTAGAACTAGCCCATCATCTAACATATACAGAGCTTCTTCCCACCTACAACATTAGCCAACAACCATCTGCTTGTCTAACACTAAATAAATGCCATTCTATACAACTATGTTCGTACTGCATCAGTATGACTCAGTGAGGAAAAATCTTTCTGCTCACATCCCTATCAAATCTGCAGGGCATGATCTATATTTATACCATATTTCTAAGTCCCTGGACTCCTTACCTATATCCATCAGATCAATACCCTCCCTCCAGTCCTTCAAAACCGTTCTGACATTGTTCTTAGCCAAAATGTGTCTTTTTGCTCAACCTCATATAACAATATTTCTAAATATGAACAAGTTCCTATTCATACCTTACACCTCCTTACTCCCCCTTTTAACTCACTTCTTAACTTTATCTAGATATGTAACAACTTATCATTTCCATGACTTCATATAGCCTGTCAGGTGCCAGGGTCCGTAACATAACACACTCACGCAGGTCCCTCAACAACAGGTACAAATATGACTCTGCCATTGTACATGTGGGCATGAATGACCTGAGATGTACCTCCCTGGACTGTATGAAAAGAGACGTGGGGAAGCTCTTGGATTATGTAGCCCAAGCGGGTATGACCCTAGCCCTAAGCAGCATCCTACCATCACCCAGAATGATACCACTGTACATGCAGAAAATTATTGATTTCAACAACTGGCTAAGTTTCTGGTGTCATTCTAAGGGGATCCAGTATTTGTCTGCCTGGGATGACATGAATGACAGACCTCGATGCTTTGCCAGAGATGGCCTGCATCTGTCACCCCTGGTATTCCAGGTACTGGCCAAGGGTCTTGCCACCCCTATAGTGCCTTTTTAGGTTGTGTTCCAAAGACCAAATTACCACCGTAACAGTTGCAAACAAATGCAATCTGAGGGTCATGCTGCTCAATGCTAGAAGTCTAAATCTCAAAATGCACTCGCTCGAAGCACTCCTTAAAATGGAGAACATCAACATTTGTGCTGTAACAGAGACCTGGTTCAAGGCAGCAGAAAGTAACCCTGCACTACCAGGCTTTAACTCATTACACACCTATCGGCCCCAGAACTTGGACAGAAGATCCAAAGGCAGTGGTGTTTTCATATTCATAAAGGATGCACACACCTCCAGACTGGTAACCCAACATAACACATTGGAGATACTTCAGCTGCAGCTAACACTGGGTAAGACAGAGATTCAGGTTGTAGCCTGCTATAGGTCCCCAACCATGTCCCAAAACTCACACTCCATGTTTCTAAGCACCCTTGAGAATATTAGGGTCCAACCTAGTACTCTCTTACTAGGCAACTTCAACTACCCCTCCATTAACTGGGAAAACTACTCATGTACCAATACTCTTGCCCAATACTTTCTGGAATTCATTAATTCCAATGCCCTGGACCAGCTTATTCAATACCCCCAGTAGAGGTAGCAACATCCTTGACTTGGTCATTACTAACATGGGTGACAGTTGCTCTACACCAGTAGTCAGCTGCTCCCTGGTTAGATCAGACCACAAACTCATCACCTTGGAAATCCACATACCTCCCAGCACCCCCGCAAAGGTAACCACCATGAAAAATTTCTCCAAAGCTAACTTGGGGCTCCTAAAAACAGAGGTGGCTAACTTCACGGCACCCATGCAAATGGAGAATAGTTGCTTGACTGCCGAATCATACACCAATGCACTGTACGAACATGTACACAAATGCATGGATCTCGCCATACCCATTAGATCCAAGATGCTCTCCTCCAAAAAAAGGAAGCCAATCTGGTAGCCGCCTGCCATAAACAAACTCTACAACAGAAGGAGGAAACTGATGTACTACACAGTAAAACTCATTGACAGCTTATAGTCTTAATCTTCTGGAGTAAACTGACAGATGTCTCTTTATGTGTTGAGTATGCACATGGGACTCTCAGGTTAAAACCCTGAAAGCTTTATTAAGAGCATCAAAGGTGACAAAAATCACTTCTATAGAGTATCAAATGATGACTTACAGATATTTCACAGTGGCAGTCTGCCAGTTTCATTGATCTTTGATTCCTCTGAGGCTAGGTATATAACTTCAATTTATTTTTAGGTTGTGAATGATACCGATATTCAATATGTCTGTACTGAACTAGTATTACAACAGACATAAAAAAGTAAGAATTTCTTCATAAACTACATTATTTTTTCTCAGCAGAAATATGCTTGTCCTAACAAATACATGCACTATGAAATAAGACACTTTGTATGAAAATGAAGTTATGTATTGTTATTAAGTGAGCATGTGGCAAATTTTCAAGCTGCCTTAAACCATGAGAACACTTCTGCCTATGCAGAACTGTTCACAGCAACCCTGTGCAAGCATGCTAATAGCTACATAGAGGCAGCTGTACCCACCAGGAAGAAGTACAAAACTCACTCAAAAAACAAGCCACCCTGGTGGAATCACAAAATCAATCGGCCTTCTAACAGGAGGAAGAAAATCAAGGCAAAAATTAGGAGGTGCAGTACCCAGCAGGATAAAAGCACTCTCATCAAACTAAACAAACAACTCAGCGGACAAATAAAGTCTACCAAAGCCAAATTTGAGTTAAGTTTGGCCTCCGAGGCCAAAGACAACCAAGCATTCTTTAGTATGTCTGCAACCGCAAAAGCAATACACAATTGTGTGCAGAGCTCAATGTAAATGGAGCCACCTGTACTGAGCCAGAAGACATAGCAAACCTCCTGGCTGATGAATTCAGCTCCAACTTTGCCCCCCTCTCCCCCCTTAACCTTTCCATAGGAAATATCATCAAATATAACTCCCCCTACTATCATTAAGAAACAGGTCTTGAATACTCTCTGTAAGACCAAGAACACTGCATCAATGGGCCCAGACAATATTCCAGGTTGCCTTCTAAATAGCTTGAAATGTGACCTATCATGGCCTCTGAAATAACTATTTAACTGTAGCCTCCAAACAGGCTTTGTGCCTCATGAATGGAGAAAGGCAACAATCATCCCTGTGCACAAAGGTGGGCCATCTATAGACCCTGGAAACTATAGACCCATAAGTCTCACTACTCTTATATGTAAAGCCATGGAAAGAATTATCTTGGAGATGATCAACGGAGATATAGTAAACCTCCAGACAATGGACCCAACCCAGTGGGTTTCGTCAAGGGCAGATGATGCCTACTCAATTTGGTGGACTTGTTCGAGAAGGTCAGCAAAGCAATGGATGAGGGCAAAGTGGTTCATACTGCCTACCTTGACCTGGCCATAGGCATTTGGCATAATACCCCACTCAGGTATTGTTGACAAACTCAAGAGGTTAGGTACAAATCCGTATGTCACATAGTGGATAACCAGATGGTTCAAAGACAGGACCCACGAAGTTAGAATTGGGGAGTCCACCTCTACAAAGATGCCAGTCGCAAGTGGAGTCCCTCAGGGATCAGTCCTTGGACAGCTCCTTTTTGGCATTTACTTCTCAGCAGTCAAGGCCAATGTCAATGGTCTCTGGATGACTAATTTGCAGATGATTACAAATTAGGAGCTGTTATTGAATCTCACACTGGCAAAAATGTTCTCCAGGAGGGGCTGACACAGAAAAGCAACTGGTGTCAGAGCCATGGACTAAAACTAAATGCCAAAAAATGCATAATAGTATCCTTTGGGAAGTCATCCATCCCTGGTAATGACCATATTGACAACACACCCCTTAGAGTTGACCCAGTAGTCAGGGACTTAGGGACACACATAGATAGTAATCTAGCCTTTGATCATCACATGTCTACAGTGGCGAGGAAATCATTCTATGTTGCACAACTTATAAACAACTTATAAACAAAGGTATGGCAGCTAAGTCCAAGGAAGTCATTGTTCCACTGTATTCGACATTCATCAGACCTATCATTGAGTACAATCCCCCCTTTGGTATGTACCTAACCAGGCATATCCAACAACTGGAACATCCACAGAGGTTCCTCACTAAAAGAATACAGGGCATAAGTAAAATGTCCTATGCAGACCGCCTCAAGGCCATATCCCTGTATTCTGTCTCCTGCAGGCTTTTGAGGGGAGATCTATGCCTGGCATACAAGGCATTGTCAGACCTTACTCTGATGGACCTCGTGCATATCCACAAAACAAACAGCACCAGAATTACCCATTCTAAAGACTTAAACCTTGCCTGCGATATAAATAGGACCTGCTGGAGAGATAGGTATGTATCGCAGAGTGTACCCTGCTTGTGGAACAGGCTCCCAATCCATGCTGCTCCCTAACCCAATTCAAGTGCAACTTGGACAATTGGATGAGAAACTGGAAATTGAACCCTGGTTTGGCACCTGTGTCTCCAATGGTCACAGGTAACCTGTAAATGGTTCATCTCCCAGGCCCATGCTTACACTTATCAAGGGTATCAGAACTCATCAGAGATTTGGGATGTATGGCTAGGCTTAAAAAGGCCCTTACCTATGAACCTATGTGCACATCTTCATGCATAAAATTATGAAATACATTCTCTAGATGAGTGTCATGACATATTTTGCTATATATTTTCAAAGCATTTTAGAGGTATGGTCCAATATTGGTAGAGAGTAATAGCATGTTTAAACAGTCATTAGGCTTCCCAGGCTTGCAGAGTTGCAACTCTTCTCTCACAGCTGCTCTGATGTCACCTTAACCCTCATGTCCCCATATACTTGGTATAAAGGTAAAATGCACATCCTTAGTTCTTTATTTCCATATTCAGTAAAAAAAAGTATTTTAATTAGTCCATATAGTGCAGGCTATATCCAAAGAGTTAAACAATGGGCACCTTTCTTTTTTCTTCTTCTTTTTTTACTTAACATTTATGCCTAGTTTTGTCAAGTAAAAAAGTGTGGAATTGCCTGGGTGGCATCTGTCCTACACAAATGTGTCTGATATGACCACCACAGTTAAACATAGTACACTTGCAAATTATGTCAGGTTTTAAGCCTAAGACTATTAGGACCAGACACCTGGCCATCCAGGACTACCTGAAGAAGAAGAGACTAGTGACCTTTTTAATTAAGCCCACCATGTCATTGGACTCTAATACTAGTTTCATGAATGCCTACTCTAAAAGGAAAGAAGCAAAGTCCAAGGAGATCAGGGAGTCTGAAGATTCCCTTTGAGCAATACAAAAGGAGCGATTACCCTACTCAAATATAAATTTCAACTGAAACTAAAGCTTATTACTCAAGCCAAACTGGCTCCTAGCAGAGATTTTCTTACCCAGCACTACTGATCTCCAAATAGCAGTGACATGTCCCTCCCCCTCCTCTCTAGAGAAATTCAAAAGTGCCATTCAAGCAATTTTACATAACAGAAACCACAGCATAAACATTACTCCTAGGAAACCTTAATATTATTCTTCTAAAACATTAAACTTGAGGTCACAGACTTCATTACCAAACAACTTATTCAACTAGTCAAGCACACCACCAGACCCAACCTTACAACCTCCAAACACTCCCTCCTTCATATCATTGCCAACAGTCCCAGCACTGCATCTGCAACATTACAATTCATTCCCATTCACTGGGTTATTACTGCCCCATTAGCTTTTCCATTCTATGCCCTACTCCCAATAATAGCCCCAAATGTATCTCTTTAGATCAAAGTCCACTGTCAAGCTATCCAAATGTACAACTACACTCACTGCCCTTGAATAGTCACTAATTCTAAATACCACAGACTCAACATTGCTGAACTCCTTTCAAACATAACTTCCTCTCAACATGATTCCTACTTTTCCTTGATCTCTAGGCTGCTCAATTACAAACCTAAGTAGTTATCTCATGTTAAAATCCCTCCTCATATTTAGGGATGAATCTTGACAGTCAATAAAATCTAATTCCACCCAAGAAAACAGGTGAAGTGCATCAACCTAAGAAACATAGCCAAAAAAGCCATGAAAAGACACAAACATCTGTCCATAATATAATTGAAAAAAATCAGTCAAATATAGCTCTTCAAAATTTGGAAAGAAGTCACTAATCTCAGTGGAAGTAACCTTCCCACTCACCTGAGACTACTTCCTCTGTTTTATCAGCAGAAGACTTCTACCAACACTTTAATGACCTCTGCAGTTGTTTGAGGAACCCCAACATGAAAGGCATTCTAACACTTACAGCACATCCTTAATCTCTTTTTTACCACCATTATGCAGAATATCTGAAAAAGGGCCACAGTAAAACCACTCGACAAACAAAAAATATCCCACACTCTATTCTCATTATCAATCCATGTCCACCCTTCCCACTTTGTACAAGATCTTTGAAAAATTGTCTACCTCCACCCCATAGACACCCTATGTCACTAAATATGATATTCATTTGAACAAGCAACATGGGTTCTGCTCTTGGAAGAGCACTTCCACAGCTCTTTGGCCACTTGTAGAAGACATTCTTGGGTCAATGGATAAAGGGATGTTATCAGATACCTTTGCCATAGGCCTCATTCTAGCTGTTGACTTAGCTAACAACTCTTCCCTGTTAATACACCTGACTGAACTATGCAGTCCAGATGCCCTCCTTGGTTCCAAAGCTAGCTGGCAAATTGGAATTTCACAGTTGACTATAAGTCCTGTACCTCCTACATCTCTCCTCTACATTAAGGGGTACCTCAGAGTTCCATGATTGCTCTGCTGCTATTCCTTATCTACATCAACAAACTTTCACTGGACCTTCCTCACCTTCCTCTTCTATTACACAATGATGATATGCTTCTTTACCACTCTAAACACTCATTAGCTAAAATTACAGCAGGACCTATGATCTGACTTCCAATTCCTTAGTGAATGGAGTGACAGTAAAACACTCTTCCTAATTCATCTAAGACAAACACAGTGTTTTCTGAACCCAAACAGAATCTCAACAGATTCCCTAAGACTATAACAATCTACAATCACAACCTCCCTCAGAGCCAGTGTCCTTCTAGTACCTTGGACTGTGGTTAGACTCCTCTCTAAATTTCAACATGCATCTACAAAACACACATAAAAATCATATCCTTCTATTCTAGATGACAAAATATCCCCATTTCTCTCATGCCCCCCATATCATCAAAAGGGAAAGGAATCTTTCTCCAACTCAAATTCATCCTCCCTCTTCTTTCAGCAGCATCTGTTAAAAACTCCATTACCATCTGGTCACTAAAAAAACAAAATATGTAGATTTATCACACATTTTCCCCAGAAATGAACACCACATTATAACACTAGAAACATTTAATTGGCTGCTGGTTAAGCACTCTGTCCCTCCCTTAACCTCAAAACTTTTAAGACAAGCCCCCATCTACAACCTCAGAAACCTCAATCACACTAGAGATATTACACAAATCCCACTTTCAAAACTACATGCCTCTGATCATACTTGTCAATTATTGGTCCCAAACTCTAGGAATCTTTCCCACCCAAACTTAAAAACATCACATATTATCTCGGGTTCCGAGTACTGCTAAAATCTCTTGTAGATAATTAATCAAAATGTACCTGTTACTCTTTTGGTCACATAACCTAAAGTCAAACTTTATCTCTTCTCTACTCTATCTCATCCGGTAACTTCCAGTGATGTTGCTTTCATCCACTTCAGGCTTCTGTATACAAATCTCATAAACCTTGTTTCTGGCATGTAATGTAACTCAAGCTTTTGTACATATTGTATATTAATATATTGATATTATCACTCTCTTTTTGTGCACTTTTGTATTCGTTGCATATTAATCATTTGTGAATGTACTTCTGTATACCTTGTAATTGTGGTCATTTTATTGACCTTGCTATGATACTGAAATTGGTCAGAAATTATCAGTGCTTTAAGATATGTGTTGCCTCTAGCTTGTGCCAGTCTTTCAAATATACATCAGGTGGTCTGGGTGAGTATTCTGAAGTAAATGCTGATGAAGGTGGCTGTGTCAAATCGGTGTCAGTCTCATTTTTAGGCCAGCTTGGATACCATACATTTTATGGTGTCATTATTAGAGAAAGGTTTTGCTCTTATCCTGTAATTAGTGTTATTAGAAGTGAAGAAATTCAGGTTTTAAATACTAGAAGAAGAACACTGTGTCAGAAGTAATCTAAATCTAAATCTAAATTGTTCCATCTTTTGTTCGAGAAATCAAGTAAACCTCTTTCTAAATTTTACTTTATCTGAGAACTGTTAATTGTAGATCCAGAAATTTTATTTATTCTTGATTATGAGTGGAATGTCTGAGAAGCATGAAAGATTGCAATCCTGTGTATTTAATGCACTTTGAGTTTTGGGAGGTGAAGGATGTTTTTCTGGAGAGGTATAATGTCTCACTGACCCTGTCAGTGTTTATGTTGTTGAATTAAGAAACTAATGTTAATCTACAAATATGAATCAGTTTTTTGATTGGAATTATTTCATCACAGTTAAAAGAACTCAGAAGAGCTTGACGTGTAAACTGGCATGCAAAATGGAAAAAAAATGAAAGTAAGTAAAATGCATGAAAAGAAAGAGATCAGTACTGAACAAGACATAGCTAATAAGTATGGCAAAATATTCTCAGTTCTTTTTTTGTGTTGTTATTTTAAATGTGCTGACATCTCATTTTTTTGGATTGCTGGTACCTTTACAGGAAATCTGACCCTTCAAATTTGATGTATTTTGGAAGGGGAGACAATATTCATCGTTTCCCAGAGTGTTCTGGTCCCACATCCATTTTGAACTCTGTGACTCAGTTTTATCAAAAGTGAGAGAGAGATATCTTAGAAATTTAAACTTTAAAAAATATAATAAAATTGATAATTTATCACTGGAAGAAAGAATTGCCCTGAATGAATCGTTGAGCTTGAATTCATATATAATAAAACCAATGTATAAAAGTGTGAATAGTTATTGTGATGGGCACATTGAATAAAGGACTTATTTAATGATGTGGGGATGTATAAGGAAGTAGGCGATGCTTTCTTGGCAGCCTTCCATCGTCAGTGCAAACAACAGAAGAGATGAATTGCTCGGATTTCTTCGCAACCAGTCTTCTTGGCTGCTTCTCTGTGGAACTTTGCTGTATTTATGTATATTTCTATATTTTCACTGCCAAGAAGAAACAAGGAGCATTTAAAATGAACGTATCCCACAGTGATGGTGTTGGCTACAGATACTGTGTGGAAGAAGAAGCCTCCAACAATTAGGTGGAGAAGTGTCCAGAAAGATAAGCAAAACAGGTGTCCCAAGAAGTATTTCCAGCATTAACAGCAAGTGAGCAGAATACCCTTCATTATAATCCAAAACATCCTGATATTCACTCTGAATTGTTCATAAATTTGACTGTTAAGCTTTTAGTCTGTGTGCTTGCTTGACAGCTGTGACTGCATGTTAAAGTTTTATATTTCCCTTTTACATATTTTTTCTTAACATTTTCTTCTCTCTGCTGCCTGCTGATCATCAGGCTTTCAGTGAATCGATCCTCCACCCTGTGGTTGAGAGCTAATCATGTAAGCTGTCATGTACACAGCCCTTATTATTTTCTCTTGCATAGCCCTAACTAAACCACTTCTAGTTGACATAGACATGTCACCCTGTGTTCTGCCTATTGTGTGTGTGTTGGCTCCCACTTACATGCCTCCTGAGAGTTACTATCACCAGCTTGGGATTGCCAAACCGATGTCTCCCAGTCCTACAGCCGCTGTGAATGTAGAATTTAACACTTGTACAACATCAATCAACTGACTGGGACCACCATTTCCTTTATCTCCAGATGGACAAGCTGATGTAAGTCACTCACTCAGATCCTCCCCGACCTGACTGTTCCAGAGCCACTATTCAATCACAGGTCATCTGCATTATACTCAGGATTTTATCACAGTACTCCACAAAGTTATGAAATTAGTGCTGAGTTATCTCATTCTAAAGAAAAGCATGTTCTGTAGTACTGGAACATGCTGTGTAGCACATTTGTCACATATTTATTTATTTATTTTTGTTTGTTTATTTGTTTTTGCATTTGGATCACTGTTTTAGTATTGTCTGCATCAACAGTGCATTCCTGGCATAGAATTTAAAGCAGAACTGTATTAGACATTTACTTATAAACCAAGTAGACGTCACCTTGGAAGGAAGCTATAAGAAAAGAAACATAAAGGAAGTCCCTGAAGATTGTAGTTCAGTTTTTCCACCATTAGAGTTTTATAGTAAGTAATCGTTACTCCTTTTCAAGTTCTGTCATGGAGTGCTTCAGCACTCAATTATTAGTAAAAAAAAATGCACCTCTTCGTTTACACTGTAGCAATCTGTTTGCTACATTGTACAAACAGTTGCTACAGTTGCTACCTGCCTTCACGGACTGCTTCAGTGCTCATGTATTAGTAAAAAAAAAAAAAAACACACCGCTTCATTTGCACTGTAGCAATCTGTTTGCTACATTGTACAAACAGTTGCTACAGTTGGTACCTGCCTTCACAGAGCGCTTCAGCTATCATGTTTTAGGAAAAAAAAAATCGCACCACTTTGTTTACACTGTCACAATCTGTTTGCTACATTGTAGAAACAATTGCTACAGTTTGTACCTGACTTCACGGAGCACTTCAGTGCTCATATATTAGTAAAAAAAAAAAAAGCACCGCTTTGTTTACACTGTAGCAATCTGTTTGCTACATTGTAGAAACAGTTGCTACAGTTTGTACCTGTCTTCACAGAGTGCTTCAACGCTCATATTTTAGTTTAACAAAAACTGCTTTCACAGGGTGTTACACGCTAAATTTTAGTTTAAAAAAGGAAATCAAGCTTTTGTTTTGACTTTTAAACTGCAGCAAACTGCTAGCAGCAGTTGTTACAGATAAGAACACACAGAAAGTGCTACAGCGCTGAGGTTTGACTGCAAATGCAATAACGTTTTTTAAAAGCCGGTATTACATGAAAAGCAATCGATCGGCTCTTTGCATCTGCGGCTGTCACATACCTCTCAACTGTCCAGATTTTCACACAATGTCCATATTTCTGCCTCATATTTTTGGTCAGTTCCTCATAAAATTTGTGTTTTTATGGCAAATCACCGAGGACTGAACCTACTACATAAATGATATATATTTGCGTTTCAGACTTCATATCTTTAAAAAAATGCATGCTAAGACAAATGTTGTCATTCTAGCAACTTTAAACTTCTAAGAGCAATATTTAAAATCTGTCCCTATCTAGTAACTACAGTGATGGCCATTCAGTTTATAGAGGGAAAACAAAACTGGAATGGGAGGATGTTAACAAGGTGGGTGGGTGGGACTGATAGAACCTCATTAATGATGTCACAAAAAGGGAGGTGATTAGCTAAGTGGGTGGTAGTGTTTTCATCTTCGGTCCGAGACAGAAATGGGATTTTAGTAATGAGATAGTGTCCCTTTAAGAGTTCCAGTTCTATTAACATATGCAGATGACATTATAATAATTGCAAAAATCAAAATTTGGATAAAGGAAGTTTGTTTGTTTGTGTCTTTCGGCTTTTCCCGGTTAGGGGTCGCCACAGCGGAACTCTGGTCCGCTAATGATTGGCAGTAGAGTTTTACGTGCTGGCTTGCCGGGCCTAATGCACAACCTTCAATGAAGGAACGTGCATTCACGCATATCGCCACACAGAAGATGCTCTAACTGAGAATCGAATGGGCAACGTCTAACTGTGAGGTGACAACGCTATTGCAGCATCACCACTGCAGTAAAGGAAGTAATTTGCACAAATAAGTGTTTGGAGATAAAAGGATGGCTTTAAATAAAGAGAAAAGTAAAGCTTTGTGTGATGTAAAGATCAGGGGCATACATTTTACAATAAATTACATTTCTTTGTTAGGTATAGCATTTGGGAATACAGATGCAGGTAGAATTCAGTGGGGGGCAACAGAAGAAATAAGACAAACCTCTCTTTTCTGGAGAACATATACATGATCATTCAGAAGAAAGGCTTATTAGATAAATTAAGTAGTGATGGGAAAAATTAGAATACTTAGCAAGAGTAGTTATGCTGCCAACAATATTTGAAAAGGAATTATTGCAGATATTCTTTTCATTTATATGGGGATCAAGAATAAACCCTGTAAAAGAGGAGTTTTGTATGTAAATAAAGAAGAAGGAGGTTTAGAGTTAATTAGCCCAGTGGTATATGCTGCTTAATTAAATTTATAGAAAGTGTTAAAGTAGATAAATGATAAAGATGAAAGATTAGTAGTAAAACTGTATAAATATTAAGCATGATAAATTTTGGGGTGTGGTAAAAAAGAGAATAAGAATGTATAAATGAAGAAATAAAATGTTACCAAGAAAAAATATTTTTGTGGAAGATAAAAACTGATGATATAGAAAAAGATAGAAAAGTATGGTATAAGAATGTAATGATAAAACATTACTATGTAAAACCATGGTAAAATCTAACAGCTGAAAAAAGTAAAGCCATAAGAAGCAAATGGTTTAATCAGAAAACAGAATGTCAAGACTTTTTGTGGCGACTGGTAGCAGATAAATTGCCAGTGAAAGGAAATATGCTACATAAATAGAAAAGTGATAGCATATTTTTACATTGTCAAGAAGAAGAAACTATGGAACGTGGTTTTGAAATGTTAAAGAGTAAAAATGTTATAGGGAAAACTATGTAAAGAAGATTTTTGAAGATATTAAAAAGTGGATAAGTTAAATATGGATATTATAAGAATATAATTAAAAATATATTAAAAGAATAGATAAAAAAGTTATTTTATGATATATGGAATGAAAGGGTAAATGAAATTTGTTTTGCAGAAACAAAAACCTATAACTATATCATGGTACATGCCAGTGATGTGGTGTACAAGGAAAAAGCCGTAACTACAGCCCAGGTGAACCAGGTTTGATTAACAGCTTGGGTGTCTGAGGTACTGGAAGGAGAGACAATGACCATGCCATCCTGGGAGAGGAGGATGATGTGCCTTCTTAGGACACACTGGAGTGACTTGATTTCCCAAGGACAGACTGAAGAAACAGCTGCAAGGTGCTTTGCAAGGATGAGCAAAGTATCCTGCTCACTTCAGCAGCCTGTGGATGTGAAGGGCAGATCAATATTGTTGCCTCTTGCACATTCTACCCACACAGTGGTACTGGGCATGTGCAGAGAGCAGGGAAAACATAATGAAATCATTCCTTGGCAGCAGTTTGATGCTTGCCCAGGGTCCACAATCTCTTCAGAGGCCAAAGACATGGGTCAGGTATAGCTCAGGGGAGGTTATGTCAGGTTCACCCACAGAATAAGAAGAAACTTGAGGATACTGATGGTCAGCTGCACTGAAATGAAACTAGATGCATAAAACTATATCATGTTCTAAGGAATCACACAGTAAGAAATGGAACAAAAAGCACTTCTTAGCGGCTAACCAAAGGAACTCAGTTTTGTTAGTTTTAATTATTTATATAAAGCTTACACAATCATGTGTAGATCTATATGATGCTATCAAATGGACTAAATAGCGAATGCTATTTAGTCGATCTGATACTGTTGAAATGGCAAAATAGCGAAGTCACGGAACATCGAATTTTTTCCCAGGGAAAAAATTTGGTGGGCCGGCTTCGGGATTTTGCCATTTCCTCCACTATGGTGTGATCTCGGAGTTGGTATATTTAATTGGGGGGTGTGGCGGGTGAAGCCCCCCACTGAAACTTGTGTTTAAGTTTTTTTTTTTTTTTACGGAGCAGCAAATTTTTTCCCTGGGAAAAAATTTGCTGTTCCATTTGTTCGATATTTTGTTGTTTTGATATTATCAGTATGCTGAAGTAGCATTTGCTATTTACATTGTACGATAATATGATATAGACGCTCATGTGTTCTAACTGTGAAAAGACAGTAGGTTCTGTGAGTCTAGGTTGCACTCCTCAGTGTGTCTTCCTTCACATGAGACATTAAACCAAGGTTTCATCTGCTTGAGTTGATGATAGCTCAGGTGGATGTAAAAGATCCCAGAGCACATATCAAAAGGAACAGGGGTCCCTTATTTATACACAAAAACAACTCTTGTTTGCAAAATATTTAAATACTTACAAACACTTACATATGTACAAATGGGTCCCCTTCAAAACATCAAAGTACCAGAATATCAAATCCCACTTCATCAAGATGACTTTGCCAAATCTTCAATACATTGAACTCCCAGAACAGTGAAAATCGACCCTGGAAAAAGAACCACTTGGCCACCATGGTGAACATTGCCCCTTCTCCACTGTAGTGTGATCTCAGAGTTGGTATATTTCCTTGGGGGGGGGGTGTTGATTTGCTGTTTATTGTTTTGTCTTGGTGGTCAAGTGTTTGTTTACCCAGGGTTAGTTTTCATTGTTTCGGATGCTTGATGTATTGCAGAATCGGTGAAGTCATCTCGATGAAGTGGGATTTGATATTCTGGTAAATCAATGTTTTGAAGCAGACCTGTGCAACCATATAAATATACAAATCTGTGTACGTGTTTGGAATTTCCTTTACAATCATGCTACATTTTCATCCTTATTAGATCCCCCTCTCCTTTTTCCATAACCACAATTTGATTTTACTTAATATTGTTGCTAAAATCCATTTACCATTAAACATACCCCCGGATTCATGAAGCTCGGCGCAAGGCCGGTGTAAGGCCTGTGCCGGCCGTGTGGCATATAAATGGTGTAGTAGCTCCATATGCATATTAATGAAGGTGCGCCGCTACCACATCCACGTGCATAGGACACGTGCGCGAGTGCATGGGGCGTTACTAAGCTGCGCCCGGAGGCGTGTCAATGTCGGCTGGCGATGAGCAACCTAAACTGCTGAATATTATAGCCTGCCTGCAATAGTAATCGCACCTCAGTGTCCGTGGATAATGAAACGTATGCAAAGCATGCAAGACAGTTCCCGGCCACACAAAATGGAGAACCAAACAGAAATGCATGCAACATAATATGAGTTACCGTCCATGGAACAAATGATATTTAAAATCGTGTGTCCGTAATGTACTGCACTGTCAGAAGTTATACCTAGTGGAAGTGAAGCGCATCATGTCAGCGCACCACAAATACACACATCTAGCCCCATGGGTATGGTCACCAGCAGGCCCACAGTGGTAGTGATAGTACACAGCTGGGCAGTTGTGGCTATATAACAACCGTAAAGAAACCTGACAGTCCAAATTGTATACCAAACACACACAAACATATGTATATTAAAATGTGCTATACACATGAACGTAACCTTGACATACACATAGGATGCCATATGCGGAACTGGGATATCCAAAAGTAGAACCCATGCATGCAAATGCAATACGCAACAACCCCTGTACAGCACATAACCCGCACCCATGTCCGAATGTCTACCAAATCCAGCTACCAGCCTTGCGCATCTGTACACCTACACATAGCGAGTATTCCCCATATGTAGTAGGAAGTATTTTCCTAGGCAGTGTCAGGATTGCAAATATGTATCCAACGTTTGTAAACATCTCATCACAGGTACATAAATCCAAATACCCGCGCGTTAATGTTCCGTCAAAATGTGTGTACATCCTGCGTGGGATAAGTAACCTGTTGAAACCTCAGAGTTGTTTACACGCCACTGTGTCCATTACTGTACACATCTGGACAAAACATGTATGTGTAGTCACGGTAGTGTTCATTTTCCACACAGACATGCAACACATACTACGCAGGATGGAACAGCTGTCCACCATGCAGGTCACCCCACTAGGGTTGCCACCTGTTCAGATGGCCAGGGTGGGACATCCCTTGTAGAAATGTGAGAATCTGCAGGATAAAACATACCCCTGGCCAGTGTAAAGGACAGAATTACATGTGTATGCCAAGATAAAAGCTTATTCCATAGCATTTGAATAGCTTATACTATCCCAAATAATAGTTATGTGTATCAGATGCAAAATACCTGTATCATGCAACTAGTAAAGAAAATAAGAAATATATTACTGTCTTAAAATCACAGGACAGTTGCCATGTCTTAGGTGTTGTCGCAGGACACAACTGTCCAAAGTGGGACCTCCCCTCGCAAAGAGGAACAAGTGGTAACCCTACTCCCCACTGAATTATCGACAGTATATATTCAACTCAATCACATACCGACACCACCTCCCAACCTATTACAGCAACAAAACCTGGACAAAGCCTAAAAGGATGGGTGGACAAATAGGGACAGATGTAATTACTGCTCTCACAAACTTCGAAAGTTCACTGAATAATAGTATGTACATAAGCATGAAATGTTGTGAAGGATGTGGGGAGGTCCCCAGTATTACAGAGGTCTGTACATTTATACTGTAACAAAGCGTCACATATGTTGACTGTACTACTGCATACCCGTAGTTAATTCATAGTTAAGTCATGTGCAAAATAATAATCCTCGTAAGAATGAATACAGGAAGTAGTCAAATGTGAATGGGAACACCACTCACCGTGGATTATGTATTGTAACCACCCCACCCATATTATGTATTGCCAACATCATAAGCTGCTGACAGGTGCTCAAACACCTGTGTCTGTAAACACAGATAGAATGTTTAAAATGGACAAACCCTGTCCATGTGCTTTGTCTGACATTTGAACACAGTCAGGGCATTTCCGTTCACCAGGCAGACAAGCCTAAACCCAGATCACCACATGAACACCCTGACAATTAAAACCTGTAGGTGTCAGGACTATAAGCCTTTGGGTTCTGAATATCCCCTGCAGTGATTAAATATGCAGCTTGGGTCCAGAGCAGTAGGGAATAGGGAATGTGTAACATGTAGTACCGCATTTTTCCCAGCAGGAGAATGTATGCCTGTGACGTAAGTGAAGCGGGGAGGCATATGTTAATGTAGCTATGTACTATGGGTATGCATATAAATGAGTCAGAACACCAAACGTATAGTGGTTACAGCATCCGGCCAACGTGAATGCAGTCCCGGTTCAACTATGACTACAGCACATATAATGTTAAAGTGTAATGAATGCGTCTGTGCTGTACAGACATTTAAATATGTAAAGGTGAACGTGCGTTTCGCATATGTCCGTTAACCGGATTAGAGATATTTTACTGGTACTGTCAAAAGTAATAAAGCCCACGTAAGCACAAAGATTTAGTAAACATATGTAACCCACAATAAGGATATGCATGTGCACCTGCGCGTAACCCACAATAAGGAAATGCAAGTGCGCCTGTGCGTTTGTAATATGCTCACAGCATAGCAAATGAATGCTGGTTTCTACACGTAATGTCTATATATGGATATATACATTTGTGTATAGATATACATATCCACAGACTTAAACTAAATAAATATATGAAATAAAGAATGTACACTCAAACACATACAACATCAATTGATATATACCTAACAAACATATAAACAAATGTCCTCATAGATATAACACATGTACATAAATAGGTTACACCATAGCTAGTATGGATACACATAACAGACATGCAATTAAGGTAAATACACTGCTGCTTCCAAAACTACTGGCTGGAAAGTATCAGTGTGCCAGATCTGTAAGTTCTACTCTTTAAACATGGATATAGGTGCCCTTTGCAGGACTCCAAAAATAGTGAATTTATAAATGCACAGCCCTGTAATGATTGCCGCAAAGAAGTGTCATCCGCAACTACAATATAGCTGTACATGCAACAGTAGCTTGTGCAAGTGTAATAACACATGGGTTGACAGAATGTAAGACATATGTACCGACATGTGGAGAGTGGATAGTGCTTAGAAGTGTCTTCATAATTTATCATCGCTCACATTAAATATGTGTTATGACTACTGTGGAGGGGTGTCAGGTCTGGGAATCATGGGTATGCAATAATGGGCCTAGGTGCCTAGGTGTTAGTTGGCACAGATATATGAGGTCCGCCCCATGGGAGTGATTAATATACCTATGTGGGTATAGCAGACGCCTCTAACTTCCTAAAATGAAGAACCCATCTACCTGATATCATGTAAACTATTGGGGGAAGACGTAGGGAGTTATATTAGTGTCATGTGTTTATTATCATGGACGTACATGCGTACGAATAAGATGGTAACCATACCTCTCAATTAGAATAAGACATCTGGACAAAGACATTTTAAAATAAGTACAAATAGGGAATATCTCAAATATTCCTCTTACAAAGTCAGAACGTGGATAGAATAATGGATCAGTCAATAGTATGAATGTTTTGAGGGTTATTAATTGTAAATAACAAATGTCTGTCATTATTGTCTAACCCCACAGTCCCAAATTACTTCCCACTAAATTACCAGAAGGGCATTGCACAATATTATTAAAAAAGGAACAAAATCAGACATCTAAGTTAGGGACGTTTACCCAAAATTTGTACAGTTGAGAGGTATGAAGGTAACCCTGACCTCAAAAAATGTACAGAACTAGTGCGATTAGGTGGACAGGTGTGAAGAAAGACGTGATGACAAATGACAAAACATGTATAAGTCAAAAGTATGTACCTCGACAAATCTGGATGAATACTAATGCCCTGTGATAGTCAATGTGGAAGGTTAACAGAAACAACATAAAGGTGTCCCACAGGGTGCTATGCAGTGTCCCTGAGACAGTGTTCAGTCTCCCACACATGCATGTGAGTTCTGCCACTGATGGAAAGTGCAAATACCAGTGAACACATAAGGTAGATGATAGCAGAATATTTTTTGATCAGCACCTGTTGGCGTTTGTGAGAAACACAACACTCTGGGCAGGTGTGTCCCACAAAAGGAATGTAATGGCATCTGGCCTGTGAATTCTCCATATATTGTGTGTAGTGGTGCAATAAAATGACATATCTTGTATCAGAAACAAAAACGGAACACCACTGCAGCCAGAACGATGTAAAAGAAAAGAAACGCAATTTATTTCAAGACCAAAACAGCGTTTTCGCTTCCAGAAAGCCAGAAGCTTCATCAGCAGTTGAAAGGATTAAAACCAAATGCATTTAAAACAAAGTAACTGGCGCTTGTTGACGACATCACCACAAGCGCCACAATGTTGCTTAAATTTTTGTTCTTCCATTTTTAGGAAAATCAGCTACTGCAATTCCTTCTTGCATTTTTCAAGTTGTCACCCTTGGAAACAGAAGAGGTCGATCGTGAAGGGACAACTAGTGAGGGCAGCCCGTATGTGCAGCACCGATGAAGCCTTCAAAAAAGAATGTGCCTTACTTAAAGACTTCTTCTTAAACAGAGGATACCCGGTAGACTTGGTCATTGATTTGACTGTGGAAGTCTCCTCTAAACGCTTGGAGGGTTTTCTTACACCTCTTCTCTCCTCTAGATCTCCCCCCTCGCCAAGTGGAAGACCATTAGACACATTGGATCCATTGCCTTTGGGCCCATCTTGTGGGCAGGATACTATTGTTGTGGACTCCAATAAGGACCCTGACTTCTCGGCCAGTTTTATTACTGCCTTCAACACAAACTCAAGGCATATTTGTTCCATTATGAGGAAGAACTGTTTTTTTATCATGAATTTGGGGCTACACGATAGGCTAGGTTTATCTCCTATCTTCACATATAGGAGGGGTAATAACCTTAAAGATATTTTACAGAGAAACACGAAATGTGATCACTTGACGAGAATAAAGGGCACATCTACTTGTGGGTGTTGCAAATGGTGCAGATACCTGTGAGTAGGTAACTCTTTCATTATTGGGGAGAGGAAATATTTCATCAATCACAAAATTAATTGTAAAACGTAGGCCATAGTATACGTAGCTTTTTGCCAATGCTGCGCAGCTTTCTATGTTGGTAAAACGGATAGACGCTTCTGTGACCATATATACCAACTCATCTACGCTATCAACAATAAGAAAAGCGACAACGCATTGTCAAAACATATTCTTAACAACAGCGGCCACAGCTTCCTGTTCATGGGCATTGACCATATCAGCATGGATATCAGAGGTGGCCCACAATCTCTCATTGTTGAGACTCGTGAGCTCGAATGGCAACTCCAACTGGACCTTTTCATTTCCTGGGCTAAGCGAAAACTGTAATATTGCTGCTATTCTTAAATATAAGAGCTACCTTAGATAATACTTTTTTACTCATAGTGGCGTACCAACCTATCCCATTGGTCAACTCCAAGGACAGTGAATAATGTTGCATATATTGCTTTGCTAGGGTTAAGCCCATTGAATGTTCTATTCTCTCTATAGTTTAAAGTAATAGCAACCTTAACATATTGATTTCCTTTGATATGTAGCTTTTTTCATATTGCTTGCTCCTGTTAGGTGACCCGATGCAGTAGTACATTTAGTTGCTCTTGTTTATTGATATTTACTATATACAACTTTTTAGCTTCACATTTCATTTAGAATGTTTTTATTCTTTTATATAAGTTTTACAGGGCATACTATGTATTTGTTTTCACCCGCTCTCCTTGTTATTGTTGCCCTTTTAAGTTTCATCGTTGCCCCTTTAAGCAACATTGTGGCGCTTGTGGTGATGTCGTCAACAAGCACCAGTTACTTTGTTTTAAATGCATTTGGTTTTAATCCTTTCAACTGCTGATGAAGCTTCTGGCTTTCTGGAAGCGAACGCTGTTTTGGTCTTGAAATAAATTGCGTTTCTTTTCTTTTACATCGTTCTGGCTGCAGTGGTGTTCCGTTTTTGTTTTCAGTGAGTTTATTTGTTTCTTATTTAACTCGTTTGTATCAGAAACAGATGCATGTGATAGGAAACAGTATCATCGACTATACCACTACAAGACAAATCTGAAGGTATGAAAAGTGCTGAAGTAGTGAGTTTAGTATTAACTGCAGGTATGTGTGGACTTGTCAAATGTCACAGCTGTACATATAGTCCCTATAGGGCTGTCACCTCTACAAATGATGAAAGTGGGAGGTGCACTGTATAAATGACAGATGTAGCAGGTCAAAACATACCTACAGCCATGCCTACCCCACAAATAGACATATTAGCACACATCAAAACTTAGGCCAGGATTCAGGAAGCTTTGGCCGGTGTACGAGTAGAGTAAGAGTAGAGCAAGGCAAGATGTCTGCCGAGCTATTCAGCAATATCCTGTAGGGGCGTGTAACACAGCCCCTCAAACGAACATTGCACGGACAATGTTAGGATATGCAAATTACCCCATTTGTAGGTGAAAGCTATGCAAATGATGTAAAATATGTGATACATGAAACAGTAAGCTGTCCGTGCAAGAGTAGAGGTATGTGCAGAAATGTACACGGATGTTAACCGAGTAACGTTCTGCAAGTAGCTAAACGGAGCAATGTCATCTACAAATAAAGGATGGTTTAGTTGAAGAAGCATGCCAATGTCCAAATATAACGCCAGTGGCATGTATTCCCATTGGAAATTAATAAAACTCTACTTGTCCTCCCCCGATCTCCGAGTACGCGCTGTGCATACAAAACAAGACAAATATGTAAAATATACATACAAATTATAATGTCAGTTAAAAGTTATTGCGTCATGCAGGGGAATGGCAAGCTGAAGACAACATGGCTACTGAGTAGTGGTTGCTATGTGTGGAAGCGCACACTCAGAGATGTAACCAAGCATTAGTAGGCAATCCTATGCAATTGAGGCTGAGGATAGTTAAGCACAATTTGTCATGCCATATGGGCCAAGCCCCTACAGTGTAAGAGTAGGTGAACGGGACTATCATCGTAGAAGATAGGTGACATCATGAGTGTGTATGTATAAAACACTGTAATCTTATTGGAGCAGTGTGTCACATGTCTGCTGTCAGTGACTCATCAGTGGAAGAGGCGTGTTCTGATTTATCCTAGGTAAAGTCAGTAAACTGATGGTGTACCCGGCCAATTTTTTTGGGGGGGGTTTTTAAATTTATTTATTTTTGTTTGTTTATTTGTTTTTGCATTTGGATCACTGTTTTAGTATTGTCTGCATCAACAGTGCATTCCTGGCATAGAATTTAAAGCAGAACTGTATTAGACATTTACTTATAAACCAAGTAGACGTCACCTTGGAAGGAAGCTATAAGAAAAGAAACATAAAGGAAGTCCCTGAAGATTGTAGTTCAGTTTTTCCACCATTAGAGTTTTATAGTAAGTAATCGTTACTCCTTTTCAAGTTCTGTCATGGAGTGCTTCAGCACTCAATTATTAGTAAACAAAAATGCACCTCTTCGTTTACACTGTAGCAATCTGTTTGCTACATTGTACAAACAGTTGCTACACTTGCTACCTGCCTTCACGGACTGCTTCAGTGCTCATGTATTAGTAAAAAAAACACACCGCTTCATTTGCACTGTAGCAATCTGTTTGCTACATTGTACAAACAGTTGCTACAGTTGGTACCTGCCTTCACAGAGCGCTTCAGCTATCATGTTTTAGGAAAAAAAAAATTGCACCACTTTGTTTACACTGTCACAATCTGTTTGCTACATTGTAGAAACAGTTGCTACAGTTTGTACCTGACTTCACGGAGCACTTCAGTGCTCATATATTAGTAAAAAAAAAAAAAGCACCGCTTTGTTTACACTGTAGCAATCTGTTTGCTACATTGTAGAAACAGTTGCTACAGTTTGTACCTGTCTTCACAGAGTGCTTCAACGCTCATATTTTAGTTTAACAAAAACTGCTTTCACAGGGTGTTACACGCTAAATTTTAGTTTAAAAAGGAAATCAAGCTTTTGTTTTGACTTTTAAACTGCAGCAAACTGCTAGCAACAGTTGTTACAGATAAGAACACACAGAAAGTGCTACAGCGCTGAGGTTTGACTGCAAATGCAATAACGTTTTTTAAAAGCCGGTATTACATGAAAAAGCAATCGGGATCGGCTCTTTGCATCTGCGGCTGTCACATACCTCTCAACTGTCCAGATTTTCACACAATGTCCATATTTCTGCCTCATATTTTTGGTCAGTTCCTCATAAAATTTGTGTTTTTATGGCAAATCACCGAGGACTGAACCTACTACATAAATGATATATATTTGCGTTTCAGACTTCATATCTTTAAAAAAATGCATGCTAAGACAAATGTTGTCATTCTAGCAACTTTAAACTTCTAAGAGCAATATTTAAAATCTGTCCCTATCTAGTAACTACAGTGATGGCCATTCAGTTTATAGAGGAAAACAAAACTGGAATGGGAGGATGTTAACAAGGTGGGTGGGTGGGACTGATAGAACCTCATTAATGATGTCACAAAAGGAGGTGATTAGCTAAGTGGGTGGTAGTGTTTTCATCTTCGGTCCGAGACAGAAATGGGATTTTAGTAATGAGATAGTGTCCCTTTAAGAGTTCCAGTTCTATTAACATATGCAGATGACATTATAATAATTGCAAAAATCAAAATTTGGATAAAGGAAGTTTGTTTGTTTGTGTCTTTCGGCTTTTCCGGTTAGAAATTAGCCACAGCGGAACTCTGGTCCGCTAATGATTGGCAGTAGAGTTTTACGTGCTGGCTTGCCGGGCCTAATGCACAACCTTCAACGAAGGAACGTGCATTCACGCATATCGCCACACAGAAGATGCTCTAACTGAGAATTGAATGGGCAACGTCTAACTGTGAGGTGACAACGCTATTGCAGCACCACCACTGCAGTAAAGGAAGTAATTTGCACAAATAAGTGTTTGGAGATAAAAGGATGGCTTTAAATAAAGAGAAAAGTAAAGCTTTGTGTGATGTAAAGATCAGGGGCATACATTTTACAATAAATTACATTTCTTTGTTAGGTATAGCATTTGGGAATACAGATGCAAGTAGAATTCAGTGGGGGGCAACAGAAGAAATAAGACAAACCTCTCTTTTCTGGAGAACATATACATGATCATTCAGAAGAAAGGCTTATTTGATAAATTAAGTAGTGATGGGAAAAATTAGAATACTTAGCAAGAGTAGTTATGCTGCCAACAATATTTGAAAAGGAATTATTGCAGATATTCTTTTCATTTATATGGGGATCAAGAATAAACCCTGTAAAGAGGAGTTTTGTATGTAAATAAAGAAGAAGGAGGTTTAGAGTTAATTAGCCCAGTGGTATATGCTGCTTAATTAAATTTATAGAAAGTGTTAAAGTAGATAAATGATAAAGATGAAAGATTAGTAGTAAAACTGTATAAATATTAAGCATGATAAATTTTGGGGTGTGGTAAAAAAGAGAATAAGAATGTATAAATGAAGAAACAAAATGTTACCACGAAAAATATTTTTGTGGAAGATAAAAACTGATGATATTGAAAAAGATAGAAAAATATCGCACAAGAATGTAATGCTAAAACATTACTATGTAAAACCATGGGAAAATCTAACAGATGAAAAAATTAAAGCTATAAAAATAAGAAGCAAATGGTTTAATCAGAAAACAGAATGTCAAGACTTTTTGTGGCGACTGGTAGCAGATAAATTGCCAGTGAAAGGAAATATGCTACATAAATAGAAAAGTGATAGCATATTTTTACATTGTCAAGAAGAAGAAACTATGGAACGTGTTTTTGAAATGTAAAAAAGTAAAAAAGTTACAGGGAAAACTATGTAAAGAAGATTTTTGAAGATATTAAAAAGTGGATAAGTTAAATATGGATATTATAAGAATATAATTAAAAATATATTAAAAGAATAGATAAAAAAGTTATTTTATGATATATGGAATGAAAGGGTAAATGAAATTTGTTTTGCAGAAACAAAAACCTATAACTATATCATGGTACATGCCAGTGATGTGGTGTACAAGGAAAAAGCCGTAACTACAGCCCAGGTGAACCAGGTTTGATTAACAGCTTGGGTGTCTGAGGTACTGGAAGGAGAGACAATGACCATGCCCATCCTGGGAGAGGAGGATGATGTGCCTTCTTAGGACACACTGGAGTGACTTGATTTCCCAAGGACAGACTGAAGAAACAGCTGCAAGGTGCTTTACAAGGATGAGCAAAGTATCCTGCTCACTTCAGCAGCCTGTGGATGTGAAGGGCAGATCAATATTGTTGCCTCTTGCACATTCTACCCACACAGTGGTACTGGGCATGTGCAGAGAGCAGGGAAAACATAATGAAATCATTCCTTGGCAGCAGTTTGATGCTTGCCCAGGGTCCACAATCTCTTCGTAGGCCAAAGACATGGGTCAGGTATAGCTCAGGGGAGGTTATGTCAGGTTCACCCACAGAATAAGAAGAAACTTGAGGATACTGATGGTCAGCTGCACTGAAATGAAACTAGATGCATAAAACTATATCATGTTCTAAGGAATCACACAGTAAGAAATGGAACAAAAAGCACTTCTTAGCGGCTAACCAAAGGAACTCAGTTTTGTTAGTTTTAATTATTTATATAAAGCTTACACAATCATGTGTAGATCTATATGATGCTATCAAATGGACTAAATAGCGAATGCTATTTAGTCGATCTGATACTGTTGAAATGGCAAAATAGCGAAGTCACGGAACATCGAATTTTTTCCCAGGGAAAAATTTGGTGGGCCAGCTTCGGGATTTTGCCATTTCCTCCACTATGGTGTGATCTCGGAGTTGGTATATTTAAGTAGGGGGGGTGTGGCGGGTGAAGCCCCCCACTGAAACTTGTGTTTAAGTTTTTTTTTTTTTTTTTACGGAGCAGCAAATTTTTTCCCTGGGAAAAAATTTGCTGTTCCTTTGTTCGATATTTTGTTGTTTTGATATTATCAGTATGCTGAAGTAGCATTCGCTATTTACATTGTACGATAATATGATATAGACGCTCATGTGTTCTAACTGTGAAAAGACAGTAGGTACTGTGAGTCTAGGCTGCACTCCTCAGTGTGTCTTCCTTCACATGAGACATTAAACCAAGGTTTCATCTGCTTGAGTTGATGATAGCTCAGGTGGATGTAAAAGATCCCAGAGCACATATCAAAAGGAACAGGGGTCCCTTATTTATACACAAAAACAACTCTTGTTTGCAAAATATTTAAATATTTACAAACACTTACATATGTACAAATGGGTCCCCTTCAAAATATCAAAGTACCAGAATATCAAATCCCACTTCATCAAGATGACTTTGCCAAATTTTCAATACATTGAACTCCCAGAACAGTGAAAATCGACCCTGGAAAAAGAACCACTTGGCCACCATGGTGAACATTGCCCCTTCTCCACTGTAGTGTGATCTCAGAGTTGGTATATTTCCTTGGGGGGGGGGTGTTGATTTGCTGTTTATTGTTTTGTCTTGGTGGTCAAGTGTTTGTTTACCCAGGGTTAGTTTTCATTGTTTCGGATGCTTGATGTATTGCAGAATCGGTGAAGTCATCTCGATGAAGTGGGATTTGATATTCTGGTAAATCAATGTTTTGAAGCAGACCTGTGCAACCATATAAATATACAAATCTGTGTACGTGTTTGGAATTTCCTTTACAATCATGCTACATTTTCATCCTTATTAGATCCCCCTCTCCTTTTTCCATAACCACAATTTGATTTTACTTAATATTGTTGCTAAAATCCATTTACCATTAAACATACCCCCGGATTCATGAAGCTCGGCGCAATGCCGGTGTAAGGCCTGTGCCGGCCGTGTGGCATATAAATGGTGTAGTAGCTCCATATGCATATTAATGAAGGTGCGCTACCACATCCACGTGCATAGGACACGTGTGCGAGTGCATGGGGCGTTACTAAGCTGCGCCGGGCGTGTCAATGTCGGCTGGCGATGAGCAACCTAAACTGCTGAATATTATAGCCTGCCTGCAATAGTAATCGCACCTCAGTGTCCGTGGATAATGAAACGTATGCAAAGCATGCAAGACAGTTCAGCCACACAAAATGGAGAACCAAACAGAAATGCATGCAACATAATATGAGTTACCGTCCATGGAACAAATGATATTTAAAATCGTGTGTCCGTAATGTACTGCACTGTCAGAAGTTATACCTAGTGGAAGTGAAGCGCATCATGTCAGCGCACCACAAATACACACATCTAGCCCCATGGGTATGGTCACCAGCAGGCCCACAGTGGTAGTGATAGTACACAGCTGGGCAGTTGTGGCTATATAACAACTGTAAAGAAACCTGACAGTCCAAATTGTATACCAAACACACACAAACATATGTATATTAAAATGTGCTATACACATGAACGTAACCTTGACATACACATAGGATGCCATATGCGGAACTGGGATATCCAAAAGTAGAACCCATGCATGCAAATGCAATACGCAACAACCCCTGTACAGCACATAACCCGCACCCATGTCGAATGTCTACCAAATCCAGCTACCAGCCTTAGCATCTGTACACCTACACATAGCGAGTATTCCCCATATGTAGTAGGAAGTATTTTCCTAGGCAGTGTCAGGATTGCAAATATGTATCCCACGTTTGTAAACATCTCATCACAGGTACATAAATCCAAATACCCGCGCGTTAATGTTCCGTCAAAATGTGTGTACATCCTGCGTGGGATAAGTAATCTGTTGAAACCTCAGAGTTGTTTACACGCCACTGTGTCCATTACTGTACACATCTGGACAAAACATGTATGTGTAGTCACGGTAGTGTTCATTTTCCACACAGACATGCAACACATACTACGCAGGATGGAACAGCTGTCCACCATGCAGGTCACCCCACTAGGGTTGCCACCTGTTCAGATGGCCAGGGTGGGACATCCCTTGTAGAAATGTGAGAATCTGCAGGATAAAACATACCCCTGGCCAGTGTAAAGGACAGAATTACATGTGTATGCCAAGATAAAAGCTTATTCCATAGCATTTGAATAGCTTATGCTATCCCAAATAATAGTTATGTGTATCAGATGCAAAATACCTGTATCATGCAACTAGTAAAGAAAATAAGAAATATATTACTGTCTTAAAATCACAGGACAGTTGCCATGTCTTAGGTGTTGTCGCAGGACACAACTGTCCAAAGTGGGACCTCCCTACAAAGAGGAACAAGTGGTAACCCTACTCCCCACTGAATTATCGACAGTATATATTCAACTCAATCACATACCGACACCACCTCCCAACCTATTACAGCAACAAAACCTGGACAAAGCCTAAAAGGATGGGTGGACAAATAGGGACAGATGTAATTACTGCTCTCACAAACTTCGAAAGTTCACTGAATAATAGTATGTACATAAGCATGAAATGTTGTGAAGGATGTGGGGAGGTCCCCAGTATTACAGAGGTCTGTACATTTGTACTGTAACAAAGCGTCACATATGTTGACTGTACTACTGCATACCCGTAGTTAATTCATAGTTAAGTCATGTGCAAAATAATAACCCTCGTAAGAATGAATACAGGAAGTAGTCAAATGTGAATGGGAACACCACTCACCGTGGATTATGTATTGTAACCACCCCCACCCATATTATGTATTGCCAACATCATAAGCTGCTGACAGGTGCTCAAACACCTGTGTCTGTAAACACAGATAGAATGTTTAAAATGGACAAACCCTGTCCATGTGCTTTGTCTGACATTTGAACACAGTCAGGGCATTTCCGTTCACCAGGCAGACAAGCCTAAACCCAGATCACCACATGAACACCCTGACAATTAAAACCTGTAGGTGTCAGGACTATAAGCCTTTGGGTTCTGAATATCCCCTGCAGTGATTAAATATGCAGCTTGGGTCCAGAGCAGTAGGGAATAGGGAATGTGTAACATGTAGTACCGCATTTTTCCCAGCAGGAGAATGTATGCCTGTGACGTAAGTGAAGCGGGGAGGCATATGTTAATGTAGCTATGTACTATGGGTATGCATATAAATGAGTCAGAACACCAAAGCGTATAGTGGTTACAGCATCCGCCAGCGTGAATGCAGTCCGGTTCAACTATGACTACAGCACATATAATGTTAAAGTGTAATGAATGCGTCTGTGCTGTACAGACATTTAAATATGTAAAGGTGAGCGTCGTTTACATATGTCCGTTAACCGGATTAGAGATATTTTACTGGTACTGTCAAAAGTAATAAAGCCCACGTAAGCACAAAGATTTAGTAAACATATGTAACCCACAATAAGGATATGCATGTGCACCTGCGTAACCCACAATAAGGAAATGCAAGTGCGCCTGTGCGTTTGTAATATGCTCACAGCATAGCAAATGAATGCTGGTTTCTACACGTAATGTCTATATATGGATATATACATTTGTGTATAGATATACATATCCACAGACTTAAACTAAATAAATATATGAAATAAAGAATGTACACTCAAACACATACAACATCAATTGATATATACCTAACAAACATATAAACAAATGTCCTCATAGATATAACACATGTACATAAATAGGTTACACCATAGCTAGTATGGATACACATAACAGACATGCAATTAAGGTAAATACACTGCTGCTTCCCAAACTACTGGCCGGAAAGTATCAGTGTGCCAGATCTGTAAGTTCTACTCTTTAAACATGGATATAGGTGCCCTTTGCAGGACTCCAAAAATAGTGAATTTATAAATGCACAGCCCTGTAATGATTGCCGCAAAGAAGTGTCATCCGCAACTACAATATAGCTGTACATGCAACAGTAGCTTGTGCAAGTGTAATAACACATGGGTTGACAGAATGTAAGACATATGTACCGACATGTGGAGAGTGGATAGTGCTTAGAAGTGTCTTCATAATTTATCATCGCTCACATTAAATATGTGTTATGACTACTGTGGAGGGGTGTCAGGTCTGGGAATCATGGGTATGCAATAATGGGCCTAGGTGCCTAGGTGTTAGTTGGCACAGATATATGAGGTCCGCCCCATGGGAGTGATTAATATACCTTTGTGGGTATAGCAGACGCCTCTAACTTCCTAAAATGAAGAACCCATCTACCTGATATCATGTAAACTATTGGGGGAAGACGTAGGGAGTTATATTAGTGTCATGTAAGCGATTATCATGGACGTACATGCGTACGAATAAGATGGTAACCATACCTCTCAATCAGAATAAGACATCTGGACAAAGGCATTTTAAAATAAGTACAAATAGGGAATATCTCAAATATTCCTCTTACAAAGTCAGAACGTGGATAGAATAATGGATCAGTCAATAGTATGAATGTTTCGAGGGTTATTAATTGTAAATAACAAATGTCTGTCATTATTGTCTAACCCCACAGTCCCAAATTACTTCCCACTAAATTACCAGAAGGGCATTGCACAATATTATTAAAAAAGGAACAAAATCAGACATCTACGTTAGGGACGTTTACCCAAAATTTGTACAGTTGAGAGGTATGAAGGTAACCCTGACCTCAAAAAATGTACAGAACTAGTGCGATTAGGTGGACAGGTGTGAAGAAAGACGTGATGACAAATGACAAAACATGTATAAGTCAAAAGTATGTACCTCGACAAATCTGGATGAATACTAATGCCCTGTGATAGTCAATGTGGAAGGTTAACAGAAACAACATAAAGGTGTCCCACAGGGTGCTATGCAGTGTCCCTGAGACAGTGTTCAGTCTCCCACACATGCATGTGAGTTCTGCCACTGATGGAAAGTGCAAATACCAGTGAACACATAAGGTAGATGATAGCAGAATATTTTTTGATCAGCACCTGTTGGCGTTTGTGAGAAACACAACACTCTGGGCGGGTGTGTCCCACAAAAGGAATGTAATGGCATCTGGCCTGTGAATTCTCCATATATTGTGTGTAGTGGTGCAATAAAATGACATATCTTGTATCAGAAACAAAACGGAACACCACTGCAGCCAGAACGATGTAAAAGAAAAGAAACGCAATTTATTTCAAGACCAAAACAGCGTTTTCGCTTCCAGAAAGCCAGAAGCTTCATCAGCAGTTGAAAGGATTAAAACCAAATGCATTTAAAACAAAGTAACTGCGCTTGTTGGCGACATCACCACAAGCGCCACAATGTTGCTTAAATTTATGTTCTTCCATTTTTAGGAAAATCACCTACTGCAATTCCTTCTTGCATTTTTTAAGTTGTCACCCTTGGAAACAGAAGAGGTCGATCGTGAAGGGACAACTAGTGAGGGCAGCCCGTATGTGCAGCACCGATGAAGCCTTCAAAAAAGAATGTGCCTTACTTAAAGACTTCTTCTTAAACAGAGGATACCGGTAGACTTGGTCATTGATTTGACTGTGGAAGTCTCCTCTAAACGCTTGGAGGGTTTTCTTACACCTCTTCTCTCCTCTAGATCTCCCCCCTCGCCAAGTGGAAGACCATTAGACACATTGGATCCATTGCCTTTGGGCCCATCTTGTGGGCAGGATACTATTGTTGTGGACTCCAATAAGGACCCTGACTTCTCGGCCAGTTTTATTACTGCCTTCAACACAAACTCAAGGCATATTTGTTCCATTATGAGGAAGAACTGTTTTTTTATCATGAATTCGGGGCTACACAATAGGCTAGGTTTATCTCCTATCTTCACATTATAGGAGGGTAATAACCTTAAAGATATTTTACAGAGAAACACGAAATGTGATCACTTGACGAGAATAAAGGGCACATCTACTTGTGGGTGTTGCAAATGGTGCAGATACCTGTGAGTAGGTAACTCTTTCATTATTGGGGAGGAAATATTTCATCAATCACAAAATTAATTGTAAAGCGAAGGCCATAGTATCGTAGCTTTTTGCCAATGCTGCGCAGCTTTCTATGTTGGTAAAAGCGGATAGGCGCTTCTGTGACCGTATATACCAACACATCTACGCTATCAACAATAAGAAAGCGACAACGCATTGTCAAAACATATTCTTAACAACAGCGGCCACAGCTTCCTGTTCATGGGCATTGACCATATCAGCATGGATATCAGAGGTGGCCCACAATCTCTCATTGTTGAGACTCGTGAGCTCGAATGGCAACTCAACTGGGCCTTTTCATTTCCTGGGCTAAGCGAAAACTGTAATATTGCTGCTATTCTTAAATATAAGAGCTACCTTAGATAATACTTTTTACTCTTAGTGGTACCAACCTATCCCATTGGTCAACTCCAAGGACAGTGAATAATGTTGCATATATTGCTTTGCTAGGGTTAAGCCCATTGAATGTTCTATTCTATCTATAGTTTAAAGTAATAGCAACCTTAACATATTGATTTCCTTTGATATGTAGCTTTTTTCATATTGCTTGCTCCTGTTAGGTGACCCGATGCAGTAGTACATTTAGTTGCTCTTGTTTATTGATATTTACTATATACAACTTTTTAGCTTCACCTTTCATTTAGAATGTTTTTATTCTTTTATATAAGTTTTACAGGGCATACTATGTATTTGTTTTCACCCGCTCTCCTTGTTATTGTTGCCCTTTTAAGTTTCATCGTTGCCCCTTTAAGCAACATTGTGGCGCTTGTGGTGATGTCGTCAACAAGCACCAGTTACTTTGTTTTAAATGCATTTGGTTTTAATCCTTTCAACTGCTGATGAAGCTTCTGGCTTTCTGGAAGCGAAAACGCTGTTTTGGTCTTGAAATAAATTGCGTTTCTTTTCTTTTACATCGTTCTGGCTGCAGTGGTGTTCCGTTTTTGTTTTCAGTGAGTTTATTTGTTTCTTATTTAACTCGTTTGTATCAGAAACAGATGCATGTTATAGGAAACAGTATCATCGACTATACCACTACAAGACAAATCTGAAGGTATGAAAAGTGCTGAAGTAGTGAGTTTAGTATTAACTGCAGGTATGTGTGGACTTGTCAAATGTCACAGCTGTACATATAGTCCCTATAGGGCTGTCACCTCTACAAATGATGAAAGTGGGAGGTGCACTGTATAAATGACAGATGTAGCAGGTCAAAACATACCTACAGCCATGCCTACCCCACAAATAGACATATTAGCACACATCAAAACTTAGGCCAGGATTCAGGAAGCTTTGGCGGTGTGCAGTAGAGTAAGAGTAGAGCAAGGCAAGATGTCTGCCGAGCTATTCAGCAATATCCTGTAGGGCGTGTAACACAGCCCCTCAAGCGAACATTACACGGACAATGTTAGGATATGCAAATTACCCCATTTGTAGGTGAAAGCTATGCAAATGATGTAAAATATGTGATACATGAAACAGTAAGCTGTCCGTGCAAGAGTAGAGGTATGTGCAGAAATGTACACGGATGTTAACCGAGTAACGTTCTGCAAGTAGCTAAACGAGCAATGTCATCTACAAATAAAGGATGGTTTAGTTGAAGAAGCATGCCAATGTCCAAATATAACGCCAGTGGCATGTATTCCCATTGGACATTAATAAAACTCTACTTGTCCTCCCCCGATCTCCGAGTACGCGCTGTGCATACAAAACAAGACAAATATGTAAAATATACATACAAATTATAATGTCAGTTAAAAGTTATTGCGTCATGCAGGGGAATGGCAAGCTGAAGACAACATGGCTACTGAGTAGTGGTTGCTATGTGTGGAAGCGCACACTCAGAGATGTAACCAAGCATTAGTAGGCAATCCTATGCAATTGAGGCTGAGGATAGTTAAGCACAATTTGTCATGCCATATGGGCCAAGCCCCTACAGTGTAAGAGTAGGTGAACGGGACTATCATCGTAGAAGATAGGTGACATCATGAGTGTGTATGTATAAAACACTGTAATCTTATTGGAGCAGTGTGTCACATGTCTGCTGTCAGTGACTCATCAGTGGAAGAGGCGTGTTCTGATTTATCCTAGGTAAAGTCAGTAAACTGATGGTGTACGCCATGGATATCACTGAAGTTCCTTGCAAACCTGGTGAAGTGTGTTTGCGCCCGTGCAAGCCTGTAAGCCCGAGTAAGCATGTGTGCATGTGTGTCAGCCTGTGTGCACGACTTGAAGAACGAGTAAGCTACTGTAAGATTGTTGAAGCCCGTGTAATGTTGTGTAAGCCAGTGTAAGTGTTTGTACGCATGTATAAGCTTGTGTGCGCACGTGGAAGCGGATATGCACTTCACTGTGCTCCTATGCGTGGCGCCGCTCACTGTGGACAAACAGTGGAAAGGAAGGTAAACAAATAGCAGTAAGTTAACCAAGGAGAACTAACACAGCTAGCAGGTGGAAACAATCAGACTGAGTATATTACACAGCCAGTACTGTAGGCCAGCACAGCACAGCACGTACAACTCTACAAACAGTAGTCCACCATGTTATTCTCAGACACACTGCAACACTGTAGTATAGTAAGAGAAGTGCAAACTGTAAAAGCTTAACTGAGACAAGATAATGTTAGGGGCTGCCAATGCTATTATACGTCAACATATGCAACTTGTGGAGGGTTGTGCCAATGTGAATGCTGCTCAGCATCATACAGTGAGTAGACGGAGAGGAGTGTGCAGGCACCGGGTAAACTACCAGGGGCTACATGAGCTGGAGATAGTAGAGTGCTATAGAGTGGACAGAGACCTCCTGCAGAAGATTGTGGATCTGTGCAGGCCATGTCTCTCACACAGACCCAACAGAGGGAAACCTATCCCAGTGGAAACCAAGGTATGTGTTGCCCTAAGGATATCAGCAACAGGTACCTTCCAGAGATCAACTGGTGATATGACGTGGATTTTACAAACATCAGCATCCAGGGTACTGCACCAGGTCATGAATGCCATGTCAGCACATGTCAGTAATGATGTATCTATCCCCAATTCCTGTAAGGCATTGGGCAGCAATATGTGTCATTTCCACACAATAGTGGAATACTCTAAGTACTATGTGCAATACACTGCATGCACATATGCATCAAATCAGCAGCCAGTTAGTGTGGCAGGGCCTACATCATCCACAAGGGCTTCCCCTCCATGAAGTGGCGGTTTGTGTGTGATGGCCAGCCCATAATAATGAATGTGTGTGCTGGATGCCCTGGAAGCTGCAATGCGTCCGATATGTGGCATCTGACGCAGCTGTACAAAACATTTGGCAATGGGGACAACCCTCATGGTCATCTAGTGGGGGATGCCGGATGTGCAGTTCAACTGTGGCTGATGACACACATCAGAAATGCACACACATGAACAGGAATGCCATAATGAGGCACACACACATACAGAAACCTTACTCTAGCATGTGTATGTGTCGCCAAGTCACAGTTCTGGTGCCTGGACACATCTGGTGGAGCATTACCGCAC
>NC_056731.1:1674318858-1674321358 GCF_019279795.1 Protopterus annectens | reverse complement strand
AATGAACACACGTCTGGGTATGTCATACATGTGATTGTGTGGATGTGTGCATGGACTGCACACACAACACATACATACATTGCCTTTGATGTACCTCGTGCATAACACTGGCCTAATCAATGCTACACCTTGAATTGAAGGTGGGCCCATGTCTGTTGAATGCTCACACTACAGGGGGTAGCAGTGTTGACCGGGACACATACCCTTGTACTGGTCGCCTGTGACACCTGTGATATCATACCGCAGTCCATGTGTTATGTATGTCAACACACATGTCCAACAATAGCAATGCATACAAACATGGCAACAGGAGACACATGTGACATCTGTACTGTGCATGCAGCAAACATGCATGTGCAGTGGCCGATGTCTGTAACATAGCTGCACCTATCTACGACATGCAGACGCAATGCAGACCCAACATTGACATCTGTATACAGTGACTGTATCAGCACGTATGGAGGGATGTGTGTACATAATGTGGTGAACCACCTGTCTAGATGTATGTGTGCAGGGGGTGGCTCACAGTTGTGTCACACACCATCCTTAATGACCCTAGTTCAGGCAAAACAGTGGTCATCAGTAATTATGATATCATTGCCTTTCTCAGCCAATTTCTTTTTTTGGACAACCTTCCTCACTCAGCACAGAGGCACACTGTGCAAACACATGCTGAGAAAGTAAACAGTGCTCGGCACTCAGTGTAGATGCCTTCATGAAAGGTCACTGTCAGTATGGTGGTGCACTGTGCAAACATGCTCAAACATGATGAAACATGTGCTCCGTAGGTAAACAAAGTTTAGCAGACACAGTACACCCCCCTGCTCAACAGAGTGCCATGCCATGCAAACAGGTGCTGATGAGCTCTAATGAGCTTACAAGTTCTCAGACACCCCCCCCCCCCCCCGTTTGATGTCAGGTACCTCTTCTGTTAACACCAACATGGTTCTGTGCCTACATGGATGGGATCTTTGGAAACAGATACGCATTTGTGCTATTCACTAACCTAAGCTCATTTGCATAGGGATCTGGTTCCAGCCCCTGCCTCCTTAGCAACAGAACTATTCCACCATTGTAGATACTCCACAAAGGATGCTATAAAACATCATTGTCCCACACTAATAACTTTGGTTTTTACACTATTTTTTAGTATTATTTTTTCATAACAGCATGTTTGCACACTGCGGCATGCCACGCAAACATACTCAGATTATTAAAAAATATATATATATTTAAAATTATTTTCCATTAAGTTTTGGACACATGGTGGATAGTTTTGCACCTATCTGTGCCTGCTATGCTATTTTTGCCCATCTAACTGCAGTTTTACAGCCCCTTGTTGTCTGTTTTATATTCTGTACATGGAATTTTTCCATGTACACTATGAACACTAACACGGTGTCTGCAGGACTACCTATCTGCTTGCTGGATTGCTCTAACTCCCTTATTTGCATGTAATTCACCTGCTTATGAGGTAGTCATGCCACGGATACTTCACACCCCTCAGCTCTGTTTACTGGATCGCACATTGCTTACTTTCATGTAAGCAGTGTGTCACTATGCCTACATGGAAAAAAAGTCCATGTAGACTTTATTAAATTCCACCCATAGTTTGCAGTGTAATTACTTTGAATTCTTTAGGTTTTTCTGTTTAGAAAAAAATATATATTTTCTTTGGTGATTTTGACACACTGTTGGAGGTGCTGGAACTTAAGTGGCAGCTGCTTCTTAATGCTGAATCTTTACCTATTCTGAATGAGTCCCTTAATATTAAATGTATGCTTAGGTAGCTTAGATAAATATCATATTAGTAATTCAGCTTTAATCATTAACAAAATATCTTTGATGTAATAGGTTAGCACTAGGCTAACTGCCCTTGCGAGCCATCATAAGTCTAGCCAATTATCCCTTGTGAGACTCAAACCCTGCACCTTGTGTTTGCAAGGCAAACACCTTACCCATTAGGCCATCCTCCCAACATCCAGAGTCCTTGCAAGTAGTGGCTGAGTTGATTTTATTGCATTTCTATTACTGCTACATTACCTTGATTACTGCTACATTTCCTTGGCTATTGTTGACTAGTTTTTATTATTTGTTTGCATGAAACAAAAGATTTTTGTATTGGCTGATAGTTTTCTATATATTGAAGTATTTGTGTGGATATGTTTATTTCTGAAAAAGTTCTTGTTACATTAAAGGATGAAATCTCTCAAATACCGGTTTTGGAAGCTTGTTAGTTGTAAGTTTTTAATTTTTTTCTTTTTATCAGTTTTAATAGTATGTGTGCATGTGTGTGTGTGTGTATATACATATATATATATATATATATATATATATATATATAGCGTTTATATCATGTTATCTTCTTTTTCTTTCGGCTTTTCCCAGTTAGGGGTCGCCACAGCCGATCACATGTCCGCTCATGATTGGCAGTGGAGTTTTATGGTGTCAAGTTGCCAGCCCAGTGTCCAACCTTCTACAGATGTCACACAAACACACT
>NC_056731.1:1674183858-1674316358 GCF_019279795.1 Protopterus annectens | reverse complement strand
TCCAGTAATAATTGTCATATGTACATGATGCAGCAAGGATCATTTACTGTAGTGAGAGTTTTCACACCTCAGGATGAAAGTGTGGAGAAAGAATCCTGTCAATTCCTTTATAACTACAAAAAAAAATCCCTTTACAAAAGCTTGCTATTTACTTATGTTCCTTTGCTGAGAGTAGTTAGCAGCTATTTATAACATCTAGCAAGCTCTGACAGACACATAAATGAGGTTGACTCAAGGAAATATAGATGCAGTTCTGTTGCAGAAGGTGTGTTAGATGACAATGCTTCACAGTCCTGCCATTCTATCTTAATGCTATGAGAAAACAACACCACTTCCTTATATTTTGCACAACTCATATAAATAGGATTTGAAATGTATTCTGGGAAGAAGGAATGAAAGCAAGAAAGCAAAATCATGTTACCAAGGCAGGCCCTATCAGCCACTATTTTGTGGAAATCAGATTAAAATTGTAAAAAAATCATTTGGAGTGATTTTGAGGCATTAAAATATCTCAGAAAACAAAGAATTAATAAAATAACACTTTTTTAGTTCTAAGGTGGAGTTTTCAGTTAAGCAACTTACTCTGAATGTCAGGAAACCTAAATATGTATTCATTGGTACCTAATCAAAATTTAAAACTCTGTCCCCATTGACTCTTTTTCTTACTTATAGCAAATGTACTACTGAATCTGTGAAAGTTCATATAGCTAGGGCTAATATTTGATCTTTCATATCTACTCAATAAATAACCTGAAATCCAAAATTAATTTAAAACATGTTTTAGCTGTAAGAAAATCTCCCTGTCCCTTACTCCTGAAGGTAGATCTGCTATAGGCAAATACATTTTGCTACCCAAATTAGAATATGACATATTTCCTGTGTTGTGCTTTGAAGACAAACCTTTCTGAACTGCAAACCTTTTCTAACACTGTTCTGCTATTCAACTCTCCATATGTTGACCTTCAACTGCTAACAGGCATCCCACAAAGCATTCTGCAGTGGTAGCTTATCTGCTCTCAAATCTGAAATTTTAACAAAAGCTTCACAATATCAGCTGCATTCATATGCTGAAAATGCAGTACTACTATAAAGTTTCAAAAGTACTCTTAATCACTGACTGTTCTTTCTTCATTTTAAGCCCCAAATGATGAGATTTTCTCTCAACATTAGAAGCCGACACTTATTAATATAGCTTAAAACAAGGTTAACTAAATTTCTACAAGATGCTGTGATTTTCTCTGGGTTTCAAACTTCCTCCATTACTTAATACAGCAGGCAGATAACAGTGTCATCACTCCATATTATCCTGCTCCTTCCTGACAGATGCACAATTATAAATGTATTTCTTTGATGATAAGCATTCAGCTTTGACATGATTACCTTTTAACCTCTTACTCTGACATTGTGTCAGAGTAACGGTTAGACATGTTGTTTGTCTTTTGGCTTCTCCCGGTAAGGGGTCGCCACAGTGGAACTCCGGTCCGGTAATGACTGGCAGTAGATTCTTACGAAACGCCAAGGTGCCAGCTCATTGCCCAACCTTCAACGAAGGCATGCCCATTTACGCACACATGTCTTTCGAACACTACCCAACCGTGGGGAGGACATGCAGACTTCACACAGCTGTACCCAAATCATTTTATCCTTAGAATGTTTTGTCTTATGGCATTTTCAAACCACATTAGACATCTACTTCATCATCATTGACAATAAACTTGCATTATACTTCTTACCTCTGTTGTCAATTCAGCTCTGCATTTTGAGTTATTTTTGCTAATCTCATTGTTTATAATTTAACTGTTTCTCATGTTATACTCCCTAATACAATGTTCTCTGCTTCTTTGTATAGTGTCAGTCTTTATTATGTTACAGTGCCTAATATGTTTTCTTTTACTTTGTATAATGTTTTATCTTCTTGGCAGTTTCTAAAATAGTTCCTTTGGGATCAGTCTACTACCTTATTTAAAAACCTAATAAATAATAAAAGCAGGCTAAAAAATATTGGTTTGGACTACTCACAGGCACAATAAATAGTTAAAGTACACTAAAATATTGGTTCAGACTACTTACAGGCACTCTCTGTTCTGATACAGCAGCCTTCACTCAAAATCTTTGTATGCAACATTTTTCTTTAGAAAATCTCTTTACACATATATCTTTCAGGCTAATGCATAGTTTGATTCAGAACAGAATTTTGAACTCTTGGTTTAACCATACTAACTGGAAGGACAGTATTGATATACTATTGTTTTAATACTATCAAAAGTAACCTATGTATTGCAAAAGTAAATTGCAGCTTACAATCTATGAAGTAAAGAGTGGATTGTTTTGATTAGTTAAACTTATATCAATTTGTCTTGCATTTGTGTATGTGTTTTCATTTTAATATGTGATTTTAAGTGTGCCAGAATCTTAATGAAAAAAAAAGTATTGTCAGCATACAAAATACATTTTTTTTGTATTTATTTATTTATTGTATTTAAACATACAACGACCGCCATCTATCAGATGCCTTTAATTGTAATTGGACTTTTTTTGCTCTTATAGTTTATATAAAATATAATAAATGTGCTGCCAATCTAGCATGCTGCTATGATGACTGTACAATCCCAAATGTATTATTACATTTGTTATGCCTAATATTTGTGATTTTAGCTGCAGTTGTGGCTGAAACAAAAATCTTTAACCCAGCCATCTCACACTTTTAATAACTGATAGTACGTAACTAACTAACTAACTAACTAACTAACTAACTAACTAACTAACTAACTAACTAGGTACTTCACTAGCCTTCAAGTGGCTAGCGCTGTTACAGCAATGAGTATATGATCTATGTTCTTGCAGTTAGAGAAGACTTCACACCACAGCTGATGCATAATGTGGTTGATCTACACAACTCTTTCTGTGATTATCACCACATTGGTACCACATAATGTCAGTGCTGCTCCCTTCAACTCCATTCAGTTTTGAATAAAATCAATGGGCATACCTTTTTCAGCATATTTTTGGCAGGTGGAAGGAACTCCACAGAGGAAAGGAAGAACATGCAAATTCCATACATTCATCGGCTGTATGTCAAGCTCAAACCCTATACCTTGTGTTTCAGAGGGAAAGACCTTAGGCAGTGTGCCAGTCATGACTGGGAAATGATTCTCTGTCCTTGTCAAGTCAAAGACATTAACCTTTAAGTCTTGAGAATCCTTATAAGAGTCTGAGAGGAATGGATTCCCATGAGCACCATTATGCCTGGGTGTGGTTTGGTGCATGGTCTGGCACTAGACTAATCATATGAGTGATGCAAACCAGGTGTCGGGCAACATCATGTATGTTGGTATGCATTCACTGAAGGTGGAGTGAGGCATACAAGAGTGTGTTTACAAACCCAGAACTGAAGTTCAGAGTAGAAAACAACTTTGATTTGATATGTAGATACTAAGCCATGAGCCTTAGAAGAAAATGACTTGATCAAGCCCCTTAAACATGGTTAACTATCACTGACTATCTAGCTGCAAAACAGGTCAGAATGTTTTCTTTTTGACATTGTCTAAGAGAGGATTGAATCTCTGTTACTTTTGGGAATGCTTTAAGATGTATTCCTCCCCAGTACAGTATAGACTATATTGGTGCATTTCATGGTTGGGAATCTGACAGTTACATAGACACTTTGTGGACTTGTATTTATGCATCAAAAGCAATGCTTTATTATACCTATCCCACAACCTAGTTCTGAGAGTTGCATTTTGCATGGAACTAGATCTTGGAACTGTCACTGTGAATGATGCTTTTCATATTATCTGCAGTAATACTCATGCTTAGTTTTATTTTGAAAAACTATGCCATTTAGAGTCTATCATTTATTCCTGGTAAACATTTGACACCTCATAATCATCTGCTCATGTTTTAAAGAGAGGAGTAGGATTAATTTGGGGAGCAGCCCAACTTACTTTTTTTTTTTGCAAAAAAAATTTTATTGAAATTTTATATCTGTTGCAATGAAAACAAAGACACATAAAACAGTAAGCATGAAGGGTCTATATTATCATATTGCATGCTCAGAAGAGCGAACGACAGATAATCGACCACATGTAAGCGAAAGCTTACAACGTCAAAACTTCAGAACAGCGATTATTTTCTAATGGAAAGCAATTGCTGTTCCAAAACAAAATAAAACCCAACAGTAAAACATTACTTATTGGGGGGGGGGCTTCGCCCCCACACATCCCAATGTGGGGGGGCTGTGCCCACCACAGCCCCCCTACTTAAATATATCAGCTTCAAGATTGCACTACAGTGCCAAAAAGGCAAAGTAGCGAAAGCGGCCAAACAAATTCTTTCCCAGGGAAAGAATTTGCTAAACAGCCGCTTTGCTATTTTGCCTTTTCACACTTTACTGTTCGACAAAGACTCATTCGACAGCCTGCTTATGTGACAGCATAATAGGGAACCAGCATGAATACAATAAGGATAACAGCATGAGCACACATGGAGAAAAATGTATAAAGATAGCTAGTCACTAACATAAGAATACCAAGTCCTAACAAGAGAACTATATTTACTATTTTCTTCCCAATAATGTTAGCAGCTATGCAATTTTTCATAGCAAATAAACCATACTTTATTCAGTAAATTTAGAGAAAAGTACTTGTAGAAGTTTGATCAGCATCAAAATCATTAGGGGAAACTAAAGAGAAAATAATAATTTGGAGTACTTATATTTTCTTATATTTTTCTTAGGCTATAATAGCAGTTTGGAAGAATTTGGATATTTTAGCATCATACTAATAAAATGTTTCCCATTCAATGACATTAGACTTATCCAACACTTAGTAATATATAATTTAAATAGCATAAACATAATTTTCAATGTTTTAAATTAGTTTAATGTAATTTTAATGTTGGTATATGTAAATGAGCAAATTCATAGAAATAGTAATAATCTTTATATTCATTTCTTATGTTTAATTAGTAATGCAGACTATAAGTTCTGCATAGATCTACGTTTCAATAAACATGTAGAATGCCTGCTTTATCCATGCTGCAAAGAATGTGCTGATGGAGATTAAAAGTATACTGCTTTTTTGCAGGAGTGGTATATGCATCCCTAATAATTATCAATTAACTATATGAAGGGATTATATCTGTTATTTCCTTTTAAAGTATATTTTTAATTTTATTGTATAAATGTAACTGTTCTTTGAGACACCAAAACGATGAATGTAAATATATTTCCTTAAATCTAAAATGTGTTATCAAGTTATATGATTTTGAAACTGCTTTATTAAATGTAAGGGTTGTTTTTAAATTTATAAACAGGTTTATTTTATGTTGATTTGATACTGTTTATTGTAGAAAATTTTATTTTAATGATTCCATATTTGTTTTACTACAGGTAAATAAAAGTTGGACAGTCTTAATTAATTTAAAGAACTGGTTTCTACAGAAACAGATTTATATATGATTTTTTCTCTTTGGGTAAAGGAGAATTAATCAAGTCAGTCATTGAATTATTTAATTAAATATTTGCATTCTTGTTAATTGATTGAAATTGAATATATTCATCCTCTACAGTTTGTGATTTCATTAACATTTGCCACAACTTAATATAGGAATATAGTATATTGTGGATTTTTTGTGACTTCATTTCTATTTACTTTAGAATATATATAGCTAAATGGTTGCACAAATAAGAATTAAAACAATTTGCCCAGATGTGAGACCAAACTGATAACCACTTATCTTTCTGCAGTGCATTATCAATCATTTTCTATAATCTAATGGCCCTAATAATAAGATAAAACAGGTAAATATCTGGTAAACCGAATCCTCCTTGCACTTTAGGACTGAATAATTTTCTTGCACTTTAGGACTGGATAATTTCCTTGAACAATGTTTTAATGTTTTAGAATACCAGATAAATTTGATTAAGGACAATTTACCTTTAAAAAATCTGAGGGTATATTAGGAATAGTGAATGCCAAATAAAATATGATTTTAGGAATATTCAATTTGACTATTGCCACTTTTGAGAGAAAAGGGAAGTTGATACTAGATCATATTTTAAGGTAATTAATAATATTTCAACACTCAAATATTGTTGTGATAATTTAAATTATTACTTTATTTGAAGTGTATCCTCAAATATTTTAGGGACTGTGTTACCTTGAAGCGCATTTATATCAATAGACTTATTATCCTGATTGAAAGGAAAAGTAGCAATTTTCTTAAAAGTTTATAATTGGAAACTGGAAAATGTACAAGCATTAAAATTCTTAGGCTATCATAGTTTGAGCAAGGTAAATGTACATTAATATTACCAGAAAATGCTGTAAATGACAGGTGAAAGTTTTAATAGTAAGGTATGTTGTACTTTGATTTCTGTATTAAAGCTGACAACAGAGGTTATATATACATATTAAAAATGCGGTGGAAGTGAGCATCCATGTCCAACTACATTCCAGATGTTTATCAATAAATATTGTAAAAAGTATTTTGAAAATCCAAATTTTCTCATAATCAAAAATAAAAAAATAAACACTATGCTGTTTATTATATATAGTAAAATCTTAACAACATTCCCCAGGATTCACGAAGCCTCCGTGTAAGAGTTATAACTCTTGCACGGAGGCTGCAGTTAAACTGAGTGATGTCAGCATGCTCTGCATATGCATGAGAGCATGCTGAATCACACCCAAGTCGAACACGGCCGTGTAAGACAGTAGGGGGCGTGTCCGTAGGCTGAGCCCTGCAAGCGGACACGCCCCCAGAAGTCTAAAAGTGCCCAAAGTACACACCCACAACAGAGTCCACGGAAATGTGAATAAACACAACACAACACATGCCCCTACAGACTATTAAACATAAAAGAAATATCAATGTACATGTAATATTTTTTTTAAATTGTAAAGATGTTTAACTGTGAGTGCGCTGCTTGTGGCGTGCCGTAAGCGCAGCTACAGTTAGCAGTCAGTGGGAAAGCAGATAAGAACTACATATGCAAAATAAGCCAGAAAACAATAGCGAAGCGGTAGAGATGCCGGCTGCAAAGCAGGCATCCATGGTTCGAGCCCCCACAACCCAAATTTTTTTTTTTCTCAAAATAAGCATGAAACAAGTCTCTGACACATATATGTACACATAAAACCAGAATATATGTAAAATGCAATGTAATAGCCTATTTATATTGAATAAATGTGAGCTAAGAAATGAATATAAACTGCCTTATATGCCCATAGCTGAGCTACAGTTCAACAGAGTGAGATTATGTGCCCGTAGATAAGCATAGGTTTAACTGGTGCAAAATGAGTGCCTGTAGCCGAGCAGCGGTTTACCACGCTGATTATATGTGCCCCTAATTGTGCTAAGCGGCACATGCTTGCCAATAGCCAAATAAGTGTTAATCCGGCGTACCCCGTTTGCACGGAGCTGCGCACCGCGCAAATGAGCTAACCGACGGGCAACGGTGAGCAAGCCATATCCAAAATGCCTTTACACAGACACACCCCTCAACATGTCTAGACAGTCCTGAAAAATAAAAAGCAGTGGCCAGGTTAGAACCCAGGATACTATACACCATAGTCAAGGTACAGAACCACTAAGCCATGACAGCAGCTCATAGAAATGCAATATCAGCTCATATATAGGAATGAATACAAAGTACAGCATGACAATGCAGGTTTACTGAAGTTGATACAATTCCAAACTGGCCAATCACAGATATGTGCGGGAAAAACGGACTATATAAGCCCCATAGGCGGGAATACACAGCATAAACGATTGTAGAACAGACCTGCAGTTAGAATGTCAGGTGTAGGTGAGGGTAGTCGCTTCGGAGCAGAGGTGGGGTGTTGAGGAGTCCAGGTACATGGCCTGGCTCCTAGTCCATAACCATGAGGCCCAACTCATGCAGGGCCAGGTCCTTTGGGGAGCGTACAAGGCTGAGGCGTGGGACCAGTTGGCTCATGAACTCACCAGTGCCACAGGAATTCCTAGGACAGGTGAGCAGGTCCGTCACCACCATGCGGACCTGAAGAGACGTAAGCAGGACCAACTGAACCGTTGGATCCAGGAGGCCCAGCAATCACCCAATGCCCCACCACTGAGTAAGTATAAATTAATTATGTTTGTAGAAAGTTAAACTACCTGAAATCATGGAGATGTGTATTCCAATATTACTTCATTTATATTACAGCTGCAGGTGTCCGTTCTGCGAACCGCAGAGCCTTTGCTGATAGGCTGGTGCGGTTGCGCCACCAGGCAGGTCAGTAATCCACTACTAGTAACTGTAAAGATATATAAATGTATGACAGTTAGCATAAGAGTGCAGTGTAGCCAGGAAGGAATTAAATCTGCAACTCACAGAGTGTGAAAGTGTATGCAAGTATTGCCTGATTACAACAGTTCCCAGCCTGTAAGTTGAAACTAATCATGAGACTGTCCAACACATATTTTAAATAAAACTGCCCTGCCTGTAAGAAAATAGTACACAAACAGCAGCAGCAGGTAAAGTATAGCTGCAGAAGAGGATGAATCCACCTGTGTGAGATGTATACTTGTGGAAATACTGAAACATGACAGAAGTGAGAGTGCTGGAAAGAACTGTAATAATTTCTGTTAAAACATGTCAATAAAGCCTAGAAGTACCAGTCTGAATAGTAACATGAAAGCAAGTGAGAGAGTGTGAGAAAGTGTCAGGAATACAGCACTACAGTAGTAATAACCCCTGAATAAAGTATACTGCAGTCAGGACATAATTAAATGCATGTGAGACCCAAAACCAAACAGAAACATCTGTTCAAAGTGTTGCTGCATGTGGAATGTGTACACCAAAATCTGGATATGCTGCTCCCAGTCTGAAATATGCAGATAGGATGACTGTCTGATATCCCAAACATCCACACCTGTCTACAGTTATACAAAGAACAGTTAACAGGAGATGTATCTGCACAAATTTCGATATGACTTGTGTATGAACAGCAATAAAATGTAGACTTATGTTGCAGTAACAGTCCCATCTGCAAGGTTAAGTAGTTAACATATAGGACACTGTAGTCAGAACAGTAGTGTGTATATAACTGTAGCTATTATAAATGTACAGCATATGTGGTTGTATTTGAAGGTGTTAATAATATGTCTGATTTACCCCACCCTCTAACCATCTATAACCCATTCCACGGGAAAATGGTATGTGCAATCACAATTACCACCCCTGGACATCTGTCCTGTTGGGTCATATATATTTGCATGTCTGTTGATGCATCCGCCCTGTTCATACATCCACACCTGATGGCCTGTTGCCATCAACCAACCCTGCATGTTGTTGGACTGTGCATTACTGTTGAAATTATGCATGTGCTATGCACGCTGTTCAATGGTGTGAATAACTGGGTGTGTGGTTAATGGGAATACTAATGCATGCTGTTAAAACTAACTGTGAATGGTATTTATATGTAACTAACCCAAACTGTTATGACATAATGCAAAACATAGAACGACAGGGAAGGCGGGTTCCGGCGGACCCACCTCTCCCACCTCAGCTGGCGAGTGCACCTGGCACTAGTGCCGAGTCCGGACCCTCCTCCGGTGGCCCTGTGCCACCTGGGGGTGGAAGCGCTGCAGGGGACGGGGCTCACCCCCCTCTGCAAGTGTGGCTGGAGGAGATCCACCACTCACCCTCCGTAGCGTCCGGACTGTGGTGCGTAGGGAGATTCGGGACTCTGTCCTCGAGCCCCTACGCCAGCTCGAGGCACGGGTGGCGCAACTAACGGGCTTGCCCGTTGCCCCGCCTACACAGCCCCCAGCACAGTCCCGTCCTGGGCAGTGAAGGAACAGTGGCAACTGCCTATGGGTGGGGATATCAGTTCCACTGTTGCCATCTGTGGGCTCATGGGTTCTGGACATCCCAACCTCCGTCCCCGTCAATTGTGTAACCCCCACACGTGTCATACACGCCCTGTATGCGTCTTGTTTGTCTTGTCTGTTAACCTACCCAACCTACCTCCCCAGCTGTACCGACTACCTTCACCTGACATACCACTCTCACCTGAAAAAAAAAAAAAAAAAGGGCACTCTGTACCCACAAAAAAATTATGCCCCATACATAGCTGCCCATTCCGCACACATGTCTACTGGACATGGAACCCATCAATTCCAATTGGCTGTACAACAGGTATTATTGTTGTCCTGACACCTCTCTCAGGGGTGGAAGGTTTCAAATGTCACACCAAATTACATACATATGCACAGCTGTTGCTGCTGAAGAAATGGGCAGCTATGGGCCTTACCTACATCCCTCCTGCAGATCCAAAGCTTGTTTCCCTACTGTCTTACCCTCTTTGTGACCCCTTTTTCACCACTTTCCTGTCTCCCCGTTTTCTTTTCTTTCAAAGAAAATAGCTGGTGTGCGCAGAGTAAGCACGGTTAAGCGGTTGTAGCGGGTGTGAGCGGAGCTAACCGCCAGTGCGCATGCGTGAGCTCCGCGCAAACCAGTGCTAACCCGGTTACAACTGCTTAAAAGTGCCTTAGTCACTTTGATTGACAGGTCCCGTACTCAGTTCAAAAGAAAAATAAAATCCCACTGTGAGTCCCAAACCCAGGACCTTGGCAACTATAGTCCACATGTCTTACCACTAAGCCATGACTCTTACATAGAAACACTGTGCTAAAGTAAATATATCATTTAACAGTAGGAATGAATGTAAAGGGAATATAGATGTGTAGTACACAAAGCATGACATGTAGAATCACAAACAAAACTGGTGGATTTCCATAATAGTAGTGTGTGAACAGAAACAGCCATGCTAGTTGGAAGCTAGTAGGTAATAATGTCACCATAGCACCTTGCAAGACACACACATACTCACAGCAGGATAAGCACTGCCCATACCCCACAACCTCTTACAGGAACACATCCGGACCAAGTAATACAATATGTGGAGCAAAGGCCCAAAACCAGGGACACATTACAAATGAAGTTACAACAAATGCAGACAGTTCAGAAAGTAACAGGGTCTACACCTTGTGGGATGTTTGGAAGGGTATGTAGTCTGGAACTTGAATGTTTGTCACCATATTCTGACTTGAGCCCAGACTGACCTGCCAGATAAAGGTGTGCATGAGATAATGACCAAATTATGAGGCAGACATGTGGACAGCCTGCAAATATCTGTACACATGACGGGTTCAACACCACCATATTTGAATAGTTAAGAACCTAGACATAGCAACAGTGAATGTCTTACAGGGATGCCCCACAGACCCCATGTGAAATGTACAAACAGTAGGCAGAAAGGTGTAACACATGCAATGGTAACTATGGAGTCCGGAAAGTATTCACCACTGCATGGCAGAAAAAGTGTAGTAATACCTATGCTCATGCTAACCCACAGTCACAACTGCAGCATACCAGACATATTAATGGGTGCAAACCCACTGATATGTACCATTCCATGAGGCACATAACTGGTGAACCTGAAAGCCTCTGGGGCCTGCTCAGCAGCATACCCACATATGCTAATAGATGTCAAGGCCCACACCATGGCCAGACCACACTGCATGCTGTAACACCCTAGCAGATATAGCAAGCATTCCAGGGTGTGAATGTACATGGGAAATAGGAAAGCTACAGCAGCACACAACAGTCAAGACACCTAGCAGGCACACCAGTACTGACAGTAAAGGGCAACTATTGAAGACGTAGCAACAGAGTGCAAGCAAAGGTGAAAGGAAAGTACACACACACACATGCACACATCAACAATAGTAGTAGTTGTTAGTGTACATACACAGTCAGTACAGGAAACTGGAGAAATGAATGGAGGAATGTTAACCCACAACCCACCGAGTAAAATTAGAGATACCAACCTTTACACTCACAGAATGTTGTCCACAGCATAACAGCATGGTCCCTGCCATTAACATCTGAAAGGGCTACGCCTATTTCACACACCCTTTTATAGCACAGTTCTGAAATCACAGTGAGAACTGCAATCAGTACACAACAGGCTGCATGCAATTAGAAAATGCTGGCTAACAATTGGTGCAGAGGCCATCACATGGGCATATGCAGATACCTACAAAAGTATGCTGTATTCCATGTCCACGCATGCAATAATTACATTGCACCTGGAGAGAGAAAGAGAGACAGAGAGACAGAGAGACAGAGAGAGAGAGAGAGAGAGAGAGAGGGAGAACCACACCCAGAACTAGACTGCAACTAAGCAGACAGACAGCAATCCCCAGCAACAGCTACCTGGAAGCTGCAACTATGAATCGGAGCAGCAGGACAGAGAGCCAGACATTCGCAGACACAGCTGTGACAAACACAGGTACTGTAAAGTAATAAGCAAAATAACGCTGCTGGATACTGCTGGTTATGTATAAGATTTTTAATACCAAAATACCAAACGATACAAACTGGAATCCTAACCTTCCTGCAGGGACCGTAGCCTGTGGATCCTGCAAAGCATGCTGTCTCATTAAGAAAGGTGTAGAGTTCAAACATCCCAATAACCATAGGACTTACTTATTTAAGGGCAGGGCCAATTGTAGGACCACTGATGTGGTCTATATTGCAGAGTGTTGTTCGTGCTTGAGTTACTATGTGGGGAAGACAAACCAGATGTTGAAGGTTAGGATTCTCCAGCATATGTCTAATATCAGAAATAAGGACGAACGTAATGCACTTTACAGGCATGTGAAAGAAAATCCCACACACAAGTTCATGTTTAGGGTCATTGTCAATCTGAGTCTTACCTGTAGGGGGGGGGATATCAGATTGAACACAGATTTGGCTGAATCTAAATGGATCCTGGAATTGACAGCACATAGGGCTCCAGGATTGAATGATGTAGTTCCTCTTAAGCCCACTCTCTGTAAAAGGCGGTTTTTTTACTGAATTTGATTGGATAGTGTTTATTTTAAAAGAGGTTTTATGTTATAATGTGTTTTATCTGAGGAAGGGTAACAACCCGAAAGTGCTCATCCAGTTTGTATCGTTTGGTATTTTGGTATTAAAAATCTTATACATAACCAGCAGTATCCAGCAGCGTTATTTTGCTTATCGTTGGACTTTCTCATACGTTTTGCTGGGTTTTGGCAGAGCAACGACCCTTTTGTCTTGGACTGTAAAGTAATACTATCAAGGTGTACATACTGTGAACCCTCCATATGTGTTATTGGGCTGTATCCATATGTATATGAAGATGTGTAATGGGCAGGGGATATACAGCACCTATCAGTGAAGGCTGTACATACAGTTGTATGTGTGAGCATCTATGTGCACATATATATGTCATTTGATTGTAGGTTGTACTGCCATGTACTAATTAGATTACACAGCTATGTATGTTTAGCAGTATGTTAGTGTGTGTATACAGTAAGGTAGACATATATGCTGACATACCTGTCCAACATATGGCTATGTAGTTATGTCAACATATGTATGTGTATATATCTTATATGTATATATATACATATGATATGCATATATGTATACATACATAGAGAGAGAGAGATGTAGGACTACATAGACAGATGCTGATAGAATATTGTAGCGACATATCTATGTAATGCACACATGCAGAGATAGATATATGTAGATACATATACATAGACAGACTGATCTGACCACCTACAGGTATGATTGTATATGCTGACCTGCAACACAGCCTGCCCCCCTCTGTGCCCCCCCCACATCTACAGCAGAATATGTACATCAATATATATATATATATGTGCAAATGTATACACACATATGTACATATATATAGAAATAGACATATAGACATATCTTAATACATATATATATGTATAGAGAGAGAGTGAGAGAGATGTATACAGAGCTGGAGTGAGGCACATGTGTACAGATGTATTGCAACTGGTGCCTGGTGACAAAGGCACGGAGTGAACACCAGTGTCACATCCGGAGTATCATACCACAGTCCAGATCAGTTACACAGGTAACCACCATATAAATGAGTGTCCGCCCACCACTGCATGTGTCAGGGGTGGTCAGGGTCAGACATGTGTACAATAGTGGCCCCAATGATAGTCACAGTGGCACACTATCCCTGGAATAGCTGCACATGGTATGTGTCCGCACACATGGTCAGTCAGGCATGGACATGTAGGTCGGTGTACCCCCCACAGCACGTAATGTATGCCATGGTATGGACCTCACACGACAGCAACAGATATGTAGAAGGACACAGTGACATGTACAACACGGTGACAATGCACCCAAACACAGTACCATTGCACAGTGACTGTCAACACTACAGAGTACACATATGCCGCCCACGTACAGGTTACCACCCCCAGATGCACATATGGAGGTCACACCCATGACAGATGTCCAACAGGCATTGTACCACCGCCCACCATCCACAACCTACCTGTCTGCTGTGTGTCGTCTGTGCCACTGCAATTTAGTGCACATGTGTAGGTACGGGTTCAGACTCACAGACAGGACACACCCTGCAACAAACCACACAGTGTTACGATGCAAGACTCCCCATGTGTACATGTCACACATACCCCTGCTGCATGTCACTCAGATAGGTAATATGCCATATGTGTCACCCTGTGTAACTGTGTGACGGCAGCAGGTACCATCACACCACATGTGTCACAATTGTCAGGTTAGCAGAACAGTACGCTGCTGTAGACACGGGGGCATTAGCATATTGTATAGTATTGTATTACAATGTCATGTATTGTGTTGTATTGTACTGGTATGGTGAGGTGCCTCCTGCATGGAGTGGAACCACTGGTGCTGTGCGCCAGTGTACAGGTACATACCCTGTAGTCAAGGTAGTGTAACATAGCACCTCTATATGTGTGTTTAGCGCCTGTCAGAGGGTATGTAGCATGCAACTGGGGATACCAGCAGGTCCCGTCCATGTCGTGTATTCTGCTCACCTGTGGGTGTCTCTCACCTGGATAACTGTGATGACCTTGAGGTTAGGGTCAGCAGGGATAACCATGCCTTAATACAGGGGGAGGGCGGGGTGACACCTGCACTGACCCTGTCCGCCACAATGTCGTCTAGCTGTGGTGTAGGTGAAATATGTGTAGTGTACAACCCATGGGCATAGAGGATGGTTCCTGACCAGGTCGCTAAATAGGTCAGGTAGGCCTCCTGGTCATCTGCAGTATCACGCTTGACGTCCCACTCAACATTGCCCATGTAGTCAGTGTGATGGGAAATAGATCCTTACCAGTGCTGCTCAGACATACCCTCCCTTCAGAGACTGATGCTCTGTCTCGTAGTAGCTTACATCAAGTGTAATACAATCAGTATATGGCTGGGGTTCGCCGGACAGGATGCTGTCCCTTTGTGGACAGTGTCCTGGACATATATGGGAATGCATGAGCCATGCGGTCTTGGAGATGTCTGTAGAAAGCAATTGTGTAGGGGTCAGCATTGTGTGTTGTCTCTGACACTGGCCCAGTGGGCTGTAAGGATACCATATCAGTGTTACAAAGTGTAACGTCTGTATCTGTAATGTTGTGCACTGTAGCCATCTGTGCTGGTGGTGGAGGTGGGATATGTATATCCAGGGCAAGCAGGGTGTGGTCAGCCCACAGTAGTCGCCGATGTACGCCACACAGTACCTAGACACAAACCCACAGAGTGAGGAGGTGCACCTCACCTGAATTGGTGTTCTGACTGCTGGTGTCCAGTAGTATGTCGTACGTAGCCTGGCAGGTACTGTACAACAGTTGCTGGCCGAGCACTGATACCTGGCCATCTACATGTGTATCCACCAATAGACAGACAGCTGCTACATATGTGTGATATGTGGTATCATGACAGTCAAGTAGCATGTGTAGTATGTGTGCCAAGGTCTGCCAACATAGATTGCTGATACCATGTTATCTTTTTTCCCAGGTACATGGCCCACCCAAGACATGCAACCTACTCCGTGGCTGAGGATGAGGAGATACACCAGAGCCTGGTGCGGACTATGCAACACTCTTTTCCGCACCAGCCAGAATCAGCAGGTGAGGGCTGCACTGTGGCAGGACCTTGTCCGTCGGGTAAATGATATAGGCATGCATAATAGGACATATGAGCAGGTGCGACATCACTGCAGTGATTTGATTAGACATGTCCGTCAGCGTCGTCAGATATCCACAGGCAACAGGTCGCCACAGGTGGTGGGGTGGCTACACATCCCCACTCACCAGACTGGAGGGACTGCTCCTGAGTGTAGTGGCTCCAGTCCACCTGCAACAACAACAGCAGCAGACATGCGTCATGATGGAGGCTGGAGCCGCAGCAGCAGGACACTGAGCGTGCAGGTAATATGTCACATGTGTAGTTGACTGTTGTGTACACTGGTAGTTAATGCATGTGTGTGGTGTGTCCTTTGTTTGTAGCTGCAACCATAGTATATAATGTGCAAGTGTGATATCCGCAATATTAGCTGCGGACCTTTGAAAGGCGACTGTGGTACTCCTGACCTGTATCATACTCAGTAATATTGGCACAGTTGTGCCCACTAACATTAGTTTCCTCCTGTCTGCAGGACCCTCCGGTATCACTGCATTGCAGCCTATCCATGCTGGTGAGTGTCTATTTACTTTACCTGTAAAGATGTTGGTAGTAATAGTACCTTTTGGCACACTTAGTGGTGCCCCTTGTATGCATGTAGGTGTGTCTGTGTGTCAATATCACGCATACTGAGTACTGTTCAATTGTGTGAAACTGTGTGCACGTGTGCATGTGTGCAAGTGTGTGCAAGTGTGCAAGTGTGCATGTGTGCATGTGTGCATGTGTGCATGTGTGCACCTGTGCATGTGTGCATGTGTGCATGTGTGCACCTGTGCATGTGTGCATGTGTGCACCTGTGCATGTGTGCATGTGTGCATGTGTGCATGTGCATGTGTGCACCTGTGCATGTGTGCATGTGTGCATGTGTGCATGTGTGCATGTGTGCATGTGTGCACCTGTGCACCTGTGCATGTGTGCATGTGTGCATGTGTGCACCTGTGCATGTGTGCATGTGTGCATGTGTGCATGTGTGCATGTGTGCACCTGTGCATGTGTGCATGTGTGCATCGCTGGTAGTGTGAAGACATTGTAAACTGTGTTTCCTGTTTCCTTCCCACAGGTTCTGTTGCTGCTCTGGTGTTATCTAGCAGGGAACCTGAGTCAGGTGCCGTGGGTACTGCTACTGATGACATTGGTGTAGTGGCACAGGACGGTATGCCAGGGTCCGCCATTGGTCAGCCAATTGACAGTACACAGCTGTCGACACCATCCATGTGCACAGTTATCCTGCCAATACACCCCTTGTCACCACTGTCCCTAGGTGATGGACAGCATACAGTGGGCATTGACCAGGGTAATGTGGTATCTGTGGCACATGCTTCCCCACACAGCAGCCATGGGCATGGCCCAGAGATGGTACCACACAGACAGATGTCCAGGGGTTCTCGTGGGAGCATCCATGGGCGTACTGCCCCTGGCAGATGTGCCCACAGAGGACTTACAACCTCAGCTATGTTTCGGACTGTCATGCAGGCACAGTCACGTATGGAATGGTACACCAGACAGGGTCTGAGGGAGCTGACAGCATGTCGCACAGCCATGACCGACGGTATGCATGACATTGCGGCCGCCATCCGTGATTTCACCGACGTCGTAGACAGATGTTGTGGGGACATATTACACCGGCTCCACAACTACATGTCCATGAGCCAGGGTGATGGTGGGCGGTTGCGTCGTCGACATGGCCGTATGCCAGCAACAGCAGCAGCTGGCAGTCAGCGTGGACGACAACAGGGCCGCGGCCGCCCCCGTTGTGCCAGCAGCAGCCCCAGCAATGCTGGGTCTGTGCTGTCATCAGACCGCCCCAGGAGACCACGTGCACGTGGCTCTGGCCAGGGCCGACAGGGCTCTGTGTCCAGTCAACGAACACCTGCTTCTGATGACAGTACCCAGTCTGGGTTGGTACCGGATACGGTCCGTAGCACCCTTGCAAGGCACAGGTACCGTGTCCGTGGCCAGAGACACTGATCTGTATGACCTGGCAGGTACAGTCTGTGGCTGTCCACAAACACCAGTATATGGCAGCCATGAGGTGGAACTGTGTGCATCCATACACACATGCAAAATAACAACACCTAGGGCTACCGCATACACGCACACACTGCATCAACACTGCCCCACCTTCTACTGCTGTCCCTCACCAACACACATACACATACATGTCAATTGGTGGTATGGGTGGCTGACCCAGGCATACCAAGTTCACACCCTGTGCATATGATGAAACTGTGCCACCTCCTGCAGTCTGTAACAACTGTGCAGGTACAGGTTAACATGTTGCTGATGCACAGGGTGACCACATAGATGTGTAGTAATAGTATCATGTTGTGAACAGTACTGTGTGCTGATTTAATTGTGGGTATATCACAGCATGCCTGATGCAGTATTTGTGTGATTGTCATGTCCTGTTGTCTACACCCATGGTAAGTACCATAGTGTATCATCTGCACATGTTGGCATACTAGTGGTAATGATGTCAACAGCAGCCTACATACATAGGTAGCACAGGGGATGGGTAATGAATGTAGTAATATACAATGATGGACATGTAAATTGCAAGTGGCATGTTGGCCACACTAGACTCTGCAATGCAGATGTGTGAGGATGTTGATATGTGTGCAGAACTACACAACTGGTACAGGACACACAGGTGCACACTAGCACTGCATGCACACACCTCATACCATGCTAGACAGCACCAACACACATAACGAACTGTCACAGGAGGGAGAGTCCCCATATATGTCAGGGATACTGTGGTGGCAGGCCAGGGAGCATACATCCTACTAAGTATGGCACCACTGAGAGAAGGATCGGTGTCTGTTATTTGACATGTGTATTACTGCAGGTATGGGCACATGGGTTTATATCCAGTTATTGTACATCCTGACAGTACATGCATGTTCCGTACACTTGTGTGCACTGAGACTGGACCCTGGCCATCTGACCAGTGTATTTCCATGTACATGTGCATAGCGCCTGCATATGTGCAGTGTTACCTTATGGAACTGGTACAGCTTGTTTGTTGTACAATGGACTACATGGAGCCCTGTTCACTGTACCTTTGTTTGCATGCATGTTTGCTTGCAATTACCCTGGAATACCGATCACACCTGCAATGCATAGTTATAGAGCTTCTGTGGACTCCTAGTGCCATCTGTGTAGCCTACTATATGTATGGCCATGTCCCACTTGAGAGGTTGCCACTGTTTGACCTGTTCACATGTACATTGACTGTGACACAGTGCATATGACCTGCCTGACATGTGTCCACGTGAGCAGTCATATATGCTACTGCTAAGTAGTCACAGGCACTACACCTTCACACATCCATCTCCTGTTGAACTACCTGCTTTGCTAGGGACAGCCTGCACCTGTCACCCCTGGCCTATCAGATATTGGCAAAGCCTCTTGCTACCCCATAGTGCCTATGTTAGGCAGGGCTCACATGACAAACCCACCTTCATAGGTATCACAAGGGATAAGACACTAAGAGCAATGCTACCCAACGCCAGATGTCTAAACCTCCAGATGCATGCACCCAAAACACTCGTTTGCATGGGAAACATCGATATGTGTGCAGTAACAGATGCCTGGTTCAGGGCTACTGAGAGCACACCAGCACTACCGGGTGTAACCCGGTTGATTTCTTTGCTACAGTCACCAAGGCCATTGCCAAGGAAGGTGGTTCACACAGCCTACCTGGACCTTGCAAACGTCTTCGCAACAATACCCCACTTGGGCATTCTAGGGAAGCTCACCAGCTTAAATATAAGCCCCTATGTCACTAGATGGATTGCACAGTGGCTCAAGAACAGAACCCACATGGTTAGCATTGCTGGAGCCATGCCAGACCCCATAACAGTTACAGGTTGTGTCCCAGAAGGCTCAGTCCTGGGACCCTCTTGTTAAGTACATATTTATTGGAGGTACAGGCCAACACGGATGAACTGTGGCTGTCCAAATATGCAGATGACTGCAAACTGGACACCATAATCCCCAGCTGACACAAGCATCTTCCAAAGGGGCATCATAGCAACAGACAACTTGTGCCAGAGCCATGGCCGTCTGCTGAACAGTGTGTAGAAGGGGAATGTGCATCCTGTAGTCTGTTCACCTAGTTACCAAAAGGGACATTGTCCCCACACACACTAACCCCTCAGCCAAAAGCACACACTTGCCAATTGCAGGATTCAAACCCCTATCTGACTGTTATGACACGTGAGACAGGCGCATTAGCTGAGCACGCTATTTGCATTACTGGGGGTTTTCTCTTCCCCTGCTATACTTATAGAGTGCTGACATCATCAGTGTTTAGAAAAGGGAATGGGCATCCTGTAGTGTCCTATCCTATTTGCCAAAAGGGACACTTCCCTCACACACTAACCCCTCTCAGACAGACACACACACTTGCCATTCACAGGAATCAAACCCCTACCTAGCTATGTTATGACACTTGAGACGGACGCATTAGCAGAGTGCGCTATTCGCATTACTGGGAGGTTTCCTTTCTCCTGCTCTACTTATAGGGTGCTGACCTCATCGGTGTTTAGCAAAGGGGAGGGGCATCCTGTAGTCTGTTCACCTAGTTTCCAAAAGGGACATTTCCCTCACACACTAACCCCCCTCAGACAAACACACACACTTGCCATTCACAGGAATCAAACCCCTACCTAGTTATGTTATGACACTTGAGATGGACGCATTAGCAGAGCACGCTATTCGCATTACTGGGAGTTTGCCTTTCTCCTGCTCTACTTATAGGGTGCTGACCTCATCGGTGTTTAGCAAAGGGGAGGGGCATCCTGTAGTCTGTTCACCTAGTTTCCAAAAGGGACATTTCCCTCACACACTAACCCCCCTCAGACAAACACACACACTTGCCATTCACAGAAATCAAACCCCTACCTAGTTATGTTATGACACTTGAGACGGACGCATTAGCGGAGCGCGCTATTCGCATTACTGGGAGGTTTCTTTTCTCCTGCTCTACTTATAGGGTGCTGACCTCATCGGTGTTTAGCAAAGGGGAGGGGCATCCTGTAGTCTGTTCACCTAGTTTCCAAAAGGGACATTTCCGTCACACACTAACCCCCCTCAGACAAACACACACACTTGCCATTCACAGGAATCAAACCCCTACCTAGTTATGTTATGACACTTGAGAGGGACGCATTAGCAGAGCGCGCTATTCGCATTACTGGGAGGTTTCCTTTCTCCTGCTCTACTTATAGGGTGCTGACATCAGCAGTGTTTAGCAAAGGGGAGGGGCATCCTGTAGTGTCTTTTCCTATTTGCCAAAAGGGACATTTCCCTCACACAGACTTACACACACAGACAGACAGACACACACACAGCACTTGCAGGATTTGAACCCCTATCTAACTATGTCATGACACTTGAGACGGACGCATTAGCGGAGCGCGCTATTCGGATTACTGGGAAGTTTCATTTCTCCTGCTGTACTTCTAGGGTGCTGACATCATCTGTGTTTGGAAAGGGGAATGTGCATCCTGTGGGGAAGCAAACACCAAGCACACTATGGCTAAGCTGTCATTCCCTAGGGCAAACAGCCTAGTGCTGACCTCTACACCATTATGTTTAATTGTCAAATGCACATTATTTGTTGCTGATAGACTGTTTGCATATCTTTATTGCCATAGCATTCCCTGTTGGTATGAACAACCTCTGCATCTGTGGAAACTGTTTGCATATGGGAGGGATCCACTATATCACGTATGTCTCTGTAGTCATTTAACTGTGTGCACTGGGCAGACTGCTGTAATGTGGTTGGTTCCTGGCATAACACATAACAATACCAGATATGTGTGTCCCACTGCTAAACCAAGATTTGGACTAAGTGTGTGAGCATGCCCAGTTCAGCCTTCCCATGGCATGTTGTCAAAGTGTGTGAGCATGCCCAGTGTGATTATTCCATATGTTGGACTCTGCAGACCACCACATTTGTGGATGTGTGTGATCTTCACAAACTAAGTGTGTGAGCATGCCCAGTTCAGCCTTCCCATGGCATGTTGTCAAAGTGTGTGAGCATGCCCAGTGTGAGCATTCCATATGTTGGACTCTGCAGCCCACCACATTTGTGGATGTGTGTGAACTTCACAAACTATCACCCGTTCATGGTTGTGGGTTGTGTGTCATGTTGTGTAGTTACTGTACAACTGCTTTGTGTGTGAACACAACAGGATTATACTGTGCCTGCAGTGTTTGCATGGGATACTTTGCATGCATTCATCAACATCCTTTCACACTGACCTAACACTGTAGTACTGTATAGTGTACTGGCAGTACTTTGACTGTGGTGGACAGTAACCTGGGCTTTACTGCTATCACTGCTTTACATTTTGATCGTGGGCACAACAGCCTGGTTGGGGCCAGTTGTGTACATCTGACCATGTTGCATTCTGTTCAGATATGCACTACTTACACCAGGCTTGCCCAACATTGTTAGTGTATCCCACAACATAGGTGTACAATTGCAAACACTAGCGATGTGCCCTAGTCCATGGCTAATGCAAGTTGGAGAGTGTGTTTGTCCTTCAACACACATTGTAAGGGAGTTTGCCATGACATATGTCATGGTTAGTATACTGTGCCTCTGTCTACCTGTGACATGACAGTGATACCCAGGATAAACCTACCATCTCCCGTCCACCCATCAGGATTCCTATTGAGGAAGATTGATAAGTGACTCTATGGGTAGCCTGTGCTGAGGGTTCACTCATGGGTGGGAGTGGCTTCTGTGTTATGGATCACACAGTACAGCCTGTCCTATGTAAGTCAGTGCTGGGGTTCAGGTCTGTCATGTGCATAGCTCACTGCCATTCAGATTGTACTATGTGCAGCATTTTTATTGATGCCAGCAACACAGGCAACACATGGCATGTGTGTAGGCTGATTGATACTCCTGATGAGGTACTGTTGGGGACTTTACAGTTGATGGAGGTGTCTGCTGAGGTACATCCCACAGGGGCTATTGTAGTCGATTGTACCACTGATGCAGGAGGACTGCAGAGCCACAATGACCTCCCCTTATGTAGATCTGACAGCCTTCATGATTAGGTGGGTATATGGTATGTTTCTGTAAACACTACAGCACATGTTTGTCCAGTGCAGGATATCTATCACCCTGTGTCCCCAGGTCTCTCATTACATGTTAACTACATAATGGGTTAACACCTATGTGGTAATTGGTGGGCACTTACTGTATATCCACGGGGTTGACTATACACATTTCTGCACTTAGCTTGCTGACATAGCTATGGCACCAGTTGTCTGTTTCTATGTGGCCCTTTTGTGGGATGCATGTGTCAGCTGGTGGATCATATGTGGTGAGCGGTTTGTAGTCCTCTGCAAACATGTTAGGACACAGTCCTTCCATGTTTGCCTGTACCTATGGGACATATTTACCAGACGAGGGAGATACCAGGTCCAAGCCTTGTGGGATGCCAGTTATATCTGGTTTGTAGTCTGACATGGCTGAAGCATGTCTGACCATGTCTGTTCTGTCCTTGGTCTGGTTTGCAACCCCTCTACTGACATGTGGGTTTATATTTACACTGGTGAGCCTATCTATACTGAACATGTAGGGTATTGTATAGAAGCCTTTGCAAGGTCCAGATACACTGTGTGGAGCACATTGCCCTCATCAATGACCTTAATGACTGTTTCAATTGAGTCCAACATGGTTAGGAGCAGGATCTGCACTTGAGGAGGCCACACTGGGTTGGGTCCGGTGTCAGTAGGTCCCCAACATCCATATGTCTGTGGTACATGCTGCTCCTTTCCATAGCTGTGCAATCTGGGCTTCTCAGGATTCTGGGGTAGTACTGTTCAGTATCCATTCAGGCAACACCTTTCTTGAGAAGGACCACTGTTGTTGTACACTGCTCTTTGGGTACATATTCTGTGGTACGGCTGACATTGAGCAGTAGTGTGGTTTGGCATTCCATTCATCTTAGACTCCATGTTGCACTACCCAGGTCACCATCTCATACCATTGCTGCTGTGTGTTTTGCATTGGAGATGTTGTCTGTTACCTCAGCATCTGCTATGTCAGGGGGCCAGCAGTCTGCTGGGATAGATATTCTGCATACATGGGGGTGTGGGGTTTGCACTGCACCTGTCGGGATGTATGTTGGCAATATGTGTGTGTGTTTGTGGTATTTGTGTGATTCAGGGCATATCTGTGAATTCACAACATGGCTCCTACCATCAGTTGTGTAAGCCTTGGGATTATCCTTCATGTCCTGTACAATTTGTATCTACATAGGTTCATAGGTTCATACTAGGCTATCCACCCTGGGCATTTGTTAGGCTAGCCAGAGTGTGTGTGGCTTTTGAGACCCCTTGCTATCTGGATATTATGGCCATGTATTATTTGCTTAGCTGTGCCTCTGTCTGGACATGACACAGTGAAGACCCCCACTGTAACTCTACAATCATCCATCCACTTGGCAAGATTCCTGTTGAACAGTGTCAGTGAGGGGCTTTGCCTAACATGTGGTGGGATTCTGGTCCAGGGTGTGTGGAGCCTCTGGATTATGTATCTGTCCCACCGGCACATCCTATTTCATTATGTGTTGGGGTTGACATCTCTCACTCTCGCAGCTCAATGGATATGTGTTGTCTGGGGTGGAGCATGTCCATTACTCCTGTGTTGGGCATGGCCTCCTACAACAGGCATGCAATGCCTCTGTGTGGGCAGTCTGCGACTGGAGTCAGCTGGGGTGTCTACAGCCTAGCAGCATATGACATATATGTATGACACTTTATCCTCTTGGTGAGGTACCTTTGCAGTCTTCCTAACTGCTGCAGGTGTCAGGTAAGGTAGATCCCATATGAGGCATTGTACTGGATTATGGGTGTGATTGGGATAAAGTATAGGGGCACAGTGACCTCTGTTGCCATAGATGTGACTCCTTTCCTAATACAGTGTCACATGTAGACAGTCTTCCTAGCCACAATGGCAATGTGGGTGTCACATAACAGGTTACTGTTCACTTGTGTCCCTTGGTCCCTGGTTACTCCTTCCATACATAATGGTTTACCACCTATGTGGTATTTCGTGGTACCTTGTTTGGTATTTGGTGGGAAATTCATACTGTCCAGTGTCTTCAGGACGGTTGGGGGGGGGGTTATTGTGTGTGAGAGTGCGGTCTGTAGCATACTACAGACTGCACAGCAGTCTTGCCTACAGTTAGTTGCATGTGGGTGAACTCCACTGCCTTGTGCATTGTCAGTTACCTGGACGTATGGGTGTCTGTGCTGCCTATGGTTACTCACCTCCTTTTATGTAGTGTTCCAGGTTTTGGGGCCATGACACATGGTACATGGTATAACCTGGTAGTGCTGGTGTGCTGTCAGGAGCCTTGCAGCAGGTTTCTGTCACTGCACAGACATCGATGTTCTCTATTCTGGGGATGGCCTCAGGAGCATGCATATTGGGGTGTACACATCTGGCATCAGTCAGCATTTCCCTTATGTTTCTTCCCACTTATGTTTTCTCGGGTGGTGGGTCAGTCTTTTCAGCCTTGCCTACAAAAGGCTGTGTGGAGGTGTCCAAGGCCTTATCCACTATTCAGACGCCCAGGGGTAACGGGTGCAGGCCATCCCAAGGGCAGCTGCATGGCTTGTCAAGCATGACATCCCAAGCTGACAGACATTGGATCCCCTTGGAATGACACCAGTAAGTGTGCTACTTGCTATGACTGATCATTCCATGTTTCTACTGTGGCATTATTCTTGGTAAGGGTAGGTTGCTGCAAATGGTGAGTGTCATACCAGCCTGGACTACATAATTGGATAGCTCATCTGTGTCTCTTTACATGTAGTCTAGGGCAGTACATCTCGGGTCATTCACACCAGCATGGACTATGACTGCATCATATTTCTGTTTGCTTTGGAGTGACCTTCATATTTCTGTTATGTGGCATATTGTGGCGGCCTACAGGCAGCTTACTGTACCCTTTCCTTTGTTCAGTCTGCTGTGCGGGACAGCAGTGTGTCTGACTATGGAGTCACCTATTACAACTGTATCAGGCATGTTGTTTCTCCTTCTGGCCTGTGACTGTTTGGCACACCAGCTTTGTGTGCTATGTGTTGCATGTGCTATGTTTGGAGGCTGTTTCATTGGGTGTCTGCTTTATTGGCCTCTGTTGGTGTGCTGTGTGTGTGATTTCTGCCTCCGGGAATGTATTTCTGTGTTTATGTGTTTGGTTTGCAGTTGTGATAGGTCTATGTGGGTATGTGTTTGTGGTGTGTGTGGTTACCTTCTCCTACTGACTTGTTTTGGGTGTACTGAGTTGGGGGAGCTCTGCCTCTGGTTTGGATGGATGGTTGCATCTCTCACATATATTTGTATTTCTTGGGTGGAGTTGGTGGTTGTCTGTGTACTTGGGGCAGGTGTAACATTGCCTCAGGATTCACAGATTCCACTTGTTGTGCCTGGCCTTACTGGATTGCATGTGTGGACAGATTATATTGCCATACTACTGATCAGTAATTACGTCATTGTTCATGCTTGCTCTATCATGTAGTAGCTTCCTCTTTCTCTTGCATGTTTTGGTTATGGCTGGTGTCCACCATGCCAGATTTAGGCACTGTGTCTTGTTTTAATTTGGGACTGCATAATCCAAGCATTCCTGGCGGTGTTCATGGAATGGCTGTCTTACAGGTTCTGAGGCGTGGCCCATATTTTGCACCTGCACGGGACCTTTCATGGATTCCACATCATTTTGGAGGTGTGCAAATAATGCTTAGCACATGTTTTCCACTGTGATTTCCAGGACAGGGACTGTGGTCAGGATTTGTATATCCAGTGTGATTACTATATGGTCTGGTGTTACCAGTGTGCAATACACTTCTCATCTTGACATCCCGTACCCATGTTGCTGATTATCACATCCAGTATGCTTGCCCCTCTTGTGGGTGTGCTACGTTGTTCCTGGGCCTTTTGGTTTGTGGATTCAATGACCTTTTGTCCTACACTGTTGCAGCTGGTATAATGCTCCCAGTCTATGTGTCTGGGTATTTGCAGTCACCCAAAATAATGTGGTTTGGAGGACTTGATATATTCATGTATTCCAGCATGGGCGCGATGCAGTTCCTGGTGTTGGGCCAGTACTCTGTAGCAGGCTATACACTGGTGGGCGGTTTTAGCCACTGTTACTTGAGCATGGCTAGTCCATGCTGCTTTTTGTGGTGGTACCAACATGGGGGTGTGGTTATCCTTGACAATTCTTGCTGGTCGCCCTCCTTTTGTAGCTTGTTCCAAGTGTTGAGGATGTACAGCACAGTATGAGGTGTAACCTGGTAGTGTTAGGGTGCTGTTGTGAGCCTTGCCTCAGTATTCTGTTACAGCACAGTTATCAACATTCTCCATACTGGGTGGGCTTAGTCTGCATGCATCTTGCTGTTTGACCTTATCCCTTATCTGATTCTTATCCCTTCTGGTACCTATGGAGATAGGTTTGTGTTTTGCGCCTTCCTATTCAGGGCACACTGTGCATGACAACAGCCTTTGCCAGTATCCATACGGCCTGCACTAATAGGTGCATGCCAGTCCTGGCAGGTGGTGCATCATGTCATGCTCAGCATGTCATCCCAGACTGGCACACAGTTCGTCCCCTTTGCCTAACTGCATTACTTCGGTAATTGTTGCACTTCATCATCTCGTTGTCCTGTTGTGGCATGCTGCTTGTTGAGGGTAGGATGTTAGACGGGGTCCTCAGGTGTGCATATGGTACTTGGTGTTACATTACTTGACACACAGCATTCATGCCTCAGGTGGTGCTGCAGGGCTGCCTCTGTCGGATGCACATATTACACTTCCCTGTACATGTTTGTGAGCAGGTTGTGTCACATTAGGCATCCCTGTTACTATATGGTGAGTCGGAGAGGGGTATCATTCCCAAGGTTCCTACTGAGCCAATGTATGTGCTATGCGTTGCCTCTTTGCCAAAGCCAGGGCATACTGGGCACGCCTCCTTCTGCCTACTGGGGCAGGCTCAGGTTGTTCCTCCTCCGAGTCACGCTGTGCCTGTGGTGGCCTTGGCGATGGTGGGGGGCTGTTTGGCCCAGCCCTATGGTGGTCCTGCTGCAGCTGTTTTCGCATGATCATATTATGTAGCATAGCACATACCATGACAATTTGGGTACATGTAGTTGGTGTGTACTGCAAGGCTCCACCAGATGTGTCCAGACACCGGAACCATGACTTGAGCAGCCCAAACACACGCTCTATTACATTACGTGTTTGTGCGTGTGCCTCATTATGGCGTTCCTGTTCAGGTGTGTGTGCATTTCTGATGGGTGTCATCAGCCACGGCTCCAGTGCATATCCTGCATCCCGCACTAGGTGTCCGTGTGGGATGTCCCCATTGGCAAATGTCTGGTACAGCTGCGTCAAATGCCAGATGTGGGAATCATGGTAGCTCCCAGGACAGCCGGCACACACATTCATTATTATGCCCTGGGCATCACACACGACCTGGCAGTTGATGGAGGGAAGCCCTTGCGGTTTATGTAGGCCCTACCCCGCTCTCCTGCTGGTGCTTTGATGCATATGTGCGTGCAGTCTATGGCACCCAGTACCTCAGGGTATTCCGCTATTTGCTGGAAGAGACGCATGTTGCTGGCCAATACCTCACGGGCATTGGGGAAGTATACATGATCACCGACATGTGCTGACATGGCATCCAGGAACTGGTGCAGTACCCTGGAAGCTGATGCCTGTGATATCCCCATCATATCGCCAGTTGGTCTCTGGAAGGTACCTGTTGCTAGTATTCTTAGGCCAACACATACCTTGGTTTCCACTGGGATGGGTTCCCCTCTGTTGGTTCTGTGTGTGAGGCGTGGCCTGCACAGCTCCACTATTTGCTGCAGGAGGTCTCTGTCCACTCTATAGCTCTACTATCTCCAGCTCATGTAACCCGTGGTAGGTGACCCTGGGCCTGTACACTCTTCTCCGTCTCCTCACTGCGGGTTGCCTGGCACCATCTGCATTGTCACCACCCTCAGCAAGTCGCCTATGTCTCATTATGACAGCTATGGCAGCCCCTAACATTTCTGCTCTGGGTTCAGCTTTTTCAGTTTTCACTTCTGATAACTTAACTCCTGTCTTGCAGTGTCTCTTGAGAGAAACATTCTACACTGCTGTTTGCAGAGTTTTAAGTGCTGGGCTGGCCTAGTATTCTGCCTGTGTAATTGCCTGCATCTAATTGTTTTCACCTGCTAGCTCCAGCAGTATTCCCTGCTAACTTCCTAGTACATCTGTTGTTTCCTTTTTCCTTTCTGTTTCCTCAGGGTGGGGCCGTGTGCAAACCAGCAGAAACACGCTCACAGTGGCTTACACGCGCGCACACATACTTACACAGTTTTGGATCTGCTTATTCAGTTTTCAACGTGCACGCCCGCACAAACGGTGTTAAACAGCTCCCAACACGCTCCCACATGCTTAGTCTGCCTTACACGCGCACACTGCCGTACACGCGCGCACACTGCCTTACACGCGCACCGTCTTACTCGGCTTCATGGCGCGTGCGCATACGTCCAACAAGAAACCTTGGTGTAGGCAACAGTGTACACCTTCCATTTCTTGGCTTTCTCATGTTTACTTGGGGGCACACCTCCTTCCTTGATATCTCTCTGACATCTGTCATGTAACTCTACCTTCCAATGACTTCTATCCCTTTCTACCATTCCCCCCTGTGATGTCACCTATCTCCTACTCTGTTCCTCCCCCTTCTGTAACTCTTACACTACTCAGACTGTGCTCATTTACTATGTGACAGTGGTATTCAGTATCCTTACCCTAATTTGCATCAGATTGCCTACTAATGCTTAGTTACATCTCTTACACTTGGCTTCCCCCCTTGGCAACCACTACACGGTGGCCATGTTGGTTTTCCTATGCTGGTCCCTCCATTGACATTCCATATATTGCATAAAACCTACATTTGTAGGTTTAAAACCTTCGTTTTCAAGTTTTATGCAGCGCAGCCCGTTTGCGTGGGGCTGCGCTGGGTTTACACATCGGCAATTGCCGAAAAAAAAATATATATTTTTCAAATTTTTGCATGGGGTTGCATTGCCAATGGCCACATATTTGGCCATTGGCATGCTGCCTATAACATATGCACCCTTTATTTGGAGCTGTCATGGCTCCATTGCCGTGTTTGCAGAAACGTACTCAGTTGTCAACTGAGTACATTTCTGCAGCTAACACGGCTCTTACACGGGCTGTTCTTGGCTTCCTGGATCGCTAATCAGCCTCATTTGCATGCTATTCGGCTGCAAGTGGGCTGATTAGCTTAGCCACGCCCACTCCGTGTAAGAGCCGTGTTAGACTAACTCTTACACGGACTTTGGGCTGTTCCTGGATCGCGAAGGCTACATGGAGTCTTACACTACTCTTAGACTCCGTGTTAGCCTTCGTGAATCCGGCCCATTGTCTTTAAGGCATTTATAAAATTATGTAGTAAAACCATCAGGTCCAGCGTTTTTTCTATTTCTAAACTTATTTATAGCTTCCTTAATTTCAAAAATAGAAATGAATTTTAATAAGTACTTCCTTTTATTTTGAATTTATTGTTGGAAAGTTAATTTGGTTTAAGAAATAATTCCATTTTCTTTTGTTAATTAGGTGTTTGTAGATGAAACTTTAATTCATGTTTGTGCCTATTTTAAATATTGGGTTAACATTTTGGTTTCAAAGCTAGATAGTTGAGAAACATGCAATTGATTCAAATCTTTCTGAAAAAAATGCTTTTCGGCATCTACATTAAAAGTATTAATTAAATGGTTTCCAAACTTTATGTTCATCTTAATACCATTATCCTTTTGACTATTTACTCTTTTTATAATATGAGGCTTTGCTGATCTGACTTTATCTATATTATTGTAAAACTATTCTAGCTCACTTAAGATATACAATTTTTCTATATCTGTATAAACTTTTCTATATCTATCTTATGACTAGAATACCAAGCCATTTTTGCCAATACCCATTCTTTTAGGTCAAATGATCATGTCTTTTCCAAGCTGATACATTTTAACTTTGACTACCCATGTTGTTTTCTAACAGTCTTGCACAATTTTCCAGCTCCCTTGTATAATTTGAATACCCAGTGGGCCTGGACAATCATTCGATATATAATTTATTTTCTGATAAACTGATATTGATTTATCTTAACCAGAAATCCCCTTTGTTCATAGGATCTTGGGATCACAGGAGGTTACTAGGCTACCAGCCTTAGACCCTTTTTAAGCCGAGCCATTAATGTCACCCTTTTCCCAACTGTCAATGCCCATGGGGTCAAATGACTTTGGCATATGCCTGTGCCTTAGGAAATCTACAAACTGCCCCTGTCCATAAGGCCACAGGCAGCAAGCCAGAGTTGAATTTGTGATTTCCCATATATTGATCCAAACTTCATTTGAATAGACTTAGGGAAGAGCTCTTCTCACATGGATGGGGACTCTATTCCAGAGAAGAGGTAATATCTGAGACACATGCCTGTCCCTCTGAACATGTCTCTGTTCATGTCACAGACAAGGCTTAGATCTTTAGATCAGGTAATTCTAGTGCTGTTTGTTTTGCAAATGTGGAGCAGATCAATCGGGGCTGAAATGGATAATGCCTTGTATCTTAGGCATAGATCACCCCTCAGTAGTCTGAGGAGATTGAGTACAGTGCCAGGGCTTTCAGGCAGTCCACATAGAACATATTATTTACACTCTCTATTCATTTAGTGAGGAACCTATTTGGAAGATATTTACATCTTTGGTGGATTCAATGATTGCACTCAGTTTGCAGTCATTAGCAAATTTGGTCAGCCAAAGGCCTTGTACATTCACCTTGACTTCAAATAAGTATATTTCAAACAGTAGAGATCCCAGTACAAAGGCATGTAGGTCCTCACTAGTAACAGGCCTCTTGTTGGAGGTGGATTGTCCCACCCTAATTTCATGTGTCCTATCTGTGAGCCATTAGACTATCCATCTAGTGACATAGGGATTTATGCCTAAATATGTAAGTTTGTCTATAATACCCAAGTGAGGTATTGTGTCAAATGCCTTTGCCAGGTCAAGATTGGCAGTGTGTACTGTTCTGACCTCATCTATGGGTCTAGAAACCATCTCAAAGATGTCCACCAAGCTTAGTAGGCAGGACCTGCCCTTGATAAAACCAAATTGGGATGGTCCAGTGTTAGATGATTTTTCTTTGTCTTTATTTATTAGGTCCACAATAATTCTTTCTATGCATGTAGAACTAGTCAAACTTATGGGTTTGTAGTTTCCTGCATCTGTTGATGCTCCAGTTTTGTGTAGAGGGATGAGAGTTGCAGTCCACCATTCCCTTGGGATGATGTCTGACTGGAGGCTGTAGATGAATAGAGAATCGAGTGGGTCTGACAGGTCACATTTCAACTTCTTTAGGAGGCATCTGTAGATATTATCAGTACTCACTGATGCAGTGTTTTTACCACTGGAGAGGGAAGTGAGGACCTGTTCTTTAGTGATAGTTGGGAGAAAAATGAGAGAGGGTATTTCCTGGTGGGAACTGAGGGTGACAGTGGGCTGAAATTGGATCTAAGTTTATCGGCCTGCAAATTTGTTATGTTCCCTGGTTCAGTATAGAAAGCTCCATTTAATATTAACTCAGCACACTGCTAGGTGTTCCCTTTAAGGTTACATACATAACTGAAAAATGCCTTATGGTTATCTTTAACCTGGGAGGCTTGTTTGGTCTTGAATTTGGTTTTGTTAGACTTGATTAGCCCTGTGCATTGCTTATTTAGGCTGATGAGGGAGTTCTTTTGTCTTTTGGGTGTAGCCCTTCCATTTTTTGGACATGATTTTATTTCTTTTGTTGTACAACCTATTTATACCGGGGTCCACCAATGGGGCTTGTTGTTGTAGTTTGCTCTAAGTTTATTTCAGTTTGGTACTGATGTTTCTATGCAGTTGTTTATATGCTTTTCAGTGTTTCCAGTGGGGGTAGACTTGGAATTTAGCTGTGCCACCACTTAATCAGAAGCAGTCAGTCTTGAAAAACTTTTAAAAGGTTCTGGGGTTTTCTGGAGTTTAGTCTTTATATTTATTTACCTCAGTAAGGACATTACATGGGAGGGTGCAATGTTCCCTCATATTTTTGAGTATACCAGATCCAGGATATTTGTAACCCTATTAGGTGTGCAGACTATGTACTGACCATTTGACTGGTGAAATAAAGACAAATTAGCTGATAACTTAACTTCATTCTACATGATATGAATAAAATGTTCCTCAGAGATACAAGAAGAAACCCTACATTCCTAGGTAACAGCTGTTAATCATATGGATAAGATACTTAAAAAAAGAGTATCAACATATGCTACATAAGCTAATTACAGATCATGGAACAAACTCTCTTAAGGATGAACATATTAGCTAAACAGTATTATATATTACAGACCAGGCTAGAACTACAAAACACAGTTGTTCAAGAACTATGAGTGATGTTCAAGGATTTCATGGTATGTTCTTACAACATAATTAATTCTTGTAACAAAGAGCAAAGTGGTTATTGTTCTACTGAAAGTTTGCCTTTGCTTGGAAGTTGTGCCGATTGTGCACATTGTGCTAATGGTAAATAGAGCATTAAAAAGTCCTTAGAACTTCAAATTTAGTCACAAAGTTCAAAGTAAATCATTTTATAACAGAAATCAGCAATGGTGCAATTGATTTAGTTCAGTCTGAGAAAATAAGCTTCTATGCTTCAAAAACGACTATGATGTTTCAAGAATATGTAATAGGCCACATGACAAACTGGAGAAAGAATGATATATTCACAACTTTAACCAGACAGTGGCTGGTAGCATTCCCAGTTTTCAGTTTATAGGCTCTGAAGAAGTGCATTTCATGTAGATAGATATAAAGATGTATTTCTTACAAATAATGAGCATTTCTGCATAGTCAAACACTTGTCATGTAGACCCCCCCCCCCCGGGTGAAGGTTAATGTTTCACCCACTTACAATTTCTGATGCAAATCAGTTAGGATATAAAATGTATAAATAAGCGTGTGCTTCCTATAACTAATACATAGCTCTTTATTTTTGTGTGTAAGTCACAATATCATAATGATGGCTAAATGGTAAATGTACTGCAATAATGAACGGCAAGGGGGGCATTTTTTGAATTTCTCTGCTTAAGGATGCATTTATTTAATTGTTTGCCTGTTTCATTTCAGCCCCTTCTTTCTTTCTTTCTTTCTTTCTTTCTTTCTTTCTTTCTTTTTCTTTCTTTCTTCATTATATGGATATAAAATATTGCCAATGTTTTTGATTAAATTTATGTCAGTTTGTGAATGTCTGAGAGCCACTCCCTTAGGAGTTGCAACACAATTCAGAAAATTCTGTACCAACTCATCTTCTACAACTACCACTAAGTGCAATGAATAGCCTAACAACCTGATCTACCATCTCCCCTCAGCCAACCCTCTACTCAGTTCCAACCAATCTAGTGTGGAAATGTCTCAAGAAAATTAAACCCTTCTTATTATCTGTTGATGGTTTCTCAGCCACTCTCCCATGTCTAAAAATGATATCTGATTCCCTAGTCCACCCCATATCTCTGGCAGCAGCTACATCTGTTATGACTATGTCATGAAGCAATGGACATCTGCCTTAATTTTACTCTCAATTTCATAAATGAAGTACCAAATGCTTCTAGTAACTTCAGAGGAAATGCTGCCCTTCCCCCCAGCTAAGATCCTTGAGTAACATACTCATCACCAGTAATAACCTTGTCCCAGTTTCCCATCATGCTTTTTTTATCATGGCCATGGAAATAAAACTTTCCTTCTTACATCTAATGATAATTAAACCAGAATTGACTAAATCAAATCTGTTAGTGCTCTCTTCAAAGGTCAACTGAAATCCTTTGACATCTACAGTCATGATATTCCTACTGTAGTCAGGTGGCCTTTCCAACTTTTCTAAATGATGTCTCAAGACCTACCATGGTGATATGTCTTATGGTAACAGAATCTTATTTTCTAGTCTTCACCTCACATGGTACCTCAAGAAGCTCCCTAGGGTTCAGTCTTGGACCTGCCCTTTTCACAATATAGACAAACAATATGATATTCTATTATTGTCCCTCCAGTCTTATTCAATTTGCTTTTAATTCTACAATCTCCTGTTCCTCAAGGACACCATAGATGCCATTTCCAAGTTCCAAATCAATTTTGGTCACATCCAAGCCTGATTAAAATACTCGTGCTACCATCTCAGTGTCAACAAAACAAAGTCAAACATCATCAGAAACAATGTTAACCTTACCATATAAATTTCAGATTTTGTCTAGTCACATATCTTCTCTAGACTTTGTAAACAACATCAAATGCTTGACTGCCAGCAATATATTAAGATGTTAAAATTATTGTCCTATAACCAGACCATGGACCTTCTCTGTTGTGCTCAACTGCTGATGGTTGTTCAATGTCATACTTAATTCCCATGGTATCATATACTTCGGCTATCTTCAGCAATCCCATTCTAAACAAACAATTAAACTAGAACAAGGCTATATTCGTGTAATATACTTTCCATGATTGCCTGGAAACATCTTACTAGAGCACTTCATTATTTATTCCTCAAGGCTTTGCAATGTCTAGAGTAGAGACAGTGTTTTATAATGACACTATTAAAAACTGTTCAGTGTGTTATCTACTGCCTAAACAAATACTCAGCTGTACAGTCATTAAGAAAGTAATACACTCCTGCATGCTACATCCACTAAACCAGCTATTGCTTGTTTAGTTATTCATGTTGTACAGTTGCTATATGAATTTCATGAGCAGCACAGAAGTTGTAAAACACTTAATTTTTTCCCCGGCTACCACTATCCAGGGAGACCATAGACTCCAATGCTGAACTATTACTTAATACACAGAAAAAAAAGAACAATAACAGAAAATAAAGTTCATGATTTTTCAAGCTTGTAGGCAATTTGTTTAAAGTGCACTGTCAAGGCATGACAATTCACAGTCATACTTCAACCTCACTATTAATCATTTCCCACAACAGCCTAAGTTGTTATCAACCTCTCACTAACCTCATCAGGATCACTACCTAGGAACACCCTATAGCAAGAAAGGTAGGCAGTAAACAGTATGGTACATTGTCATTCTAACAGATTTCAGTTGTTGTTGTTGTATCTTTTGGCTTTTCCCAGTTAGGGGTCACCACAGCGGAACTCCGGTCCGCTAATGATTGGCAGTAGATTTTTACGTACCGACTTGCCAGGCCTGACGCACAACTTTCAACAAAGGTACGCCCATTCACGTATGTCTCCACACAGAAGACGCTTTAGCTGAGAATCGAACAGGACAACGTCTTAGGAAGATTTAAGTGTAGCATTTTCTAAGACTAGTTAAACATAAAAATATGTGGTTTGTTTTTCAAAGTTTCATCCTTTACAGAACTGTAGTTAAAAAATGCAGAACTTTGTTAAATAAGTTACCATTGAAACAACTATTAGTGGGCCACATTAAAACAATACATTTAAAGGCTTTAAAAAACAAAATATGCCAGTAATGTATATCTATATATTTGAAATACATTAAACTATCCTTCCAGATGTACCGTTTACAATGAATTACACTACCAATTATATTCTTGCAATCAAGAGTCAAGAGGTTGCTTAAATGCAGCATGTCAATTATTTCTCATTTATTTGTTAACCAAGTAAACCTATCTAACACTCCACTCCTTTTATGGGAAACCCAGGAGCGCTGTCTGGTTAAGTGACTTATTGAGAGTCACAGAAGAGGCAAGCAGAGATTCAGGGAATCAAACCCTGGAGTTCAAGGTGAATTTTAATAGGTCATAGCCTTAATTGTATGCACTTAACTGCCAGACAGAAGTGATTGAAGACAAATGTTGCTTCATTATCTCTGAAATGCTGATGCCTAATACAATGATAGTTGCTTTGAAACAACCATAAAGTCTGAGATCATCACAACATGTGCATTCTTTTTTAATTCTCTGTGATGCTGTTATCTCGGAGCTGATTATGTTAACTAGCGGGGGTATGGGAATAGAGCTTTTTCAAGCATCTGTACTGTCAATGAGTCAACGCTAACAAGTCAACATTTTCACAATTATGAGTCAGCAAATGAGGCCTCACTCCTACATCTTGATAATAAAATGCTGGAAAATGCAGACATCTGTAGGGTGTTTTCTTATGCTTTTATTTTTGCTTGCCTGCTCAGAGTTTCTGGTAGGATATATGCCCAGAATAATACCGGAGTAGGCATCTGTTCATATTTTGTATACAGTAGCAATGCATATACTTTAACACAGTTTCACCTTTTGCTGTAAAGTCAGTAAGTTAAGAAGTGGTTCCCGTAGTACATAATTTCATACCTCTTTTGAAATGACAGAAATTATACTGCAGTATATAGTTAAAATTTCTTTACATGCAGTTAACACAGAGGATTAAGGCTATAAGCTGTTAATACATTGTTCCCTGATAGTGTTTCTTTGCTGACAGTTAGTACAAAGGTTTAAGGCTCTGAACTGTTAACAACTGTTTTCTGTAGTCAAGGGTTTGATTCTATTAGTCTTCATTTGCGTACTGTGTTACTCTGAGCAAGTCTTTTAACCAGTGATGTGGGCCAATTGTGAAACTGAGATAGACTCTTCAATGGTCTTTTGGACTGCATGTGTAGTAATGATGTATGTACATATAAAAAAGGGTCTCCCATCATTTCAGTTAGGACATGAATAAAATAGCCAGTATACAACTCATGTTTAAAAAAAATAGGTGATTTTACTATTTCCATTTTACCTGCTGTAATGCCACAGGATAATACAATAATGCCAAAAATAATGGTCATATCTTTACCAACAAATATAAAAAACAAAGTGGTAAGGAGGTTACTCTCATGAGTTTTTTTATTTTACATTCTCATAAAATGAGTACTTAATAACTTCAAGGATATATTGGCTTTGAAAGCTGAGGGACTTACAAAATTATGCAACACTCACAAATAAATCTAACATAAATGTTAAAGTATCAGAAATACGTACAGGGAGTGAGACAGAGTTCAGCACTCCCCGTACTTTCTTTAACAGTTTTTAAATGCTAGTTATTTTTTATCATTCAAATGAGTAAGCACAGTGATTGGATTACAAATATACTAAATTAATCTGTAAGCAGCTTTATACATTATAGTGAAGGAAGGAAACTATGTTTTTATTAGAATGAATATCCCCCAGAATACAAATTTAGTATGAATTTAAATATATGTGTCTTGTTCCTTCATGCATCACATTACATGCAGACAGTGATTATTTAAGTAACTGAAAGCCCTATTTCTTAATGCAGAGCAAGAATTACACATCAAACATTAATACAGGTGACTAAATCGACTTGTATATATTTATTTGCTAAGATGACGGCAGGAGGTGACATTGGAGTCATACTACTGACTCACAAAAATTACTTACTCAAGTAGGAAGTGCAAGCGTGTCATCATGGAGTGGCAATGCTTTGTCTGGGTAAATTTGGGCCAAAGTGAAAACTGAGGAGTTTTGTAAATAAATATGATAAGATAATTATACTATGCAGTGAGGTTGACTGGAATTAAAAGCATGTGGCAGAGTAATGATAAGAAAGGATTATCAGAAACAGTCTAGAAAAAACAGTGGGGCATCAGAACAGAGGTTTAAGGCATGTCTTAAGCTATATAATAGCAAAATAGTGAATATATAGCAGTACTGCAGAAATACAGTATATAGCATAACACCTTTGAAAAAATATTTTTGTTGAAATTTTAGGTTCAGTTTGTGTCATACGAATGAACATAAAAATAAGCAGTAATTTTTATCCCTTGACAGAGACCAGATTAGCATCAACCAACCATGCAGTTTTAGGTAATTTTGTAAAAAGTAATTGTTACAGACTACCAATATTTTACCTTTATCACCGGTATAGTATTAGAGCTGTTTTATTTATAACAGCCTCTTCTATTCTGCTTTAATTTAACATGGTAGCCACAGGTGGATAAGCAGATATCTACAACTTCTAAAAACACTAAGTTTTGGAATTTAGTACAGTGCACTTTTTTAAAAAAAATAACGATGGGAAAGGAGAGGAAAAAGGAAAAAAAATGTGTGCATACTCCCAAGGACATCTTACTACCATCTTGCCTAGGGTGGCCATTATATACTGGGCTGCCTCCAACTTTATGTTTAGATATCCAAATAGGCTGGTGATTAGGGATACTCAACAAGATTGTGTGAATTGTATAATTATAGTATAGAGCTTGTCTGTAACATTTAATATGGAGGCACAACTTAGTTGTGCTTTCTATTTTTGGAGGATTATTTCTGACTGTTCTAAGCTTTACTATGTTAAATTTAAAGCATCCCAGTGGTACCTTCTTGAGGATAGTCCAGTATTTCTATATTCTGGTTTCTTGTTTATAAACCAAGGTTACAATGGTGTGCAGAAGTCAGTTCCCACTCACTGGCATACTCTACAGGAAACAATCTGGTTACTACCAAGGCAATCATCAACTGAAATTGTGGTTTCCATATTTAAACTAGGCCACTACTGATGTTGAACAGAGGTTTTCTAAATATTTTCAGAATATAGTTAACTCAGTGCATTCATACAATGTGCTTCCAAACATGTTATTTCTATTTTTTACACCATTTGCCCCTGCTGTCTGTTTATTATCAACCTTCACCTAGGCATTCAGCACATTTGTCATTTCAAATAGCTAAGGTTAGTCTCCTGAAATATGTATGGGCAATTTTGTGGCATGCAAATGGTTCTATGTAAAGCTTTCCAGGCAAAGTTTCCACCAATGTGGAGATTCCTTTTCTTAGGCATCTGAGTATCTGGTCTTATATTTGATCTGGTGTTAGCTCGATAATCTACAATGCTTGATGGCAACCCCAGTAATGTAGTGGCAAGTTTATCAGGGTTTTACAAACCTGTTGGAAGGAAATGAGTTAGTCAAGGCCAGCTGCTCCTTGTAAAATGCAGCACAGGCATTGAATGAGCTTTGGTATGGGCCAGTTGTGAAGGCCTTCATTCACCAGCATGGTAGAAAGGAAACATTTAGTTACTGGCAGACATTCATAAATAGCTTTCTAATTATCTGTACAGAGGATAAGATGATTCCTGGTGCCTTGCTGATACCTGGAGCATCCTAAGTAGTACACAACTGGGTTGAGATGTGATCCATTTGAGTAAGAAATTCACCCATGTTAAAGCTTCTTGCAAAACTAACAGGTTGTAAGAAGAGACTCTGTGTTTTACCTGATCTAGTAAACCATTAATAAGCAGAATGCATTTTACTATATATAGAGCAGACTGATACCTGGTGCAACTGTTTCTCTTGCTCTGTACTTGGTATTCCAATTTACCAGTACATGTTTTGTTAAACATTTGCACCAGTAAATGCTTGCAGATTGCTACTATCTGGATCACACTGTATAAGATTCATTTTCTACTATGTTGCATGGTTTGTTTATGCACATAATACAATAGGTTACTGTATCGATGCTTAGGCTGGCAAGTCTTATTTTTGGAGTGATATGCATCCTTCCTTTTTTGGCAAGTGGTGAAAATTTATACCTACCCTGGAGTGTGCATGATAACCAAAGATTTGTCTAACAGCATTATCCAGTTTTCTTTATGTTGATTCTGGAGGCATCAGTTAAAAAGTGACCAGTATATACAGCAGCTTTAGGAAAAAGGTCATCCATACAATGGTTAGTTTCTGCTCCATTAGGAACTGCTAGCTATTTATGGACTTATGCAAATAAAAGATTTATGTATCGTATAGGTTTGCTTTATACGTTTAATCTAGGTTTGGACATAAAGTGTGGGATCCATGACAGAGCACTGTAGACACAAGCATCATAATCATTAATACTGACTGAAAAACAGTGACTAGCCACTAATACTGAGAATCGCAATAAAACATTTTATAGAGGATAAACACCTGTGTGGTGTCTTTACTCCCTGACATCTGAGTTACTTAAATAATCTACTTTCATTGTTGCCCACCATGGAGAATGGCACCCTCTCGGCTGCACACTAGTACTTTTAGTGGTATAGTCACACTACATTGCTATTTCAAACCATAACAAAGAGAAAAACAGCATCTGCTTTCCCAATGCCAGTACATCATACCCCATTCAAATCTTTGTAGACTGCAAACAATAAAACCAGAAATAATTAAAAAAAGGGGGGGGGGGGTTGGAGCACTCAGAGATGTAGCAGGAGAATTTGGTGCTCAGAACAGCAAACCCATTTGGTAAACTCCTTTACTCACCCAAATAGTTAAAATAAAGGTTGGCCTACAATCTGTCAGCTTCATGATCTCAAATTATATGTTGTAGGCAGCTTGTAAGCTGTAATACTGACTAAGAAAAAGACAGTTTGACAATTAGTCAGCTGAGAAGCTATTTATAAAGTAATCACAATCAACTGAATGACAGCTTGCAAGATGTCCAAGTTTTGTTTTAAGCATTAGGCGTCCCCTAAAAGTTGGTGCCCAGGGCAAGTGCCCTGTTCGCCACACCCTTGCTATGACATTGGAAGACAACATGTCTGGGGAAGCAAAAGAAGTAATGATTTCCCTGTTGGAGACTAGGAAAACTTACCCTGTTTTGAATTTGTTGTTGTACCTACTGCGTAATGTATCAGTAGACATGCTGACTGTCTTCAAGTGCAGGAAATGCTAAGACAGTGAACTTACTGAATGATTTTTGCTGTTGCTGGTACTAGATCAAGTCAGCACCTTCTGCTTTACTGTATCTTGCCTCTGTGATAAAGTGTCAAGTTCATTCTCTTCCATTTCATTACTGTTAATAATACTATGTTTGTTTGTTTGTCTTTCGGCTTTTTCCTGGTAAGGGGTCGCCACAGTGGAACTCTGGTCTGCTAATGATTGGCAGCAGATTTTTACGAAATGTCGAGGTGCCAGCTCAACGCCTAACCTTCAACAAAGGCAAACCCGTTTACACACGCATGTCTTTCGAATGCTATCCAACCATGGGGAGGACATGCAGACTCTGCACAGAAGGCACTCCCAAGCCAAGCCGAGAATCGAATGAGAGAACCTCTTACTGTGAGGTAACAATGCTACCGCTATACCACCACGGCATACACTGTTAATAATACTCTCTTATGCACTAATCCAGACTTGCTCTTTTTCCCTCCCCAAACCTACCCCACTAACAATTTCCAATATACATTTTTTAAAGTAATTTTAATAGTCTTTTTTTTCTTTTTATGACAACCTTGCACCTTATCTAACCTAACGTATACCTTTTTCTGCTCTCCTAGCAGCTAGGAACTCTCACGGCTGTCCCCCCCAGGCTGACTTACAAACAATGAATTATCCCTCTGCAATCATCTATGGGGACCCCATAAGAAAATGTCAAGGGACAGAACAGCCAGTTAAGAGAAAGTAAGTCATTAGCATTACAGAGAACCTGCTCCTGCAACACTACATCTACTATCAACAAATATTTCAAATTTTAATTGATAGTGTTCTCTGCATTAAATATTTAATCTAAAGGGGGCTTGCACATGTGCAGGGATGGCTATTCACTATATTTATGTGCAGGGATGGCTATTCACTATATTCCCCTCAGCTTCTCCCTCTAGTCTCCCTCATCTACACTTTTAATTTCTTAATTGGCTATCCTACTCTCAAAGTGTTCAAACAATTTGATTTACCTCAACCACAATGCAGTCTACCCTCCATGATCTGCAATGAGAACTAACTGAGTGCTCTATTTGTTGCGTAGTACACAATATCAGCAAAGCATAGTTCAATTGATTTTGAGGGATTTCTGCCACTTACCTGTACACAAATAGTTTTCATTGCTCATCAGGGTGGCCTGGTTCTTCCCGCTCCATTTGCCCGCGCTATGCTCGGGGTCACTCCTCTCCACTACCCTACCCAATTTCCCACCCACCCCCAATATCCATAAATTTATACTCAGGAAAACCCTACCCACAATCAACTCTTAACAAATCAGACTGCTTCTCCACCAAACTAACAGCACAATTTTCATAACTGGCCACTCCCTACTGGTTAAATTCAAATCAAGCTTAGCTGCAATACTTACAAATAATGCAGCCATAGCCAGCTACACTACAACAACATCCTTCACCAACATACCTGTAAAACAAAGCCACTACTCCAATATCTCCCCTCAACTATTTTACTATTCTTTCCCCATAACTCCTACACCAAAATAAAAAAACACTGCTACCATCAACCCCCACTTTATTGCCCTAAATCCATACTTCAAAACTAAATGCAGCCTACTATATAGTTATTTAATACTAAAACTACTACAGACTGGTAACATACACCTAAACCCTGGGCCAAACACACAAGCAAACTCCAAGAGTTTAAAACTATTTACTATCAAACTAAGAAGTATATGCAATAAAATAACCTCCGTGCATGCTTGGCTAGCCCAAAACAAACGAGATATATTAACCCTAACAGAAACCTGGCTATACCCCAGCATAAAATATACCAGAATTTTACCCCCCAACTTTGCCATATACAGACTGGACAGACCAAAAAAAGAAAGGTGGTAGGATAGCTCTACTTTATCCCTCCATATCCACATAACTACTTACTCACACAGTATACCCAAATTCCATAATGCAGAAATACTAATAACCACCCTAAACCTTAATGACTCTAAAAAAATGTGTATCATCATACCCTACATCTCAAAAGGAAACAACATACCAATTATGGAAGATATACTGTCTTGGACTACTGAAAACATTAAAGTAGAAACAGTCATCCTAGGTGACATGAACATAAATTGGCAATCCATCACTGCAAACTCCCCCACCTCAAGTGTTAACCTGTATGGCTACAGACAACTAATCACCAACCCTACATGGTTCAACAAAGACTTTACTATCTATTCAACCTTAGACTGGAACCTTGTATCTCACCCAAACAATTTGTCCTCCTCAGATGTGCTCTCAATTTAAGTTACCATCTTCCAGCTTTTGCCATCAGAGCCACTACCAACCTCCCAAAAACATACCTTAAAAACAGTTACAAATATTACAAGACTAAACCAACAAACACTCAGTAACTTACTATTAAAAATTAACTGGACACCCTTAAAATGTCTACCCCTCAATGATGATGTACAATATTTCAGTACTACCTTCCTAAAAAATAATTGATAGTTGTGCCCTTGTACAAGCAAAAAGAGTAAATAAAACAAATACCCCATGGTTAACCACTAACTGCATTGACCTCATGAAGCAAAGAGACACAACATGGAATAAATGGAAACATAACAGAACCTAACAAAAATCTCCAAGCCTTTAAAACACTAAGCAATAGAGTAACCAAACTAGTTGTCAAACATAAAGAATCCTACTACTCAAACTTCCAGCTACAACACAAAAACAATCCCCCAAAATGTTAGCACTCTATAACTACCCTCTTCAGCCCATGAGCAAATAAGGATCACTTCTCTTCACCAAATGACCCCCATCTTAAATAGCAGAGGAATTTAACACACTTCATAAAATATATAGCAGACCTACTCACCACCAAAACCTACACACTAACTACACATCAGCCCTAACCACAACAGACCAAGCCCATAACTACACCAATAACCAACAAAACAACTCCAACTCTACTTTCTCCTTTCAGTCCATAACCACCTCTAAAATAAAAAAAAATACTGTTCAAGTTAAAACCCTGCTCTGCATCAGCAGACAACATCCCACCCCAATGCCTGAAACTTGCTGCTGATTCAGTTGCATATCCAGTCAGCATCCTGATAAAAAGATCACTCTTAGAGGGCACAGTCCTGACAGTATGGAAGCTGCCACACATTATTCCAGTTCTTAAATCATGACACTCCACAGAAATATCCAGTTTCAGCCCAGTACCTACACTATCCCCTTTATCTAAAATCTTGGAAAGGTGTATTCACCAACAATTAATGAAATATCAACTCCAAAGCAACCGGCTCACTGAAAATCAGCATGGCTTCACACCACATCATAGCACAAACACTGCTAATGAGGCCAGGGACAAAGGATACCTAGTGTCTGCGGTATTCCTGGATCTCTCAAAAGCCTTTGACAGAGTTTCACACATGTTACTACTAGACATACTATCAAACCTAGGGTGCTCCATTACCACACTTTAATGTTTCCAAAGCTACCTACATGATTGGAAGCAAGCAGTTAAATGGTCTAACCAACTCTCCCCCTTCCTGCAAAACCCTACAGAGGTCCCTCAAGGCTCCATCTTAAGACCCCTACTTTTTAACATCTTCATCAATAAAGTATACACCTCCTCTTCCTCAGGAACATTGATTCAGTATGCAGATGATTCCACCTTAATCTGTAACTCTTGTACTCTCCCTGAACTGCTAAATAAAACCTAAAAATCATTCACAGCAATTGAATCCTGGCTAACAGAGCCCCAATTCTTTTTAAATTCCAATAAAACCAAAATTATATTCTTTAGCTCCCAAAACACCACCCTCAACCCAAACCAATTTAATATTCTTGCAGTTGGCAAAATCATCATAGAAATTGTGCAAGAAACTAAACTTCTAGGTGTTATTATCAACAGAAAACACAACTTTGACCTTCATATCCAACAGAACATCAAGAAGACATGTAAAAAAACTAAGACTTCTCTACAGAAACAGACAATTCCTTAGCACTCCAACGAAGACCACTCTGGCTAAAATCTTCCTGCTCCCCTCCCTATTCTGTGGTTCCTGTATACTAACTAATCTGCAAAACTCAACCAAAACCAAAATGGAACAATGCTACAACAAAGTAGCAAAGTTTGCAACAAACTCCAACAACCATATACATCACTATACACCACTAAAATAACAAAATTGGCTTGAATTACCAAACCATTTAGCATATACTCACCTGACTACAATTCACAACCTATTCTATAGGCCTACTGCCTGTCCTGCTCTAGTCAACCTAATCCAACACTACAAATCAAACAGACCACTCAGATCCAAAGACAAAAACCTTCCCGAATCATACAAACCTTCCAGAAAGCAGGAAAATCACTATATTCATATGCTATTGCCAAGTTACGGAACACTCTCCCACCTAGCATTATTCACACTTCCAGCCTACCTATCTTTAAAGCTTCCCTAAAAGAACACCTAAACAAATCATGGTTATGTACATGCCTAACCCCAGGTTAATCCATGTCTCTTCCCCCTTATACCTCTTCTTACTATACTAACTTCCTCCTCCTTAACTAATCTATTAACAATCACAGGAAAGTTATGGAAATTGTGTATCTTTCTGTCTGAAACACACTTCTTACTTTCCACAGGACTAACACTACGAATGACCCACTCCTAACGGTGTTATGGCAATCAAACACACTCTAAGCAAATACTATTACCGTAAAGAAGCTTATTTCAATTTGCATATGAATGGAAACGCTAAATGTTCTACTATTATGTTTTTAGTATTATATAAAAACTGCAAGTGCCTGCCAGCATGCTTTAGCATTAAAAAAGTAACTCTAAGTGCCTGCCTATAAATATCCATCTGTGTATTATGGTATAAGTAACCCATTGTATAATATGTGAAACAGTTATAAATGTGGAGATTTTCTTACTGGGCCTCCTCTGAAAACAGGTTATGTAACCCAGATGCACTATCCTGCTAATCACATGTCAAATAAATAAAATAAATAAATAAAATTCTTTCCCATTAAAGTGCTGGAGACGTCTTCAAACTTACATTATTTACTTGAGTAACTGACAACATTGGATTATGCTCACTGCATGTCTTCCATGGGGATAGCCTATTGAGCACTTACTGTGAGTTGGGATTAGTACAAAATACCCAACCTGCCATGTATTATAGCACCACTCCAGGAGCTTGACTCTTGCAATGATTGGAAACATTATCTGTAAGCTGTCAAACACAGAGGGGAAATTAATTGGTCCATAGTGCAAGATGGTTAAAGGTGAAGTGGAATAGATTTACATTATTGCCAGCTACTCCTCAGTAAGGGTAGAGAAGACCCTAATCTATGTCAAGGTGCTAGGTCATCAGGTGTAGTAAGTGACTTGTGATTCTCACAGACCAACTCAAGTTTATCTCAGGTCTCTTTACAGTGAGAACTCATTCATAGATTATGCATGGCTTATGGAATTCTGTTGTTAGTACTTACAGAACACTTTAACCATATCTCAGGTCTGTTTATACTGAGGCTGAGTCCTTGCTCACAGATTATGGATGGATGCTATCCTAGATAGGGCCTTGTCTGCTGAGCCTCCTTGCAAGGGAACTGTGAGCCCTCAGACATGGAGAGTGAAGGTGTAGAAGAAGTTTCATTAGTGCTTTGTGTTTGTTATTCAAGAGTTGAGGGAAGTGGTACTGAAAGTCCTTCAGCATGTACTTATGGGCAAAATATTTGTTTTTTTTTAAAGATGCTCCCTTGCATCATATCATATTATACCTTAAAGATGATGCACTCCTTCATGTCAAGACATATATAGATAGAAGGTTAAGGGATATAAGTGCACCCATAAATAGATTTTTTACTGATATATGTTAGTTGAGATGTTTTTTCACTTTGTTACTTGAGTTTCTGTTTTTACTACGTTATTTGAGCTGTTATTTACTATGTACTGCATGCTATTCTTGTATTATGTTCTATTTGTTTATTCCCATTTTATGTATATATGTGATCTGGAGCTTTTCTCCCCAGGATTCCACTTAAAACGGACCAGTGTCCAGTTGGACTATCCTGGTAAACAAATGTAAAATAAAATAAAATAAAATAAATAATAGTCATTGACCATGCCTTCTGGTTCTGTAGATGAGTGATGAACTTCAATTAACTGACTCATGAATTATTCGAGATTATATTTGAATTTATTCTACTCTGTAGAGCTGCCATGTCTTTGAAAATGACAGTGCCTATAAGAATTTACAGCCAACAACATTATGGTCTGAGAGAGGGTTCGGAGTAACAGTGAAGACTTGGAGAATAAAAAGAGCTCCTAAACACCAGTAACCTGTCAACAGCACTAAAAATGGATCCCTGATAAGTATTTGCTTATTTGTGGCCACCTCTTATAAGTGTGATCACAAATGCATGGAAGCTTTCAAATGCAAACAGCATTCAGGAATAAAACACCACAGGAAAAAAAAACTTTTTTTTGCCCGCAGCAACACCTTCCTACACCCCCCAATATGTGTGTGGGGGGTCTGCACTCCCAGACCCAGACTATTTATGTATACCAAACCCGGGGTCACACCATCCATAAAAATGAAGTAATTCATGCTAAGTAGGTCAGTCGCATGCTCGTGATCTTTCAAATGAATATCAATCACTAGTTATTTAAAAACAAGCTTGGATGTCCTGAAAATACAATGGAAGTACCTGCAGAGGGATGGGATGCTTGGATGCTGTTCAGTGCTGGTGTCTGCTGCACTCAGAGTACAGATGAAAACACAGCTCAGAGAAGGTCTCCCTCTGTCCTCTCTAGTGACGGACCGATGAACCTCTGATTCTCAGCCATTCCATTATGGAATGAAGATATATACAGGCTAATATAAGATGCTGGTTTTCACAAAAGCCTTGCACAGTAGCTACCGATCCAGTAATATTGAAGTGCATCTACCCTGTAATGAATGCAGCAGCTTCAGTCCTATTTTGGATAAACACTTCTCTTGATAGAAGGATGTGAAGCATGTATTAGGATTTAACATCCATGATGACTGATGTACTGCATTCCATAAGATTCATGTGATACTCCCAGAGGAAGAAATTGTTTGCAGTACTCATACAGATGCAGACAAATAGTCTGACACATTCCACCAGGCTACATAGTTCTTTTATGTTCAGTAAACTAATTTTCATCATAAGGATGGTTGCTCCAGGTATGTACCATAATGGGGTTCTTCCTTCTCATTTTCTTCTGACTTCCTGGATTATAGTGAACCAGCAGCACCCTTCTCCAGCTGTTGTCCCATTTCTTTTGAATGAAGTCCTAATTACTTAGAAGAAATGCCACTCAACTGTTTTCCCCTGATAACAACAGTTAAAGTTAAAAAGGGAAGGTGAATCAGCAGCCGTGTATCAGCATACTATGGAATCATGCTGAATACATATTGTTCTAACTCCTTAGGTATCATGAGATTGATACATAACCACAATGTCCATTCTTCATTATAGTCCACACATGTACAAATACAAGTGCGCAGTAATCAAGTTTTCAGTTAAGTGTTACTCTCTGGATTGAGACCATGAAATTTGCTATATCCATATTACATTCAGCCCCTTACCAGCATACACAACTAGAGTGCAGTGTGATGACAGACTGGTATCAGTTCCTCCCTAAATTTGTCTTTCTGCTAAGTGCTTCCTCAAAATGTCATCAAAGTTTACAGTTATCTCAATTCCAATAGGCACCGAAATAAGTGAGCTGGTGGGAACCATGTCTGCCTTCTCCATTGTAAAAGCCGACTGTAAAATGCAAATGTAGTGTTGTTGGCAATAATTACAGCAAGGAGAGAAATACATTGCATTTAGCTATCCCCATTGCTTGGTATTAGTCACTGGTTAAGGCAAAAAGAAAGTAGAGGATGAATAATGAGGAGAGAAAATAAGAGGGTGTAAAACATGTGTTCATTTAATTATTTGTTTATGTATGTATGCATGTATCTATCCTTTGTTAATCGTGTTAGTAGCACTAGGCCAACAATTATTTTTTTCAAAGGAAACTCAAGGTTGAAAGAAGCTACACAACTAAAAAGTAGCTTCAAAGTGTAAGTATATGAGCCAAGGAAATGGTGATGTGAATGCAGGCCTGTGGAGAAAGTGGAAACTGCAAGTCTTCAATAAGAAGGGAATTCACAAAGTCCTGTAGAACCTTTGGCCCACCCCCTAAGGACCAGGTTCCAATGCAATTTCTACTAGGTCACAAAGAAGACTGAATACAGCCTACAAGGCCAGGAGTACCACCTGTTTAGGCCTCATCAGCACTCAGATTTATGAGGCATCACCAACCCTGCCATGTGCTAGGGAAGGAGGAGGACTTTTCAAGGAAGTGAAGTAATGAGGTCCGGGATTTCCAGGAAAGGAAAGCAAGCGTCCTAAGCATTTGATAAACATTTTAATGAACAAGTAATGAACAAATAAAAGTAAATCAGTTGCCTAAAATCCATTTATGTCCTATTTCAGCCTGCTGTGTGGCTCACCTCATTGGTACCCCTCTAAGTTTAAAGTTACTAGTATATCTGCAATGCTACATGACGGATGTCTTCTACTGTCACAGAACAGTTTTTGAATCCAAAATTAACATAGCTAGGTGATGTTTTCCTAACATGTTCTAAACGTAATCCCAAATCAATTTTAGAAAAGCTGTTAGTGTTTAAGAAGATATTGTCTTGGTTGGCTACAGTCACCTGCATTAGAAGCTAAAGTTAATTGCAAACTTGCAGTATTGTATTTTAGTCTTCTGTTAAGTACAAACTTGCAGTTTTAAAAGTACTGTATTTCATTTTTTCTGTTACCTAATTGTTTCATTGAATAGTGTGCTATGTGTCTCTCTGCAGTTAGTTCCCCACCCACTCTCCCTGTTCTTGTCTTGGTGTTAGTGTTGGTGGCGCTGGAATTGCCCGTCCCTCCTGTAATTCTGTATTTGAACACTCCTCCTGGGTCCTTCTCGTTTGCTCACTTAATCGAGTACAGTGAGATAATATTCTGAGTCTAGTGTTCACTCTACTTAATAGAGAGAGAAGAATTGAGAAGGCCAAACCACTTAGGTTCTTCCTTCCTCTCTCCTTGCACTTTACTAACAACAAAAAAAAATGAATTGCACTTTATTCATCTGCTTTTACTGTATTTGTGTTTCCTCCTACTTTATTTTACCTTTGGCTCTTCTTAAAAGTACTTAATTTTATTTATTATGCTGCATTTATTACTGCTTGGTAGCTGCCTGATTAAATTGTAACTGTTATTCTAAGTCTTTTGGTTTAAGCACTTGGGCTTCATACCGGTTGTTTTACATTAAGAAAGTTTGTGGTCTGCACTGTTGTGGCAGGACAGGTAGCTTACATCCTTCTAAGCTGGGAATTGCTGATTGAAGGCTCAGTGTCTGTTATTCTAAAAGTGTATTATTTCTGGTTTAAACACTTGGCCTTCAGGCCAGTTATTCTACATTAAGAAGGTTTGTGGTCTGCACTCTTGTGGGAGGAGAGGCTGGATTCTGCTCTTCTGAGCTGGGAATTTCTGGTCACAGGTTTATTGTGCCTGCTTATTTGAACTGTTTCTTTTTGAAATTGGTGCGCCATTTTGCTGTAGCATAGACCAGATTCAGGCCTGTTGAATCTAGCTTTGTTTGTATAACTTGAGCACTGATCCAGACCATCTTTTTTTGGAGAAGGATCCCCTGCACCCTAGTGGCAGGAGTGTGCAGATAGAGCTTGTCTGATTGAAGACTGCTGGAACAGGGCTCAGTTTTGAGATTTTTTCTGGTTAATTGGGTAACTTGTTTAAATCAGATTGTTCGTTTTCTATTGTTTTATATATAACAAAGAAAACTGCACTTTATTCATCTGCTTTTACTGTATTTGTGTTTCTTCCTACTTTATTACTAGGGGCATTAACTACAACTCTGATCTGAGATATATAACAGGAAGTATCCTTTTCTGTGCACGTAAAGTGTTTTTTTTTTATTGTATCTGCTTTATTTTCTGAAAAAAATATAATTGTTTCCTGCCTTTCTAAGCTAGTATAGTCCAGTTTTCAGGTTATTGCTGAATTCAGGGCTGTGTTACAAATCTATGTGTTTGCCAACACCTTACTTGGATAGAAGGAAGTTTCTCTGTTCACCTGTGAGAGAGGGGAGCTTTGAGCAGCCTATCTGTCCCTGGAGGAGTGGTTTCAGCCCAGAAATTAGTAGTTTATTGGCCATTTTGGGCTAATTTCTATCTCTTTCATTTCTGCCGGGCAGCGCTGGTTAGCTAGGGTGTAACTATTCCCGGCACCACAAAATCTCCTCTTCAATATTTCCCTTGGAACTAGACAAACTTTTAACTTAAGCACTCAAGCCATTCATTTCTCAGCCCAACACTTGCTCAAAACTCATAGCAAGCACTTATAAACCCTAGCACTAGACCCCCCCATACTGTACAGAAGGACATGATTCTCTATTTGACCTTACCAGCCATTCAGTAAAACAGTTCACTGTACCTATCCAGGCATGTCCAAAGGGCAGTTTCAGGTGTACTCTCCAGTCCAACTGGTGAATCTGGGCATTTTGAGGCAATGTTAGAACTGCCTCATGTACACAGACAACCCTCTCCTCCTACCACCAAACACTAATGCATGTGAGAGATGCAATTATACAGCCAAACTGGAGGCTAAGCTCTCTCAACCTAAGACTGGATCACACAGTCAAGAGGAGAAGGGAAATACTTGCATCACACCACCAGTCTCACATAGACCCATTAAACCAGCACCGGCAAAAAACACACACAAATGCACAAAAACATACTCGGAGGCTTTAAATAAAAATCTGCAAAAGCAACAGAGACCTCCAAAGCAGACATCTAAGCAACCTTCACCCCCCCAACACAAACCATGAAAAACATACTTCACAAAACCAGTGTACCATGCAATCACAGCCCTTAAGGCAAAATAACATACCCAACATACTAGTAATAGGTGACTCTATAGTCAGGCACACTGACGTCCCACTCACTTGGCTGAATAAGGAGAAGGTTACTGTTAGCTGCCTGTTGGGTGCCAGAATCTGCCACATAACACAAGCACTCAGGTCACTCCAGAACATGTACAAATATGACTCTGTCATTGTCCATGTTGGCGTGAATGACCTGAGCCGTACCTCCCTGGACTACATGAAAAGAGACATGGAAATGCTCTCTGATCATGTAGCCCAGGCCAGTATGACCCTGACCCTGAGTAGCATCCTGCCCTCACCAAGAATGATACCACGGTATAAAGAAAAAATAATCAATTTCAACAATTGGCTAAGTTTCTGGTGTCATTCAAAGGGGATCCAGTGCCTGTCCACCTGGGATGACATGCTCGACAAGCCACTCTGCTTCGCTAGAGACTGCTTGCACCTGTCACCCTTAGGGCTTTGAAAACTGGCCAAGGCTCTTGCCACCCCCATAGTGCTTTTTTTAGGAAAGGCTCAAAGGACAAACCCACCCCTGTAAATAGCACAAGCAACAAAAAACTGAGGGTAATGCTACTCAACGCTAGAAGTCTAAACCTCAAAATGCATGCACTCGAGGCACTCTTCAGTATGGAGAAAATCGATATATGTGCAGTAACAGAAACCTGGTTTAAGGCTTCAGAGAGCACACCAGTACTACCAGGCTACAACTCATACCATACATTTTGGCCACAGAACTGGGACCGAAATACAAAAGGTGGGGGCGTATTCATATTCATCAAGGATACCCACACCTCCAGGTTAGTGGCACAACATGGCCATCCACGTGCAAATAACAACGGGCAAAACTGCAATTCAAATTGTAGCTTGCTACAGATCACCCACCATGTCCCAGGACCCCAATTCCGCATTTCTGGAAACACTGGGAAACATAAAGGTCCTAACAAACACCCTAATACTGGGCGATTTCAATTACCCAAACATTAACTGGGAGAACTACTCATAACTAACTCCCTTGCCCAACATTTCCTAGAATTTACAAACTCAAATGCCTTGGATCAACTGGTCAACACTCCCACCAGAGGTGACAACATATTGGACTTGGTGATCACCAACATGGGCAACCTGTGTTCCACACTGGAGGTCAACCCCTTGCTGGTTAGATTTGACCATAAATAAATCACTTTGGATATCCACACTCCCCCACACCCCCAGACAAGGAAACCACCATGAAAGACTTTACAAAAGCAAACTTCATGTTACTTAAGACCGAGATGGAAAGTTTCAAAGCCCCCATGCTAAAGGATAACCCTGTCCAAGCTGCAAAATCCTATACTAATGCATTCTATGGGCACCTACAAGAATGCATGGATCATGCTATCACAAGCAAAACCAAGACTTACTCCTCCAAGAAAAGGAAACCAGTCTGGTAGACCCCTGCCATAAACATGCTATGCAATAGAAGGAAGAAACTAAGAGAAAAATCCCAAGATGGGAAGACATCCCTGATCAGTATCAGCAAGAAACTATGATCCCTCATAAAATCATCCAAGGCAAGCTTCGAAAGTAAAATTGCCAAGGACTCCAAAGATAACTACAAGGCATTCTTTAGCTATGTCAAGAATCTAAGTGGCAATGCTCAGATCTGCTCGGAGTTAGTGGAAGATGGCACAAAATACACTGAACCAACCAATATCATCAACATCCTGGCAGACAGGTTAGGTGAAAACTTCACCCCATCCACCCACAAAAGGGCCCATAACCATACCAGAAGAATGTAGAACCCCTGAAATCACAGACACCCAGGTTAAAACAGTTCTCTCCAAAGCCAAAAACACAGCATCAATGGGACCAGATGATGTCCCAGACTGCGTCCTACATGAGCTCAAAGACAAACTAACCCCTCACCTAAATACACTGTTAAAACTCAGCCTCTCCACAAGCTACATACCCATAGAGTGGCACACAGCAATGATTATTCCACTCCACAAAGGTGGAGCCACAACAGACACCGGGAACTATCGGTCTATAAGCCTGACTAGCTTGGTCTGCAAGGCTAAGGAGCGCATCATCATGGAACTCATAAACAGAGACATTGGGAACCTCAAAACACTGGACCCTACCCAGTTCGGCTTTTCTAAGGGCAGAGCATGCCTCCTGAACCTGGTGGACTTCTTTGAGACAGTTACCAAGGCTATAGATGAGGGAAAGGTGGTACACACAGCCTACCTATACCTCGCAAAGGCCTTCAACACCATTCCCCATTCTGGTATTATAGACAAGCTCATCAGCCTGAACATAAACCTCTATGTCACAAGATGGGTTACCAACTGGCTCATGGACAGAACCCACATGGTGAGAGTTGCAGGAGCTAGGTCCAACTCTAAACCGGTTACAAGTGGCATTCTCCAGGGCTCAGTCCTAGGACTTCTCCTGTTTAGCATATACTTCTCAGAGGTACAGGCAAGCACAGGAGGACTATGGCTGACCAAGTTCACAAACGACTGCAAACTAGGGGCTATAATTGACTCTATGGCTGACACAGACATCCTCCAAAAGGGTCTCACTGAGACGGATACCTGGTGTCAAAATCATGGCCTCAAGCTAAATGCCAAAAAGTGCATAGTCATCCCCTTTGGAAAAAACAAAGTACCCACAAACTGCCGCATAGGTGGTAGTCCCCTAAATACGGAAGACGTAATAAGGGATCTGGGGACCCAAGTAGATAGTAATCTCTCCTTTGATAATCACATTTCCAAACTGGTTAGAAAATCCTTCTATGTGGCCCACCTAATCACATAAGGGTTCACATCTAGATCAAAAGAAGTCATTGTGCACTTCTACTCATCACTCATCAGAACCATTATAGAGTACAATGTCCCATTTGGGATGTAAATTACAAGGCACCTGCAACAGCTGGAATGACCACAGAAGTACCTCACCAAGAGGATCACTGGCCTCAAACAGATGCCCTATGCAGCTCGACTGAAGAAACCCCAGCTGTATTGGGTTGCATACCGCCTACTCAGAGGTGATCTCTGCCTGACATACAAGGCCATGTCCAACCCAGAATTGATGGACATGCTCCACCTAAAGAAAACCATATCCCCTTGAGCCACACGCTCTAGGGATCTAAACCTCACCACAACAATAAATATGATGTGTTGGAGGGACAGATTCCTGTCCCAGAGACTTCCCATGCTTTGGAACAAGATTCCAATCTACATTAGGCAGAGCTCCTTGCTAGCACTCTTCAAGAGAAACCTTGATGAGTGGATGGGAAACAAAGTTTACCCCCAGGGGATCACTTCAGTGGCTCTGCTGGACAGAGGCACAGGGAACTAATCTAAGGGGGCGGCGAAAGCCAACACATTCTGGCTAGGCTTATAAATGCCTTCGGGCAGATAGCCTAGTACCTACCTATGAACCTATGAACCTAAGAAGCAAAACTTGTTAAAGTTACAATTATCAGGAAACAGTTCTATTTAGATGTTAGTGAACTCTTTTCTCCCTCACCACAGCACACAGATTCCTCTTCACTGATGACTAGAAACTCTAAGGTTGTTGTCTGGGTAGTTTTAATCATGCCCATAACAGAGCGGGAGCCACGTCTAAGGAAAAGGTTTACTGGTACCTTTATAGTCCCCACACTAATTTCTAATTCTCCCTTCCCTGACCCACATCACATTAAGTTAACTAATGAATAACATGACTGGCAAGCGGGGTCAAGATAAAGTTAATGTTCGCTTTTCAAGCTATTAGAAAAGCGGTAGGGTCATACTTCAGCTACTTGAGAAATATCTTACACGAGAGACAGGGTGGTCACTTCTTACTTCCATCCATTTCATTCAAAACCTGGCTATTTCTGGAGAGAAACGCCAAATTAACTCATCATTTGCAGTTAAGGTTGTTGAATGTTTAGTCTGTATACTTTTTGAACTGGTATTTAACTATGTGGGGAGAATCTGTACAGCATGGCATTCTGGTTGTTGATTTTTTTTTTTAATTTAGCAAAATATAAGTTGGCAGCATGGATTCTGTTGAAACATGTTACCTAATGGTTGCTACATGCATCTTACAAAACAATGTATTAAAATCATTGTAAAAATACAGAATGTGGCTCTAGATAATTAGTGTTTTTACAGATTTTAGGATTTCCAGGGAATGATTTCACTTTCCCTATAAGAAATTAACCTGAATTTTATGGACTGTAGCCTTTAATTAGTTTGCCATTTCTGGTAGAGAGTTTTATACATTCTTTGTCTTTGCAGATGTTTGAAACTACAACATTTTAGGCAACCAATTTATTAAAACGGTATATATTCTCTCCCTGTTTAGCTAATAATAGTCTGAACAGCCATATTTTTCATCTGACTCTGCCCTCTTTGATCATTGATTCTTTTTTTTCTTGGTATCTCTGTGGCCTGAACCAAGAATCAATGTCCCTTACAGTCGCATCCAGTTTTATGATATATGTTTTAGTTTCTAATGACTGATTTGATTTCCATAAGTTGTCCTGTTTTCACTGCCTGAAATTCCTTTATCACTGGAGCTACTATTTCAATATCAGTCTGACATCAGGATTAAATGCAGAAAACAGTTTCTGAATCTCATACTGTGATCTGTAGGTTTGGGAATAAGTCTGTGTGGCAATTTAACATAGAACACCTAGAGGAACATAAATACTCATTTAATACTCTGCTTTTTTTCTCACTTCTATTAAAAGATTTTTTGGACACCAAAGCATGATTTTTTTTTACTGGGAATTAAATCAAACTAATTCTAAATCATAAAGGCAGAGATTTTAACTTTACTAATAGACAACTATGAAAGTGCTAGTGTTCATCCCCATACCTCTGTTTCTTTCCTCAAGAAGTCTGGACCAAAGGCTTGAAAAAAGAAACAAATTTTAAATATCAGTCTAATTCCCTTTAAAAATTAATAGAACAGCAGGTTTTGCACCAACATGACTTTTTGAACAAAAGTTATATGAAATTCTTATAACTGGCATCATACCCTCCAAATGAATTTACAGATATTCCTGACTTTTTTCATCCTGCCCCCCCCCACAAAAGTTTTGATTTCTGGTAAACAACCAAGGATTACATTTAGCTGATAATGTCAGTCATCAGTGTTCCAGAGTGAAGTACCCATCTCTACTGCTGTAACAGCTCAGTCACATCTCTTTATCTGCTGGGCTGAACTTTAAATCACCATCTCTAATAAAGCAATTTGCAAACCACCTGATGAACAGAGATCCTTACAGAATTTCTCATATACATCCATTATTGCTAAAGAGGTGTGTACTAAGACCTCATCTAATGCACATATTGATGTTTATTAATCCCACAATGGGTCAACATTTTACTGCTTTTTTGGACTATTGAATACCTTGAATCTCTCAGTCTGTATGCAGCCATCTGATAAGAGTCAGTGTTTAACATGCCTGAGTTGCACTTTACACTGCCAAGCTATGTCTTGCATCTTACACTTTGGTGGATGCTTTTGTAAAGAATGTGTCTCCCTTTCTATTTTCAACTCTCACATTCTTTGCCTTTTAAGAAATGACAAAACTATAGTCAATGTGTCACATTAGAACTGCTTAGTATCCATCCACTCTCATCTCCGCAGATGTATCTTATCTTGGATTGCTATGCATGTGATTTTCCACTACAACCCTCAAGGCCACTATCACCTTCCAGGCCTGGCGCTGTTTTGGCACATACCTCCAGAGCTTATGTGTCATCTCCACTTTGTCAGTCAAGTGCAACCCCACAGTAACTGCACAGTGGTCTAAAAGGAACAATGAATCAATTCTAGAATATGCATATTTTTTTTCCTAAAGATGGGTCAGGAGAAAGAAATCCAAACAGCTCCACAAGACAAAATTTGCCAGTGGGTTGACTCTGTTACATTCCTGCAAATATTCACCAACATGATGGTATTTATCAAACTACATATAGACATTTGAGATATCTGTTGTAGCTCTTTATGACTTACAGCTCTGTCATAAGTTGTGTTGAAGACCAAATTAAAGACCTCTCTCCAGATCACTTGTAAGTTTTCAGGCAAAAGACACACATCTCCACCTATAATTCCACCTATAATTCCTTAAAAGGAGTGTGGACCACCTACATTTGAGCTACAGACATTTATAAGGAAATAACCACTCATTTTTGTCCACCAGTGCTTTGCAATCTGGCCAAGCGAACCTTTGCATTATCAAAATGGATACTCCTTTACCAAAGATGAGTTGTCAAAGTGTCAAGGTTCACCTACCCACAAAGAGCTCGTTTTCCCAGTTTTCTCTTTCTTCAACTTTGCCTGATGTAAGATTGCTACATCAGACTGCAGTCTATCTGAAAAAAAATAATAAGACTAGGAATACCTAAGCCTCTAACAGTTAAAGGATATAAATCTCGCAATGATTTTACCTTAAATACAGAATTACATCCTCTCACCAGTTATTTCTAAAGTCATTCATCACACACACACCCACACACAGACAGACAGACACATACACACACACACACACACACACACACACACACACACACACACACACACACACACACACACACACACACACACACACACACACACACACATACACACACAACTGTGATGAACATCACAATCTCATGTCTTCCTAATAGCAAGGGCAAAGTCCTTCTTCTGTTGGTACAAAGTCAGTAAATTATCATACTTTGTTCATACCTGGACAATATTCACATGCAGTCCTTACATAGATACCTGAGCTTTGAAAAGCATTGCTTCCTTATCTCTGTAGTTCAAAAACTTTACTATGCAGTGTCTTCAATTGCTATTTTTTTGAAAATTCATATCATATTTTGTTAGACGAAACTGTGTATTTTCGTGCTGTGATCTTATTCACTGCTCTTTCAATAAGACTTCACACTTTGGAGGCATAAGTGGCATTGGGTTCGATTCTTGACCCCCTCAACCCACAAATTATAGGAGTGAACAACACGAATGATTTTCTACCTAATCTGCTTTTCTAGTCAATCTTATCTTTGAAGGACTGTAGTACATACTGTGGTTTATTGATAATTAGATTCTTCATAGTAGTTGAGAAATACTTTGAATTGCATTGTATTGTCAAACAATGTTTTCATTCTTGGCTCCTTTAGATTTAATTGGATTCACTTGATTCACTACGACAGTTGTTTGACACATCTGAGCTCACATCACAGAAGCTCAGCAACAACAGCGTTTATATGACTTGCACTCATATTCTTCATAACATGAGCATATTAAATCTTATACTCCCAAGCCTCAATATTCTCACTGTGAGGTCTCTGCACTCCAGAGGAAAAATAGTCAATAGTGAATCACATGAAGAAGCCTAGAGGAGAAAGTGTTTTTAGCACTTGTGTTTTATTGCTTTCTATGTGGATTCAATGTTATTAAAGACTGTGTTTATCAAAACTGTTCATGACTCCAGCAACTACTCCTTTGTTTATCATTAGTTTTGTTTTGCTGGATTTATCACTGGTACCTAGTTTTTCAATTATCCAAAACCTTAGAGTGGTGTAGCATAAGATTGTTTGGAGTACCACAATTAAGGTGCCAAGCATGTTACAGTTACTGCTAGACATTCACATGAAATATTCAATGCTTTAGTTAAGACATTGCCTAGAAGCTAGTGATCAGCCTCAGTGAAGTAATTGCTGGTTTTTTTTTTTGTATTTTTTTCCCCACTGTCTGGTGACCATCAGTCCGTCTGTCAGCCAAATTGTCCATTCATTTCTGCTATATCAGAATGAGATTTAATTGATAGGGGCCAATATTTAGGCAACCATCAGCCATCAGGGTTTTTTTCCTTTTTCTTCACAGTTGTGTGACTGTAGAGTTGTGATATATACCTTAGTGGGGGGAATTGCCCCTGTAAATGATTTTTTTGTGTGTTTTTTATGTATTTTTTGGCTCACCATTTTTGGTATATCATTTGCAATGCACAGTGAGCCAAGACAGTGCTCTGTGTGAAGACAAACACTGTCATTTGTGCTAGCATGGGTTTTTGTACATAATTTCAGATTAACCTGTTATTGTATGCCAGCATGACTAGCTGTGGTATTGTAAATAGGTTCTTACATGTTCATTTATAATTAATATTTGAACAGAATGTTTTTTAAACACTTGGATAGTGTCCTTTTACATGTCTAACTGTACATGTTTGTGAAGAAAGATTCTAAAGGCAAACTGTCTCAGATTCAGCTAATCTGCAGATGATGTCATTAGAATGTTTACTGTTGCTATTTGTTACTGTAAGAAGTTGAAAGACAGGAAGGAACTTAAGTAAACAGCTGTTGGATGATTTTCAAAATATGAAATGAAAATTAGGACTGGAACAGTTATGACAGGCTAGTCTATAAAAGAGCCTGCTGAAGACAGCTGTCAATTACAGTTGTTAGTTACAGAAGTCAGTTGTCCGTTAAGTTGTCAGTTGCCAGTTACAGTTGCCAGTTGTCAGTTAACAGCCAGCTTTGAGTTGTTCACGTATGTACTGTGCAGTTAATACCCTAAAGGACTCACCAAGAACTGTAAGCCTGCCTTAGCTCTGTTGTAATAATTTAGTATAGATCAGGGATAATATTCTTTAGTCAGATAGGAAAATTATAGCTAATAAGTTAGATCATAGGTTCATAGGTTCATAGGTTCATACTAGGCTATCTGCCCGAGGGCATTTACAAGCCTAGCCCATAGTTTTGTGGCTTACGCCACCCCTTTAGTATGGGGAACTATACCCATTATTTTGCTGTGCCTCTGTTGAGCAGTGACACTGAGGTAATCCCTGGGGTATATCTGAGATCTCCCATCCATTGGTCAAGATTTCTCTTGAACAAGGCCAGCGAGGTGCTCTGCCTCACATATACCGGGATTTTATTCCACAGCATAGGGAGTCTTTGGGTGATGAATCTATCCCTCCAGCACGTCCTATTAATAGCCGTGTCGAGGTTTAAGTCTCCCGCCCTTGTGGCTCTGACGGATCTAGATTTTTTGAGGTGAAGCATATTCATCAAATCTGGGTTTGACATGGCCTTGTATGTTAGGCAAAGGTCACCTCTGAGCAAGCGGTAAGCGACTGAATAGAGCTGGAGTTCTTTCAGTCGGGCAGCATAGGACAGATGTTTGAGACCCTTTATCCTTTTGGTGAGGAACTTTTGTGGCCTCTCCAGCTGCTGCAAGTGTCGGGTCAGATACATTCCGAATGGGGCATTGTACTCAATCATTGGTCTGATGAGTGATGAGTATAGGGAGACTATGACCTCCCTTGATCTAGATGAGAATCCCTTCATGATAAGGTGGGCAATGTAGAAGTTAGAGTTAGAGTTTTTCTGAATGTTGGATTTCTATCCTACAGTATTGATTGAATTTTCCTAGTGATTGAGTTGTTTGTTTATTGGAAATTACTGTATTATATTTTTAATTATTTTACTCATTATTAAATATTTTTATTAACTTACATTGTGGCTGATCAATCAGTGTTTTCTTTAGTGATTTGAGAGTGCTTAAACTTGCCTTGATAACTTGGGTCTATATTAGATGATCGAACTTTCAAAAGTTTGACCATCACATAGTTGACACCATATGATCGATCTTTTAAAAGTTCAAACATCTAATAAAAAAAATAAACTACACTAAAAATAAACTACACAAATAACCTACCTGAACATTTTAACCTACCTGCACCCCCCCCTTTAAATATACAAACTCTGAGATCGCACTACAGTGCAGAAAAGGGAAATCTTCCCATTCCGCACTGTATGGAGATCTCCGTTAAAATTCTGAACTTTCAAAAGTTCGATCTTATGGTGTCGATCATATGACAGTCGAACTTTTGCAAGTTCAATCATCTAATATAGACCCAGTAACTTCCTGAGCCACTCCGAAGCCATGGCTGCTTAGGTCATTTGGTATTATTTGTTGTAATATCTAATTTTCATAATTGGATACTTCTTTAAAAGGGCATGAAGACACTATGATTGGTGGCAGCATTACAGTATTATCTTGGGGAAGTGACACAGCTGGAAATCTGTGTCAGGCTTTCCCAGAAGTGTTTGGCTCTGTGAGATTTAATTTATTTAAGTGTGAGTGTATTAGAGATCTTAAACTGGGATACATTGCTGTGAAGTGTATAATAAGGAGTTACATTAGGGGTGAACAGAAGTATACAGTCCAGTCCCAGGTTATAGAGTGTGTTCCTGTTGTGCTATTAGGGAAAAACTATGGAATATTACTCCTGTTTAAGTGACAATTTCAAACTGGAGTCAGTAGTGAGGATTGAAGCTCCTTAGTTACTGGCCCAGGATAATAGGAGATGTCACATTTTTGTTGGTAGTCTAAAAGGGTATTGTCCAGACGTCACATTAATTGGTAGCAGTTCAGTGGGATATTAACTGGACATCACATTAATTGGTGCCAGTGGTGTGGGATTTTGAACTGGACTTCAGTAGCCTGTGGGTAGTTGTTAATAAGGTGTGCACTCTCGCCAATCACAAAGTAAACATACAGAATCTCAGTCCACCATTGTTTTATTTATTTTTAGTTAGTCAGGGATATCAGGCAAAGATGTCAGCAGAAGACTATAGTAAGCTGACAAAGAACCAGTTGACCAAGGAGTGTGAAGCCAGAGGACTGGTGCATGCCAACTTGACTAAAAAGCATTGATTTCAGCCTTAGTTGCAGCTTCAGCTCAGACCAGCTATTCCGAGGATATCCAGTTTGGTATTGCGGATGTGCAGCCTGTCAAGACAGGACGGTCCACATTTTCTTTGGAGGACCTAAAGATCCATCTGGAATTAGAGAGACTGTGCCTGGTGGCCAAATATCTTGAATTGGAATAAGCAGACAGAATGTGCCTGGACGCTGAGGAGAAGCAACGTCAATATGAACTGGAGGCCAGATGACTGGAGACTGAAGCAAAACTATGCCTGGAAGCCAATCATTTGGAGGCTAAGGAGAAACAGCATCAATATGACCTGGAAGCCAAATGTCTGGAGACTGAAGAGTGACTGTGCTTGGAAGCCCAATGATTGGAGGTCAAATGATTAGAAGCCGAGGAAAACAAGACAGCACTTGCATGAAATGGAACTTCTTACCCTTAGAGAGGGTTATGAAGATAATCAGGAAGAGAATAACTGGATCCTAAAAGCTCTAAAGGTCAGTAAACCTTTTTCCTCAGTACAGGGAGAGGGATGATTTTGATAGCATTATTCATATATTTGAGAGGGCATGTAGACAGTATGATGTTGACCGTGAGCTCTGAGTTTACCTCCTGACTCCCTTACTCCATGGTAAAGCTGTACAGGCCATTTCAAAATTGTCTGATGTCAATTGTTTGAATTGTAAAAAAGTTAAGAGCTGTCTTCTAGATTGTTTTAAAATGACACCTGGAGCTTATAGAAAAATGTTTTATGAATACAGATGCAAGGGAGATGAAAGTGTATGTGGCTATATTGATGATTTAAGTACTTACTTTCACAGATGGGTGAGTGGGTGTCAGGTCACCACTTTTGATGGACTGGCAGACATTTTGGTGAGGGAACAAGCTCTCGGTACTTTGCCTGATGACATGAGATTCTAGTTAGCAGACAGAGAGTGTAACTCTTCGGAGGAGTTGGGGAGAAAAGGAGATATCTACTTAGCAAGCAGAGCACCAAAGCACTATACAAGCATTTATATAGATGCATGGAATCAGGAATACCAAATAGGCCTAAATCATCCCCCGCAAATAAGAGTCAACCTGTCTGGTGATATAGGTTCATAGGTTCATAGATGTGTAGTAAGCCAACGGCTCTGAATCGTTTACAAGCCTAGCCCATAGAAGTGCCCTGGCATCATGCCACTGTTAATTCCCATTGCCTCTATCAAGTAGAGCCACTGGAGTGATCCCTGGGGTGAACTTTCTATTTCCCATCCATTCATCAAGATTTCTCTTCAAAAGGGCCAGTGAGATGCTCTGCTTGACATGTATTGGAAGTCTATTCCAGAGCATGGGCAGTCTCTTGGTTATGAACCTGTTCCTCCAGCATGTTCTGTTGATTGTAGTAATGAGGTTGAGGTCTTTGGAGCGTGTGGTACAGAGGGATTGGGATTTCTTTAGATGTGGCATTTCAGATTGCCTCTTAGTAGACAATATGAGACAGAGAAAAGCTGGAGTTTTTTTAGTCTGTCCATGTAGGGCATGTGTTTAAGGCCTAGGATCCTCTTCATGAGGTACTTTTGTTGCCTTTCCAGCTGTTGCAGGTGTTTAGTGAAGTGCATGCCAAATGGAGCATTATACTCGATGATTGGTCTAATGAGGAAAGAGTAGAGAGAGATGATGACCTCTTCCTTCCTGGATGCAAAACCCTTGGTAATGAGATGTGCAGCATAGAAGTACTTTCTAACCACAGTGGCAATGTGGTGGTTGAAGGTGATGTTGCTGTCAACCTGTGTCCCCAAATCTCTTATAATGCCTTCAATGTTCAGTGCGCTACCATCAATGTGGTAATTAGTGGAAACTGAGTTTTTCCGAAAGGGAATGACGATGTATATTTTTGGCATTAAGCTTAAGGTCATGGATTCAACACCAGTCCTTGGTCTCATTGAGGCCTTTCATTAGGATGTCTGCATCACTTGGGCAGTTATTAATGGCTCCCAGCTTGCAATCGTCAGTGAAATTGGTCAGCCATAGCCCCTCCATGTTGGCCTGGACGTCTGAAAAGTAGATGACAAACAGGTGAGGACCCAGGACCGATCCTTGTGCGACTCCACTTGTAACCGGTTAGCATTTTGACTTGGAGTCTGTTACTTCCACACTGTGGGTTTTATCTGTGAGCCAGTTTGCAACCCACCTAGTGGTATAGGGGTTGATGCCTAGTTTGGTGATTCTATCAATAATTCCTGAGTGGGGAATGGTATCAAAGGCCTTGGCCAGGTCAAGGTAGGCTGTATGAACTGCCTTGCCCTCATCCACAGCTCTAGTGACTGACTCAAAGAAGTCAACCAGGTTGAGCAGGCATGATCTACCCTTCACAAAACCAAATTATGTGGGATCCAGAGTTTGAAGATTCCCTATATCCTTGTTAATTAGGTCCATGATGATGCGCTCCATAGCTTACATATCCAACTCATCAGGCTAATGGGGTGATAATTCCCAGGGTCTGTAAGTCACTCCCCCTTTATGTAGAGGGGTGACTGTGGCAGTGCGCCATTCTGTAGAGGGACGAAGCCTGAGGTAAGGCTGTGATTGAACAGGGCACACAAGTGTGGTGCCAGTTCACTTTGTAGTTCATGTAGAACACAGCCAAGGATATTATCGGGTCCCATGGAAGCTGTATTCTTGGCCTTGGACAATGCAGCTTTAACCTGTGCTGCAGTAATGCTAGGTGCCTGGCATTCTTTCAGTATTGTGATTGGTCCTGGGAGGGGGTAAACTTGGCACTGAATCTGTCAGCTAGTATGTTGGCAATATCTGTTGGCTCAGTATAGGAGGTACTATAGTGCAGTAACTCAGACAAATCTGGGTTTTGCAATGGAGATTCTTGATATAACTGTTGAAGGCTTTGTGGTTGTTTTTAGTATCTGCCACAATTTTGCCTTCATTGCTAGATTTAGAAGTTTTGATGAGGGATGTCATTTTTTTGTTGAGGCTAATAAGGGAGTTTTTCCAGTCTTGGGACTTCACCTTTTTCTGTAACAGTTTCTTCCTTCTGTTGTAGAGTTTGTTAATGGCAGGGGACCACCAGAGTGGCTTCCTTTTTTTGGAAGAGAGCATCTTGGTTCTGTTGGGTATGGCTAGTTCCATGCATTTATGTACGTGTTTGTACAGTGCATTGGTGTATGATTCGGTGGTCATGCACCTATTTTCCATTTGCATGGGTACCGTGAAGTTAGCCACCTCTATTTTTAGGAGCCCAGAGTCAGCTTTGGAGAAGATTTGCATGGTGGTTACCTTTGCTGGTGGTGTGGATGAGATGTGGATTTCCATGGTAAATAGTTTGTGGTCGGATCTAACCAGGGAGGAATTGACTATTTATGTTGAGCAACAGTTGCCCATGTTAGTAATAATCAGGTCAAGGATGTTGCTTCCTCTAGTGGGGGTAAGAATGAGCTGGTCCAGTGCATTGGAATTAATGAATTCCAGGAAGCATTGGGCAAGTGTATTGGTGCATGAGTAGTTTTCCCAGTTGATGGAGGGGTAGTTGAAGTCACCCAGTATAAGAGTGATGGGTTGGACAGTAATAGTTTCCAGGGTGCTTAGGAACATGGAATGAGAGTCTTTGGACATGGTTGGGGATCTATTGCAGGCTATGACCTGAATTGCCCTCTTACCCACTGTTAGTTGTACCCGAAGTATCTCCAATGTGTCATGCTGTGCTACTAGTCTGGAAGTGTGCATATCCTTTATGAATATGGAGACGCCACTGCCTTTGGAGCTTTGGTCCATTTTCTGGGGCCAGAAGGTGTGGAATGAGTTATAGCCTGGTAGCGCAGGGGTGCTTTCTGCTGCTTTGAACCAGGTCCCTGTTACAGCACAAATGTCTATGTTCTCCATTTTGAGGAGTGGTTCGAGCGAGTGCATCTTGAGATTTAGACTTCTAGTATTGAGCAGCATGATCCTCAGATTGCATTTATTTATAGCTGTTACAGTGGTAATTTGGTCTTTGGAACACTGCCTAAAAAAGACACTATAGGGGTGGCAAGAGCCTTAGCCAGTATCCGGAAACCAAGAGGTGACAGACACAGGCCATCTCTGGCAAAGGATCGAGGTTTGGTCAATCATGTCATCCCAAGCAGACAGATACTGGATCCCCTTAGAATGACACCAGAAACTTAGCTAATTGTTGAAGTCAATCAATAAATAATCTCTATAACAAAAGGAAAAAATTGTCTGTCCAGGACCAAGAAGGAACAGGTGCCCAGTTGGAAGCAATCTCACCTTAGCCTGAACAAGCAAATAAGAGCACTAGTTAAATCCTCCAAGGCAAACTTCAAGTCCAAATTGGCCACATCTATTAGAGACAATCATAAGGCCTTCTTCACATATGTCCACAATCTCAAAGGAAGTCCACAGATCTGTTCAGAAATGGTGATCAAGGACACCACATGTACAAATGCCACAGATATAGTAAACTTGCTGGCTGACAGATTCAGTGAAAACTTTACCCTCTGTCCCTCCTTCAGTAAATCAGGACATTCCCAGTATCTGCCCCCTTCCCCATGTATCTAGGGAGCAGGTCATCACTGCTCTACATGAAAGGCAAAAATACCACCTCCAAGGGACCCGATAACATCCCAGGCTGCATCCTACATGAACTCAGGCAGGAACTTGCAGTACCATTAGGCACCATATTCAACCAAAGCCTGAGTACGGGCTTTGTCCCAGCTGAGTGGAGGACAGCCACTGTCATCCCTTTACAAAAGTTGTAGCATCCACTGATCCAGGAAATTAAAGACCCATCAGCCTAACAAGCCTGATCTGCAAGGCCATGGAACAGCTTATCATGGGCCTCATTAACAAGGACATTGCCAACCTCCAAACACTTGATCCCACACAGTTTGGCTTCATCAAGGGGAGGTCATGTCTGTTAAATTTGATTGACATCTTTGCGACAGTCATCAAAGCCATGGATGAGGGGAAGATGGTGTACACTACCTACCCTTACCTGGGAAAAGCCTTCAACAGTATTCCCTACTCAAGCATAATAGATAAACTCTCTCAACTAGACATAAATCCATATGTTACCAGGTGGGTAGCTGACTGGCTCACTGATCGAACTGACCTAGTCAAAATAGGGGAGGTCACCTCAAGCAGTAGACCTGTAATGAGCAGTGTACCCCAGGGTTTGGTCTTGGGGTTTCTGTTATTTGGGATATACTTTTCTGAGGTGTAGGCCAAAACCAGTAAGCTATGACAGATCAAGTTTGCAGATGACTGCAAACTTGGTGCTGTCATCAATTCCCCTAGTGAGCTGGACATCCTCCAAGAGAGTCTCACCCAAACAAATGACTGGTGTCAGACACATGGCCTCAAGGTGAATACCTAAAAATGCATCATGATCCCATTTGGGGAAATTGATGCCCCCACTGATTATGACATTAATAACAACATCCTAAGCATGCAATCAGTTGTGAGGGATTTGGTCACCCAGGTTGACAGCAAACTGACTTTTGACCACCATGTTGTTTCAATTGTATGAAAAGCTTTCTACACGGCCCATCTCATAAGTAAGGATATCTCATCCAGGGACAATGAGGTTATAACATCCCTGTATTATTCCCTTAAAAGGCACATTATTGAGTACAATGTCCTGTTCAGCATGTACCTCACAAAGCGCATGAAGCAGCTGGAGAGACCACAGAGGTTCCTCACCAGGAGAATCTAGGGCCTCAAAAAAATCTACCATACACAGATAAGCTAAAAGCCATATCCCTCTGCTCAGTTTCATACAGGCTCCACAGAGGTGACCCCTGTCTGGCATACAAGGCAATCTCGGACCCCATCTTCATGGGACTGCTACGTATACACAAGTCAAGCTCCACTCGAGTAACCTGCATGCACAGCCTCAACCTGGTCTGTGACATCAATAGGACTTATTGGTGGGACAGATTTGTGTCCCAGAGACTCCCCAATCTGTGGAATAGACTCCTTATCCACATCAAGCAGAGTAGCTGTTTACCCCCTTTTTTAACCACAACCTGGATAACTGGATGGAAAACAAATAATACATCCCTGGGATTCCACCTGTGTCCCTGTTGGACAGGGGCATCGGGTGCTAACTTGGGCTAAACATGGGTTAAATTATTGGCTAGGATTATAAGGGCCTCAGGGCCAATAGCCTAGTACCTTCCTATGATCCTATGATAAGCAAGGGATACCCAGTGCTACAAATGGACATAAGAGAACTCATGGAGGGGCAGTCTAAACCAATTGAACATAGTGCACCAGAAACAGGGGAAACTACTAGTCCAAGTACATGGATAGGGATTAGATGCTTCAAATGTAACCAGAGGGGCCACATAGCAGTTGAATGTCCATCCAGGTAAGGTGAGAAACAGAAGGTGAGGGAGCTAGCAAGTGGTGATGACAAAATGCCAGTGGTAAGCTATTTGGAAACAACAGGAGTGACAATCTATCATCAAATAAAAATATAACAAACAGTCCTGGATAAAGAGACACCTTCCGAATGAAAATATAGTAGTACAAACAACAGATGATGCTCTCCACAGCTGATAAAAAATCCTTTATTCACTGCAGTAGTAAGCACTTTTGCGTTGTTACAAACGCTTCATCAGACTTATAAAACAAATATATTCACAAACTTCTTTTAAAGCATTCACCAATTAAAGACAACCAATCAAAATACTAATGTGAAATGGTCAATTTCATCACTTTCAAAATAAAAGTGTATTCACAATTGTGTGTGCCTATAAAGAAATACCTCTTGCCAAAAAAATATATATATATATATTTAAAAACGTGTATAAAAAACTATATATACTAACTCATTAAAATATGTAACAACATATAAAAAAATACATATCAAAAACATTTTTGAAAAAACACATTTAATAATAATGTATTATGGTGACTATGCTAAAATTATTTTATGGCTCTAATGCTTGTATGGACGTGCTCCTAAAAATGGCTTTAAAGTAACCTTCTCATTAAGTCCTCTCCCTTTATGTGCCTGTAGTCTCATGATCCACCGACTTTCACATTCTTCAGTATAATTTTTTATATTACCTAATCTATTAGTCCTTTTCACTAACTGTACTACATTGAACCTAAAATAATGTGAGGTACCTACACTTAAAATGTGCCTGGCTAGGGCATTATGGTCATCTTCTTTATTAATGGCATATATGTGTTCTCCTACACGTTCTCTGAGGCTTCTATTCGTCTTGCCTACATAAAAACAACCACATACTTGGCACACAGCCAAATAAACTAAATCTCTGGACCTGCAGTCAGCATAGAAATCAAAATTGAACACCTTACCTGTATCAGCATGAGTATAGACACTATTCCCTGACATATAAACACATTGGTTGCAATTTCTGCAAGGTTGAGTGCCCTTCCTATTTGATAGAAGTATATTGTTGGCATTATTTTCATAACAAAGCAACCTTTTTAGAGATCTCATATCTCTATAGGTAAAATTTGGTCTTTCACCTACTATATCAGAGATACTATCAACACTAGTTAGAATACTCCAATTCCTAGTTACTATGTCCTTAATTTTCGTATTCATATTTGAATATGGTATGGTTATCCTATTTACATTAGTGCTAGATTCTCTCTTCCCTTTACTTACATTGTGGCCTTCAGATCTATTTCGATAGGGTCTCCCTCTTCCTTTTCTCATATTGGTATTCTCAGTGTAAATATTACTAACTTCTTTCCTATTATAACCTCTTGCTAAAAAATTTTTAGCTAGTGTCTCTTTTTTATCACTGAAATTACAATCTTCAGTTGTAAGGTGGGAAATTCTCAGAGTTTGACTTTCTACATTACTATTTATTTATTTATTTATTTATTTATCATTTGTTGACCGGGAAAGTCTGACTAGGTTCCTCAGAGCCTGTTTTCAGTGGAGGCCCGAGGAGAAATGCTCCAGATATATGCTGGGGATGCATGTTCCTACGCTGTAAAATATTGTTTCTCCAACATGATTTCCTATATATCTCTGAATGCATTTCATTACCCTTTTTCATTATTTGCACATCCAAAAACTCTATGATATTATTCGAACTTTTATATTCAAACCTCAAAAAATTAGTTGTACCATTTATGTAATCCATGAACTTGATAAGTTCTTTCTCTGGTTCCATCCCATACAAAAAACACGTCATCTACGAAACGCTTATAAAATTTTATATTTCTACCATAAATTGTATTAGTTATGACATAATTATTCTCCCAATATGCCAACACAAGGTTGGCATATGATTTGGCACAAGGGGTACCCATCGCTACCCCTTTCCTTTGCAAATAATAAATATTATCATAAATAAATACATTATTGTTCAACACCAAGTCAGGCAATGTTAAAGTTCTAATAACCAAATTCCTTGGTATACCTTTTTCTATGAGATATAGCCTCACATACTCCATCCCTGCATCATTTGGAATGGAGGTGAATAATGATAATTTAAAGTTATCAATAGTTCATCATTCAATTCATCCCGAGAAGAGATATAAGTACCATAGCTCTCCAAAAATTGTTGTGTATCTTTAAGTATTGTTGCTGTGTTATCAACAACAGGTCTAAGTTGTTTCTCTATATAAATGGAGGCAGGTTCCATAATCCATTCACCACCCGATACAATTGGTCTCATTGGTGGACAGTTCAGGGTTTTGTGTATCTTAGGGAGGCCCCTGAATGTTGGAATCAAAGGGAACTCTACCAAAAGATATTTATACAGTTCACCATCTATAACCCCACATAGGAACAAATCATATAATTCCATATGTACACTTTTAATCAATTTGTCTAACGCCAAATTATTCAACACAGAATATGTATCAGCATCGTTTAGCATATCCTTCATAGTATTAAAATACATTTCATGGTCTAAAACCACAATCGCACCTCCCTTGTCTGCTTTTTGTACAATAACCTCCTTATTCTCTTGTAGTCTCCTAATTGATGCAAACTCCTCTAATGTTAAATTATAAAATTCAGATTTAACACCTGTCTGATACAGCTCAAACAAATCTCGTTCACATGCTCTATCAAATGCCTCCAAAAGTGGATGAGTTGGAGGTATAAAAGTTGAAGGCTTCCTAAATACATTCTCAGTTCCAACGTCATTATTACCAAACAACATTCTTAAACTAATATTTCTAACAAACTTTTTAATGTCCAACAAAATATCAGTGATGTCAGCAGATTTCGATGGTATAAATGATAGACCACAATTCAATAACGATATTTCACTATTAGTCAGTGTATATTTAGATAAATTAACTACTAAGTCTTGGGGGTCGGTTTCAAAACTTTTCTCTGAAACTCGTACCTGTTCTCCGAAGTTTTCCGCTTCCTTGTATTCCATTGAGGTGACCAACCTGATCTGTCCATTTGTCGTATCGGTAGAGGAAAAGGGATTGTTGTATCATGACTCGATACATCCTTCGACACCACCTGTGTCGAAACATTGCTGAATGAAGCAACAAAATTATTTTTATTCAATGGTTCTTTTGTTGTTATAGTTGGCGTTGAGTCAATCGCTATTGCTGTTGAGGGACCCTCTCTTGCATTCCCCTCTTCTCTGCTCACAAAACTGTTAGCAGTACCAATAGCATCGCTTGTAGTTGACGTCGTGCGTGATGACATCACACCTGCATGAGCGTCTATTCTCGTAGAGTTTGAGGGCTCTGTATGTCTAGTACGAATACTGTGAGTATTCTGATTACTAACATTGTGAACAGTCTCTCTCGGCCAAGAAAAGACGTGACTGACATGGAAATCATTATAGTCACGCTCCAATTTTTTCTTCATTTCTAGCAACTGTTTGTTATCTAAAGTAGATAACCGAAGTGAAATGTCAGCTATAAAAGTGTCCATTTCATCAGAGTTCATGCATTTTTTTAATTCGGTCTCCATTATATTTATCTCTTTCAATAAATTTATCTCTATGAGTCCATACTGTTCAATTAACAAATTCATATAGCCATAGCTGACATCTAAATTTAACTTCTGCCACTTTGTTAGGAGGTCAGGATAAGTGGTGCCAAACGTAGGCATCTTAAGGACCCTGAGTCCTCTAGGCACCACTTTAAATTGCAGACATGCCTCCATGTGTTGCCGTTGCCATTGTGTTATTCTTAACTTATGTAAAGTATTCTCCAGCTTACGTGTAAGCTGGATAACTTCTATATTTCTGTCAATACTAACAGTATCATGTCCATCTCTAGTTAGATCTTGTGAAGTAAACTTTAACAGTGGATTTATAGGCATTACAGCAACACCTCTCAAAAGACAGTTGGTATTCACCTCACCATCACAGTTAGTGTTCACCTCATCATCGCAAAATTCAGCCATGTCCCAGGAACTGTAGGAAAATAAAGATCCAATAAAAATATGACAAACAGTCCTGGATAAAGAGCCACCTTCAAAATGAAAATATAGTAGTACAAACAACAGATGATGCTTTCCACAGCTGATAAAAAATCCTTTATTCACTGCAGTAGTAAGCGCTTTCGCGTTGTTACAAACGCTTCATCAGACTTATACACGTAAGCTGGTCACGTCTTTTCTTGGCCGAGAGAGACTGTTCACAATGTTAGTAATCAGAATGATGAACTATTGATAACTTTAGATGTATCATTATTCACCTCCATTCCAAATGATGCAGGGATGGAGTATGTGAGGCTATATCTCATAGAAAAAGGTATACCAAGGAATTTGGTTATTAGAACTTTAACATTGCTTGACTTGGTATTGAACAATAATGTATTTACTTATGATAATATTTATTATTTGCAAAGAAAAGGGGTAGCGATGGTCATCCCTTGTGCCAACTCATATGCCAACCTTGTGTTGGCATATTGGGAGAATAATTATGTCATAACTAATACAATTTATGGTAGAAATATAAAATTTTATAAGCGTTTCGTAGATGACGTGTTTTTTTGTATGGGATGGAACCAGAGATGAACTTATCAAGTTCATGGATTACATAAATGGTACAACTAATTTTTTGAGGTTTGAATATAAAAGCTCGAATAATATGATAGAGTTTTTGGATGTGCAAATAATGAAAAAGGGTAATGAAATGCATTCAGAGATATATAGGAAATCATGTTGGAGAAACAATATTTTGCATAGTAGGAGCATGCATCCCCAGCATATATATAGTAATATTGTAGAAAGTCAAACTCTGAGAATTTCCCGCCTTACAACTGAAGATAGTAATTTCAGTGATAAAAAAGAGACACTAGCTAAAAAATTTTTAGCAAGAGGTTATAATAGGAAAGAAGTTAGTAATATTTACACTGAGAACACCAATATGAGAAAAGGAAGATGGAGACCCTATCTAAATAGTTCTGAAGGCCACAATGTAAGTGAAGGCAAGAGAGAATCTAGCACTAATGTAAATAGGATAACCATACCATATTCAAATATGAATACGAAAATTAAGGACATAGTAACTAGTAATTGGAGTATTCTAACTAGTGATGATAGTATCTCTGATATAGTAGGTGAAAGACCAAATTTTACCTATAGAAATATGAGATCTCTGAAAAGGTTGCTTTGTTATGAAAATAATGCCAACAATATACTTCTATCAAATAGGAAGGGCACGCTACCTTGCAGAAATTGCAACCAATATTCCTTGCACAGGTGATATTGATGTAGAAAATATGGCAAATGCTTTGCTAGAAATTTTCAGTAGGGTAGGTTTTCCAAGGGAGATACTGACTGTTCAAAGTGCCAATTTCATGTCAGACCTGCTGAATTGTTTGTGGAAGTGTTGTGGGTGACACTTTTAAAGAACACCCCCTACCATTCCCAGACTAATGGTCTTGTGGCGAGGTTAAACTCTACATTAAAGACTATGCTACCGGCATTTGCAGACCAGTTTAAAAGAGTACATTTAACCATTAAACTCAGTAAGTGTCAGGTGGGTATGACAGAGATCACTTACTTAGGACACAGAGTGGGGAGTGGTAAGATTAGGCCAGAACCTGTCAAAGTGGAAGCTATTCAAGTGTGGCCAGTTCCTTGTTATTAAAAAGCAAGTGAGAGCATTTCTAGGGAGCGCATGGTACTGTGGAAAATTTGTGCCCAGTTGTGGTGGAATGGCTACATTCATTACTGTCCCTGAACTAGGAAACATAAACCAGATAAGGTAGTGTGAGCCACAGATTGTGAACAGGCATTGCAAAAGCTTAAGTAGATTTTGGGAGGATCCCCTGTGTTGGCCAGCCCAGATTATAGTAAAGAGTTTGTTATTCAAGTGGATTCTTTGGATTGTGGGGTGGGGGCTCTGCTCAGCCAAGATTCCTCAGAAGTAAAAGAATGATGCAGTGGGGTTAATAATGCCAATGCAAATGGATTGTCCAGGAGAGGTGAGGGTTCATATTTCCAGACAGACTCATTTTTCTCAAGCATCATTTTTCAAGGTTCACTTGAAAACTGTGCTTGAGTCATGGGGGAGAAATGTGAAGAAAATTAGACAATGTCATCTATGCTAGCATGTCAGTGTGAGTTTTTGTACATAATTTCAGATTAACCTGTGTATGGTATGCCAGCATAACTAGATGTGGTATTGTAAATAGGTTTTATCATGTTAATTTATAATCTGTTTTAACAGAATGTTTTAAAGACCTGAATAGTGTCCTTTTACATTACTAACTGTGCATGTTTGTGAAGAAAGATTCTAAAGGCAAGCTGTCTCTGATTCAGCTAATCTGCAGATGATGTTATCAGAATATTGGCAGTTGCTATTTGTTACTGTCAGAAGCTCAAAGACAGGAAAGAACTTTAGTAAACAGCTGTTGGTTAATTTTCAAAATATGACATGAAAATTAGGACTGGAACAGTTAAGACAGGCTACTCTATAAAATAGCCTGCTGAAAACAGTTGTCAATTACCGTTGTCAGTTCCAGTTGTCAGTTGTCAGTCAACAGTCAGCTCTGAGTTGTTCACATATGCACTGTGCAGTGAATACCCAAAAAGACTCACCAAGAACTATAAGCCTGCCTTAGCGCTGTTGTAATATTTTAGTATAGATCAGGGACAGTGTTCTTTAGTCAGACAGGAAAATTATAGCTAATTAGTTAGATCAATTAGAGTTTTTCTGAATGTTGGATTTCTATCTTACAGTATTGATTTGATTTTTCTGGATGAGTTTTGTTTGTTTATTGGAAATTACTGTGTTATATTTTAATTTTTTTTACTCATTATTAAATATTTTTTATTAACTTGCATTGTAGCTGATGAATCAGTGTTTTCTTTACTGATTTGAGAGTGCTGATACTTGCCTTGATTCCTAGGCCACTCTGATGCCCTGGATGCTTAGCTCATTTGCTACTATTTGTTTTAATATTTAGTATTCATAATTGGACACCTCTTTAAAAGGGCATGAAGACACTCTGATTGGTGGCAGCATTACAGTATTATTTTGGGGAAGGGACACAGCTGGAAATCTGTGTCAGGCTTTCCCGGAAGTGTTTGGATGTGTAAGATTTAATTTATTTAATTGTGAGTGTATCAGAGGTCTTAAACTGGGATACATTGCTGTGGAGTGTATAATAAGGAGTTACATTGGGGGTGAACAGAAGTATACAGTCCAGTCGCAGGTTATAGAGTGTGTTCCTGTTGTGCTATTAGGGGAGAATTATGGAATATTACTCCTGTTTAAGTGACAGTCTCACAGTGGAGTTAGTAGTGAGGCTTGAAGCTCCTTAGGTATGACCCAGGATAGTAAGAGACGTCACATTATTGATGGTAGTCCGGACGTGTATTTTCCGGACGTGACATTAATTGGTGGCAGTTCAGTGGGATATTATTTGGATGTCACATTAATTGGTGCCAGTGGTGTGGGATTTTGAATTGGACTTGAGTAGCCTGTGGGTAGTTGTCAATAAGGTGTGCACTCTCGACAACCACAAAGTAAACATACAAAATCTTATTCCACCATAGTTTTATTTACTTTTAGTTAGTTAGTCAGGGATATCAGGCAAAGATGTCAGCAGAAGACTATAGTAAGCTGACAAGGAACCTGTTGGCCAAGGAGTGCAAAGCCAGAGGACTGGTGCATGCCAACCTGCCTAAGGAAGCATTGATTTCAGCCTTATTTGCAGCTTCAGCTCAGACCAGCTATCCCGAGGATATCCAGTTTGGTACTGGGGATATGCAACCTGCCGAGACAGGCAGTCCACATTTTCTTCAGAGGACCTACAGGTCCATCTGGAGTTAGAGAGACTGCACCTGGAGGCCAAACGTCTTGACCTGGAATAAGCAGAGAGACTGTGCCTGGAGGCTGAGGAGAAGCAGCGTCAATATGAACTGGAGGCCAGATGACTGGAGACTGAAGAGAAACTGTGCCTGGAAGCCAAACATTTGGAGGCTAAGGAAAAACAGCGTCAATATGACCTGGAGGCAAATGTCTGGAGACTGAAGAGTGACTGCACTTGGAAGCCCAATGACTGGAGGTCTAATGATTAGAAGCTGAGGAAAACAAGAGACAGCACTGGCATGAAGTGGAGCTTCTTACCCTTAGACAGCCTCATGGAGGTAACGGGGAAGAGAATAACCCGACCCTAGCAGCTGTCAAGGTCGGTAAACGTTTTCCTCAATAAAGGGATGGGGATGATTTTGATAGCTTTATTCATATATTTGAGAGGGCATATAGACAGTATGATGTTGACCATGAGCTCTTGTTTGACTCCTGACTCCCTTACTCCATGGTAAAGCTGTTCAGGCCATTTCAAAATTATCTAATGTCAATTGTTTGAATTATAAAAAAAGTTAAGAGCTGTCTAGATTGTTTTAAAGTAACACCTGAAGCTTATAGAAAAAAGTTTAGTGAATAAAGATGCAAGGGAGATGAAAGTGTATGTGATTATATTGTTGATTTAAGTACTTACTTTCACAGATCGGTGAGTGGGTGTCAGTTCACCACTTTTGATGGACAGGCAGACATTTTGGAGAGGGAACAAGCTCTTGGCACTTTGCCTGTTGACATGAGATTCTAGTTAGCAGACAGAGAGTGTAACTGTTCGGAGGAGTTGGGGAGAAAAGGAGATATCTACTTAGCAAGCAGAGCACCGAAGCACTATACAAGCATTTATATAGATGCATGGAATCAGGAATACCAAATAAGACTAAATCATATTCTGCAAAGAAGAGTAAACATGTCTGGTAGATATCTGCAATAAATAAACTCTAAAACAAAATGAAAATATTGCTGTCCAGGACCAAGAAGGAGAAGGTGCCCAATTGGAAGCAATCTCTCCTTACCCTGAACAAGCAAATAAGAGCACCAGTTAAATACTCCAGACCAAACTTCATGTCCAAATTGGCAACATCTACTAGAGACAATCATAAGGCCTCCTTCACACATGTCCACAATCTGAAAGGAAGCTTCCAGATCTGTTCAGAACTGCTGGTCAAGGACACCACATATACAAATACCATAGATATAGTAAACCTGCTGGTTGACAGATTCAGTGAAATGTCACCCCTTTGTCCCTCCATCATTAAATCAGGGCATTCCCAGTACATGTCCCCTTCCCCATATATCTAGGGAACAGGTCATCACTGCTCTACATGAAAGGCAAAAAATACCACTTCCATGGGACCTGATAACATCCAAGGTTACATCTTACATGAACTCAGGCAGGAACTTGCAGTACCATTAGGCACCCTAGTCAACCAAAGCCTGAGTACCAGCTTTGTCCCAGTTGAGTTGAGGACAGCCACTGTCATCCCTTTGCACAAAGGAGTAGCATCCACCGATCTGGGAAATTATAGACCCATCAGCCTAAATAGCCTGATCTGCAAGGCCATGCAATACATTATCATTGGTCTTATTAACAAGGACATTGGCAACCTCCTAACTCCAAATATGACTCTGTCATTGTCCATGTTGGTGTGAACGACCTGAGATGTAACTCTCTGGACTACATGAGAAGAGACATGGAAGAGCTCTCCGATCTTGTAACCCAGGCAGGTATGACCCTAGCCCTGAGTAACATTCTGCCATCACCCAGAATGATGCCGCAGTACAAGGACAAAATGATTGACTTCAACAATTGGCTAAGCTTCTGGTGCCATTCTAAAGGGATCCAGTATCTGTCTGCCTGGGATGACATGGTCGACAGACCACCATGCTTTGCCAGAGATGGCCTGCACCTGTCACTTCTAGAATTCCGGATACTGGCCAAGTTTCTTGCCGCTCCTATAGTGTCTTTTTTAGGTAAGGTTCAAATGACAAATTCACCACCGTAACAGGAACGGGCAAGCAAAACTGAGGGTGATGCTACTCAATGCTAGAAGTTTAAATCTCAAAATGCACTCACTCGAGGCACTCCTTAAAATGGAGAACATCGATATCTGTGCAGTGACTGAGACCTGGTTCAAGGCTCCAGAGAGCACCCCTGCACTACCAGGCTATAACTCATACCACACTTTTCGGCCATGTAACCCGAACCGGAACACCAAAGATGGAGGTGTGTCCATATTCATTAAGGATATCCACACCTCCAGGCTAGTTGCTCAGCATAATGCAGCCAAGGTTATCCAAGTGAAACTAACTCTGGGCAAAACTGCAATCCAAATTGTAGCTTGCTACAGATCACCCACCATGCCCCAGGATTCCCACTCCTCTTTTCTTGATGTACTGGAAAATATTAGGGTTCAACCAAACACCCTAATAATGGGCGATTTCAGCTACCCCACCATTATCTGGGAAAACTACTCGTGTACCAATTCCTTTGCTCAACGCTTTCTGGAATTCATAAACTCCAAAGCCCTGGATCAACTCATTCACACCCCCACCAGGGGTAACAATATCCTAGATCTAGTCATTACCAACATGAGTGACTGGTGTTCCACACCTGAAGCCAATGCCTCATTGGTCCGATCCGATCATAAGCTAATTACCCTAGATATCTACATCCTGCCCCCACCCCCCTTTAAGGAAACCATGATAAAAAATTTCTCCAAAGTCAACTTCATGCTTCTTAAGACAGAAGTGGTGAACTTCATGACACCCATGCAGATGGACAATACAGTTACGACTACTAAATCCTACACAATTGCACTTTATAAGCACTTACATGAGTGTATGGATCGTTCTATCCCAAACAGAACCAAGACGCTATCCTCCAAAAAAAGGAAGCCAATCTGGTAGTCCCCTGCCATAAACAAACTGTACAACAGAAGGAAGAAACTGTTGCAAAAGAGAGTAAAATCCCATGAGTGGAGGAGCTCCCTGGTCAGCCTCAATAAGAAGCTGCGATCCCTGATAAAATCCTCCAAAGCTAGTTATGAAAACAAAATTGCCACTGATTCTAAAGACAACCACAAAGCATTCTATAGCTATGTCAAGAATCTCAATGGCAACACTCAGATCTGCTCTGAGTTATAGCACAATGGCACTAAATATACAGACCCAACTGATATTGCCAACATAGAAAACAGAAAACCAAAGAAACTGTGTTGGGTAAAACCTTGGTGCAGAAATAAATCCAAATGAAAGGTAAAAAGTAAAAAGTAAAAAATGCACCAAGATAACACACAGCAAACGTTTAATCACAGCAAAGTACAAAGCGGTAAGCGCTTTCACAACCAAAGTTGCTTCATCAGACACCACAGTAAAAAATGCACAGGTTTAAATAGAGATTCTAAAATGCCAATTAATCAATAAAAATCACACAATGATTAAGTAGCAGTGAAAAACAATTAAGCCTCATGCTCAAACTAAAAAAAGCATTGCTTAAAAACATTGCTTAAAAACATTGTACAAGAAGGAATCAAATACTATACATGAGAAAGCACTTAAAAAACTTATAAAATCATTATAAAACATGGGAAAATGCTAGGCAGGAAAAAGTTAAATAGAATACTTAGAAACTAATAGTTAAATGCATTAGACTAATTCTGAAAGAACTTAGCTAATCTTAATGCTTGAGATGTCTAGCCTTTAAAAAAGGGACCAAGGAAGTAGTAGCATTCAAACCAGGATACTTTTCAGCATTAAGTTTCAAAATCCACTTCAGTTCATGTCCCTCTGTGATATTCTCAATGTCACCACCTCTGGGGTTTCTATGAATATGTTGTAGAACAAAGAACTTAAAGGAATGAGAACGGCCATTGGACATAACATGATTGGCTAGAGCATTTGATGGTTTATTATTACTAATATCTCTTAGGTGGTCTAGAATACGATCTTTAAGCATTCTATTTGTTTTTCCTACATAAAAAGCAGGACATTGTACACAAAAACAATAATAGACCACATCTGTAGATCTGCAATCAGTGTATTGATTAGTGTACAAAGAAAATTTCGTAGTAGGATGTACATATTTATTTTTGCTATATATAAATTGACAAGCACTGCAATTCCTGCATGGAAAAGTACCATGCCGATTGGATCTAATAATAGTTCTAGATAATTCACCATGACATAGATGTTGTTTAAGGGATTTATTATTTCTAAAACTAAAAATAGGAGAATGTCCGACCTTGTCTACCAGTCCAGGCACTTCTTGTAGCAAAAACCAATGCTTTTTGACTACATCTAAGTATTGATTGATGTTACTGGAAAACTGAAACACCACTCTAAAATCATTACTAGTTCTGTTAGTATATCTTGTATTGTCAACGGCATCACCAGCATTAAAATAAGGTTTACATCTAGTGCTTTTCAGCTTCCAGGCATTAGAGATAGTCTGTTCAATGTCTGCAAGTGAGTATCCCCTATGTAAAAATTCTGTTTTTAAATTAGATAGGGCAACTACTGCATCTTCATCTCTGCTATGCAGTCGCAGTGTTCTAAAAACCTGACCCTTGAGCACGTTCCTAGGAACGTGTCTAGGGTGCATACTAGATTTGTACAAAAGAGTATTTTTTCTAGTGGGTTTAAAATAAATATTACTGCAAGGACAATTTAAAACAGATTTACTAATCTGCACATCAAGGAAACTGATGTCAGTGTTGGAACTATGGTAAGTGAACCTTAAAAAAATCAGTAGTTGAATGCAAATATTCCACAAACTGTGCCAAATCAATACCAGAGCCTCTCCACAGCATAAACACGTCATCTACAAAGCGGACGTACCAAAGTATTTATCCAAAGAATGGATTATTGTTTGACAACACATTTTGCTCTTCCCAGCTGACCAAAGCCAAGTTGGCGTAGCTATTTGCACATGCAGTGCCCATGGCCACGCCAACTTTCTGCAAAAAGAATTGCTCCTGGAACATGACAATGTTGTTCTCTAGGATAATCTCTAAGAGACTACAAATCAACTGTATCTTAGTGTTGGTGAAACACTTATTCACATAAAGAAAATCCCTAACGCTGTCAACACCCCAGATGTTAGGTATACTAGTGAATAAGGATTCAATGTCTAATGTAACAAGGACAAAATTCTCATTAACATCAACACTTTCCATTCTATCATAAAGCCTTTGTAAAACATCTTTGTATCCTTCAATATTGTATGGCAGTTTGCCAACAAACCATGCAAACATCCCTCTACATAAATAGAGAGAGGTTCAGTACACCACCCAGTGCCTGAAACAATAGGACGCATGGGTGGAGATAACAAATTTTTGTGTATTTTTGGTAGGCCATATACCCTGGGAACAAGTGGTTTATACACATTAAAATACTTAAAAAGTGAATCATCTATTAAATTCGTGATTAGTAAATCAAAAATTAAAAAGAAACTTTATCTATAATAGCTGTTAGCAGTAGGCTTGGAAATGCATTGATATGTATGCGTATCAAGTAAAAGTTTCTCCATTTGTGTGACATATAAATCCTTGTCCATTAACACTATACCGCCTCCTTTATCTGCCTGCTTAATAACTATTGAATGTATATTTTGTAATTCTTGCAGGGCTCTGTGTTCATCTACTGTCAAGTTATAAAATGACATACTAGTATCAGTTAAGTTGTTTAATTCTCTAAAAGCAATTTCACATACATCTATGAATCGTTGAATACCTGTTGGTAAAGCTGGAACAAAGGTACTAGGTTTTCTGTATATATTATGTCCTTTATTACCTGCAGTAGTATCTGTAAGAAACAAACACTTCAGGGAAAGACTTCTGCCAAGTAGTCTTAAGTCCTTTAACATTTCTGCTGGGTCGGCCCTCCTTGCAGGAATAAAGGGTAAACCTTTATTAAGAACACTAAGCTGTTCACTATTTAACACAAAAGAAGAAATATTTATAACTAAGTCTGAGACTACATGCGTCTCTTTTTGGATTGATGAGCTATCACGTCCATGTGCTGGCTCTTGAATGTCTTGCCATTGTGTGTAAAGCTCTTCGACCGAGCTCTGTACGGCAGGGCTGTTCTCAAAGTGTAGTCCCCCTTCTTTGTCTTGTCTAAAAAAGCACTCGTTTCCTTGTTTAGTTCTTGCCCTTGAGTATTATTAACTACAGATGCATTTGAAGTTGAAGGCATTACTGCTGATGCGTAAGTGGGACGCACATCATTAATAAACTTGTCAGTGGTAAAGGAAGTCTCCAAACTGCTAAAAGCAGTAAAAGAAGGTTGCATACCTGGTTCTGCTTGCATAGCGTTCGTAGATACGGGCGCCACAACTCCACGATCGTCTGTAGTAGTAGGAACTGCCGAAGTAGCAGTAACAGGAATTTGCAAACCTGGTTCCACTTCTGTAGCATTTGTAGATACGGGCGCCATAACTCCCCGATCATTCATAGAACAGGAAACAGGACCAGAGGAGCCAGTCGTGTTTCCCTGCGATGCAGTATTTGCATTAAAGGGACCATTACTTTGAATAGATGTAGTTTTAACTTCTTTCGGCCAAGAAAAAACATTGTTTCTTGGAAAGTCGATTTTATCTCTATTAAGTTTAGATAACTTAATAGACTGCAGTTTCTTCTCATAAGCAACTATATTATCCTGTAGTTGACTCATTTTGTTGAATGTAATATCACAAGAAAAATTGTCAGTGATTTTTGTTTCAAGATCAATAATCTGTGCTTTTAAGTCAGCTTCAATAGGTGAAAAAAAGTCTATTAAAAGTTCCATATATTGAGAACTAAATTGTAAATTTAGTTCTTGCCATTTACGTAGCAGGACTGGATATGTATCACCATAGGTGGGCATATTCAGAATTCTTAAGCCTCGTGGAATAATTTTGGCTTCCAACGAAGCTTGAAGATGTAACCTCTGCCATTGCAGTCTCTTGTATTTATACATCATATTTTCTAGATTCTTATATTGCTGAAAAAATTCTGGTAAACATTGTTGATTAGAAAAAGTTTCATCCATACCAGCTTGTATAACAGTATTCAACAACGGATTCACAGGAATGTCTAGAATCCTTAGGAAACGTTGATGTTGTCCACTCACAGACTGCTCAGTTGTAGTATCTTCCATGGAGCTGTGTGTCCCTTCACAGAACAAAACCAAAAACAGAAAACCAAAGAAACTGTGTTGGGTAAAACTTTGGTGCAGAAATAAATCCAAATGAAAGGTAAAAAGTAAAAAATGCACCAAGATAACACACAGCAAACATTTAATCACAGCAAAGTACAAAGTGGTAAGCGCTTTCACAACCAAAGTTGCTTCATCAGACACCACAGTAAAAAATGCACAGGTTTAAATAGAGATTCTAAAATGCCAATTAATCAATAAAAATCACACAATGATTAAGTAGCAGTGAAAAACAATTAAGCCCCATGCTCAAACTAAAAAAAGCATTGCTTAAAAACATTGCTTAAAAACATTGTACAAGAAGGAATCAAATACTATACATGAGAAAGCACTTAAAAAACTTATAAAATCATTATAAAACATGGGAAAATGCTAGGCAGGAAAAAGTTAAATAGAATACTTAGAAACTAATAGTTAAATACATTAGACTAATTTTGAAAGAACTTAGCTAATCTTAATGCTTGAGATGTCTAGCCTTTAAAAAAGGGACCAAGGAAGTAGTAGCATTCAAACCAGGATACTTTTCAGCATTAAGTTTCAAAATCCACTTCTGTTCATGTCCCTCTGTGATATTCTCAATGTCACCACCTCTGGGGTTTCTATGAATATGTTGTAGAACAAAGAACTTAAAGGAATGAGAATGGCCATTGGACATAACATGATTGGCTAGAGCATTTGATGGTTTATTATTACTAATATCTCTTAGGTGGTCTAGAATACGATCTTTAAGCATTCTATTTGTTTTTCCTACATAAAAGCAGGACATTGTACACAAAAACAATAATAGACCACATCTGTAGATCTGCAATCAGTGTATTGATTAGTGTACAAAGAAAATTTCCTAGTAGGATGTACATATTTATTTTTGCTATATATAAATTGACAAGCACTGCAATTCCTGCATGGAAAAGTACCATGCCGATTGGATCTAATAATAGTTCTAGATAATTCACCATGACATAGATGTTGTTTAAGGGATTTATTATTTCTAAAACTAAAAATAGGAGAATGCCCGACCTTGCCTACCAGTCCAGGCACTTCTTGTAGCAAATACCAATGCTTTTTGACTACATCTAAGTATTGATTGATGTTACTGGAAAACTGAAACACCACTCTAAAATCATTACTAGTTCTGTTAGTATATCTTGTATTGTCAACAGCATCACCAGCATTAAAATAAGGTTTACATCTAGTGCTTCTCAGCTTCCAGGCATTAGAGATAGTCTGTTCAATGTCTGCAAGCGAGTATCCCCGATGTAAAAATTCTGTTTTTAAATTAGATGGGGCAACTACTGCATCTTCTTCTCTGCTATGCAGTCGCAGTGTTCTAAAAACCTGACCCTTGAGCACGTTCCTAGGAACGTGTCTAGGGTGCATACTAGATTTGTACAAAAGAGTATTTTTTCTAGTGGGTTTAAAATAAATATTACTGCAAAGACAATTTAAAACAGATTTACTAATCTGCACATCAAGGAAACTGATGTCAGTGTTGGAACTATGGTAAGTGAACCTTAAAAAATCAGTAGTTGAATGCAAATATTCCACAAACTGTGCCAAATCAATACCAGAGCCTCTCCACAGCATAAACACGTCATCTACAAAGCGGACGTACCAAAGTATTTATCCAAAGAATGGATTATTGTTTGACAACACATTTTGCTCTTCCCAGCTGACCAAAGCCAAGTTGGCGTAGCTATTTGCACATGCAGTGCCCATGGCCACGCCAACTTTCTGCAAAAAGAATTGCTCCTGGAACATGACAATGTTGTTCTCTAGGATAATCTCTAAGAGACTACAAATCAACTGTATCTTAGTGTTGGTGAAACACTTATTCACATAAAGAAAATCCTTAACGCTGTCAACACCCCAGGTGTTAGGTATACTAGTGAATAAGGATTCAATGTCTAATGTAACAAGGACAAAATTCTCATTAACATCAACACTTTCCATTCTATCATAAAGCCTTTGTAAAAACATCTTTGTATCCTTCAATATTGTATGGCAGTTTGCCAACAAACCATGCAAACATCCCTCTACATAAATAGAGAGGTTCAGTACACCACCCAGTGCCTGAAACAATAGGACGCATGGGTGGAGATAACAAATTTTTGTGTATTTTTGGTAGGCCATATACCCTGGGAACAAGTGGTTTATACACATTAAAATACTTAAAAAGTGAATCATCTATTAAATTCGTGATTAGTAAATCAAAAATTAAAAAAGAAACTTTATCTATAATAGCGTTAGCAGAAGGCTAGAAAAAATACTCTTTTGTACAAATCTGGTATGCACCCTAGACACGTTCCTAGGAACGTGCTCAAGGGTCAGGTTTTTAGAACACTGCGACTGCATAGCAGAGATGAAGATGCAGTAGTTGCCCTATCTAATTTAAAAACAGAATTTTTACATAGGGGATACTCGCTTGCAGACATTGAACAGACTATCTCTAATGCCTGGAAGCTGAAAAGCACTAGATGTAAACCTTATTTTAATGCTGGTGATGCTGTTGACAATACAAGATATACTAACAGAACTAGTAATGATTTTAGAGTGGTGTTTCAGTTTTCCAGTAACATCAATCAATACTTAGATGTAGTCAAAAAGCATTGGTATTTGCTACAAGAAGTGCCTGGACTGGTAGACAAGGTCGGACATTCTCCTATTTTTAGTTTTAGAAATAATAAATCCCTTAAACAACATCTATGTCATGGTGAATTATCTAGAACTATTATTAGATCCAATTGGCATGGTACTTTTCCATGCAGGAATTGCAGTGCTTGTCAATTTATATATAGCAAAAATAAATATGTACATCCTACTAGGAAATTTTCTTTGTACACTAATCAATACACTGATTGCAGATCTACAGATGTGGTCTATTATTGTTTTTGTGTACAATGTCCTGCTTTTATGTAGGAAAAACAAATAGAATGCTTAAAGATCGTATTCTAGACCACCTAAGAGATATTAGTAATAATAAACCATCAAATGCTCTAGCCAATCATGTTATGTCCAATGGCCATTCTCATTCCTTTAAGTTCTTTGTTCTACAACATATTCATAGAAACCCCAGAGGTGGTGACATTGAGAATATCACAGAGGGACATGAACAGAAGTGGATTTTGAAACTTAATGCTGAAAAGTATCCTGGTTTGAATGCTACTACTTCCTTGGTCCCTTTTTTAAAGGCTAGACATCTCAAGCATTAAGATTAGCTAAGTTCTTTCAGAATTAGTCTAATGCATTTAACGATTAGTTTCTAAGTATTCTATTTAACTTTTTCCTGCCTAGCATTTTCCCATGTTTTATAATGATTTTATAAGTTTTTTAAGTGCTTTCTCATGTATAGTATTTGATTCCTTCTTGTACAATGTTTTTAAGCAATGTTTTTAAGCAATGCTTTTTTTAGTTTGAGCATGAGGCTTAATTGTTTTTCACTGCTACTTAATCATTGTGTGATTTTTATTGATTAATTGGCATTTTAGAATCTCTATTTAAACCTGTGCATTTTTTACTGTGGTGTCTGATGAAGCAACTTTGGTTGTGAAAGCGCTTACCACTTTGTACTTTGCTGTGATTAAACGTTTGCTGTGTGTTATCTTGGTGCATTTTTTACTTTTTACCTTTCATTTTGATATTGCCAACATCCTGGCAGATAGGTTCAGTGCTAACTTTACCCCCCTCTCACCCCTAAAGAGCCCATCTCTATACCGGAAGAATGCAAAGTTCCTGTAATCACGGCTGCACAGGTAAAAACCACACTCTCCAAAGCCAAGAACACAGCATCCATGGGACCAGACAACATTCCAGGATGCGTTCTACATGAACTACAGAACGAACTGGCACCCCACCTAAGTACCATGTTCAATTATAGCCTCACCTCAGGCTTTGTGCCTGCTGAATGGTGCACAGCGACGGTTATCTCACTCCACAAGGGGGGAGCCACCACAGACCCCGGGAACTACCGCCCCATTAGCCTGATGAGTCTGGTCTGCAAGGCCATGGAATGTATCATCATGGAACTTATAAACAAAGACATTGGTAATCTCCAAACTCTGGACCCCACCCAGTTTGGGTTTGTAAAAGGCAGATCATGTCTCCTAAACCTGATAGACTTCTTTGAAGCAGTCACCAAAGCCGTAGACAAGGGTAAGGTGGTTCACACAGCCTATCTAGATCTTGCCAAGGCTTTCAACACCATCCCCCACTCTGGAATTATAGATAAACTCACTAAACTAGGTATAAATCTCTATGTCACAAGATGGGTTGCCAACTGGCTCACTGACAGAACCCACACTGTGAAAGTAGCAGACTCCAAATCCGACTTCAGACCAATGACAAGTGGAGTACCACAGGGTTCAGTCCTGCGTCCTCTCCTGTTTGGTATCTACTTCTCTGAAGTACAAGCTAACACAGAAGGTCTTTGGCTAACAAAGTTCTCAGATGACTGCAAACTAGGAGCCATAATCGAAACTCCTAATGATGTGGACATCCTACAAAATGGCCTCACTGAGACAGATGCCTGGTGTCAAAGCCATGGCCTCAAGCTCAATGCCAAAAAGTGCATTGTCATCCCCTTTAGTAAAAACTCTGTACCCATGAACTACAACATAGGCGGTAGTATACTTAACAGTGAAAGTGTGATAAGAGACCTTGGGACACAGGTGGACAGTAGTCTCTCCTTTGATAATCACATCTCCACAGTAGTCAGGAAATCCTTCTACATGGCACACCTCATCACAAAAGGTTTCTCATCCAGAAAAAAGAGGTCATTGTTCCCCTCTACTCATCACTCATTAGACCCATTATAGAGTACAATGCCCCTTTTGGTATGTACCTTACAAGACATCTACAACAACTGGAAAGACCACAGAAATACCTCACAAAGAGGATTACCAGCCCCAAACAGATGCCCTATGCAGACCGTCTCAAAAAACTCCAGCTTTACTCCGTCGCATTTCGCCTACTCAGAGGTGATCTCTGCCTAACATACAAAGCTATGTCAAACCCAGAGCTGTTGGACATGCTCCACTTAAAGAAATCCCAATCCCTCTGTGCTGCACGCTCTAGGGACCTAAGCCTTGTCACCACAATAAACAGAACATGCCGGAGGGATAGATTCCTGTCCCAAAGACTTCCCATACTCTGGAATAAACTACCTATCTATATCAAACAAAGCTCCTCATTAGCACTCTTCAAGAAAAATCTTGATGATTGGATGGGAAATAGGAAATTCACCCCGGAGATCATCTCTGTGGCTCTGCTCGACAGTAGCACAGGGAAATAATTTTCTTGGGTGGCAAAAACCAGGGTACCTTTTTGGCTGGGCTTGTATAGGCCCCAGGGCCGATAGCCTAGTACCTACCTATGAACCTATGAACCTATAACACTCGATCCCACATGGTTTGGCTTCATCAAGGGGATGTCATGTCTGTTAAATTTGGTTGACATCTTTGAGACAGTCACCAAAGCCATGGATGAGGGGAAGATGGTGTACACTGCCTATCTTGACCTGGGCAAAACCTTGAACACTATTGCCCACTCAGGCATAATAGATAACCTATCTCAATTAGGCAGCAATCCATATGTTACCAGATGGGTATCTAACTGGCTCACTGATAGAACCCATTTGGTCAAAATAAGGGAGACCACCTCAAGTAGTAGACTCGTAATGAGTGGCATACCCCAGCGTTTGGTCTTGGGGCCTCTGTTATTTGGGATATACTTTTTTGGGGTGCAGGCAAAAACCAGTGGTCTATGGCTGACCAAGTTTGCAGATGACTGAAGTCTTGGTGCTGTCATCCATTCCAATAGTGATGTGGACATCCACCAAGACGGTCTCACCCAAACAAATGACTGGTGCCAAACATATGCCCTCAAGCAGAATAACAAAAAATGCATCATCACCCCCTTTGGAGAGAGTGACATTCCCCACAAATTATCACATTAATAACAACATCCTAAGCATGCAATCAGCCATGCAGGATTTATTCACCCAGGCTAAGGAGAGATTGCTTCCAACTGGGCACCTGCTCCTTCTTGGTACTGATTAGCTATAATTTTCCTGTCTGACTAAAGAACACTGTCCCTGATCTATACTAAATTATTACAACAGAGTTAAGGCTGGATTACTGTTCTTGGTGAGTCTTTTTTGGGTATTCACTGCACAGTAAATATGTGAACAACTCACAGCTGATCTGACATTTGACCACCATGTTCCTTCCACTGTATGGAAAGCTTTCTACATGGCCCACCTCATAAGTAAGTGTATCTCATCCAGGGACAAAGAGGTCATAACATCCATGTATTCTTCCCTTAAAAGGCCCATTATTGAGTACAATGTCCCATTCAGCATGTACCCCACAAAACACATGCAGCAGCTGGAGAGTTCACAGAGGTTCCTCACCAGGAGAATCGAGGGACTCAAAAAACCTGTCATACACAGATAGGCTAAAAGCCCTATCCCGCTGCTCAGTTTCATACAGACTCCTCAGACGTGACCTCTGTCAGGCATACAAGGTGATCTCGGCCTCCGCCTTCATGGGACTACTGCATATACACAAGTCAAGCTCCACTCAAGTAACCTGCATGCACGGCCTCAACCTGGTCTGTGACATCAATAGGACTTGTTGGCTGAACAGGTTTGTGTCCCAGAGACTCCCTGATGTGTGGAATAGCCTCCTTCTCCACATCAAGCAGAGTAGCTCTTTATTCCCTTTTTAAGCACAACTTGGATAACTGGATGGAAAACAGAAAATACATCCCTAGGATTTCCCCCGTGTCCCTGCTGGACAGGGGCATCGAGTGCTGACTTGGCTAAACATGGGTTAAACTATTGGCTAGGCTTATAAGGGCTTCAGGACCAATGTCCTTGTAACTTCCTATGATCTTATTATAAGAAAGGGATACCCAATGCTGCACATGGACATAAGAGAACTCATGGGGGACAGTCTAACCACTCCAATGGAGTGCACCAGTAACAGGGGAAACTACTAGTCCAAGTTCAGTGTTAGGGATTAGATGCTTCAAATGTAACCAGAGTGGCCACATAGCAGTAGAATGTCCATCAAGGCAAGATGAGAAACAGAAGGTGAGGGAGCTAGCAAGTGTTGACGACAAACTGCTATTGGTAAGCCATTTGGAAACAACAGGAATGACAATCTATCATCAAAATTATATCCTATCTTAGTAGATGGTAAACAGGTCATTGCTAAGATAAACACAGCTTCTGATATGACCAATGTGAGGCCTGCAGTGTTGGTTGGAGAAGAGCAGTATTTGCTTGAACAGTCTACTCTAGTCAGAGCTTTGGGAGGGCCCCAATTCCAAATACCTTTGGCAAGGGCTCATCTTGACAGGGAGGGTGGAAGAGGAGGCAAGCAGGTAGGTGTGTTTGAGGATATTCCTGCAGATGTCCTGATAGGGAATGACTTTGATGATGCAGTTCTTTGTATGCATGCAGAGATATGCAGTCAAGCTTGGAGACAGGCATATAAGACCTGTAGCCTATGGAGACCCAGACAGATCTCATACCTGAAGCTGGGACTGATGTGGTCACTGTTTCAGAGAAGGAGCTATCATGTAGCAGTAAGTCTGAAAGTGAGCCACAGCTTCTGGTAGGTACTGATTTCCCTTGGACACAGTGACTGCAAGGATGGAGGTGAGTGATAGTACCCAGACTGACAGTGAGGTACAGCTGTCAGAAGTTACTAAGCATCCTGTGGAAGGGGAGCTTAGGAGGGTCAGAAATGTAGAGCTGAGACAGGCTCAACATATGGACCCTAATCACAAAACTTGAGGGAAATGGCTAAGGAAGCAACTGAGGCTCAAGAGGGAAGGGAGTCTGTATACTGGAACAAAGGTTTGTTGTGTAGAAAGTGGACTCCTAAGGGAGAGCTAGAAGGTGAGGTAGTACAGCAGTTGCTAGAGCCTAGAACCTACCACCTGCCACTTCTAGCTGTAGTCCCTAATATTCCTTGTGCAGATGATATTGAGGCAGAGAAGGAAGGTGTGCTGTATAAAGAGAGGACACCTAAGGGAGGGCTGGAAGGTGAGGTAGTATGGCAGTTGGTAGTGCCTAGAGCCTACTGTCTTCCACTTCTAGCTATAATGCCTATATTGCTTTTGCAGGTGATATTGATATAAAAAAGGTGGCAAATGCTGTGATAGAAGTTTTCAGTAGGGTAGGTTTTCCAAGGGAGATACTGACTGGCCAAGGTGCCAATTTCATGTCTGACTTGCTGACTTGTTTGTGGAGATGTTGTGCATGACACATTTAAAGAACACCCCCTACCATTCCCAGACTAATGGTCTTGTGGAGAGATTAAACTCTACATTAAGGACTATGCTATGGGCATTTGCAGACCAGTTTAAAAGCTCATGTTTAACGATTAAACACAGTAAGTATCTGGTGGGTAAGACAGAGGTCACTTACTTAAGACACGGAGTAGGGAGTAGTAAGATTAGGCCAGAACCTGCCAAAGTGGAAGCTATTCAAGCATGGCCAGTTCCTTGTTATTAAAAATCAAGTGAGAGCATTTCTAGGGAGTGCAGGATACTGTGGAAAATTTGTGCCCACTTGTGATGGAATGGCTATACCCCTTACTGACCCAACTAAGAAAAATAAACCAGATAAGGTAGTGTGGACCACAGATTGTGAACAGGCATTGTAAAAGCTTAAGTAGATTTTGGGAGGATCCCCTGTGTTGGCCAGCCCAGATTACAGTGAAGAGTTTGTTATCCGTTATCCAAGTGGATGCTTCAGATTGTGGGGTGGGAGCTGTGCTTAGCCAAGTTTTCTCAGAAGTAAAAGAATGCTGCAATGGAGTTAATAATGCCAATGCAAATGGATTGCTCAGGAGAAGGGAGGGTTGATATTCCCAGACAGGCCCATTTTTCTCAAGCATCATCTTTCAAGGTTCACTTGAAAATGGATCTATATTAAATCATTGAATGCTTAGAAAAGCGAATGATGATTTATCGACCCCATGTAAGTGAAAGCTTACAAACTCGAATGCTTAGAACAGTCGCTGCTCCAAAAAAACAAAAAAACCCACTTAAAACATAACATAAAGTAGAGGGGGTTCACCCCCACATCCCCTGTTGTGTGGGGCTGTGCCCCGCACACACCCCTACTTAAATATACCAACTCTGAGATCACACTGCAGTGACGAAAACAGCAAAGCAATGTACTTGGCCACGCAATTTCTTTCCCAGGGAAAGAATTTGCTTATATGCCGCTTCATCATTTTGCCTTTTCGTCTTTTCAAGTTCGACCAAGACGCATTCGAAAGAATGCTTCTTTGGTCATCTAATAGGAACCCTTGAAAACTGTGCTTGAGTCATGGGGGAGAAATGTGAAGAAAATTAGACACTGTCATCTGTGCTAGCATGTCTGGCTGACTTTTTGTACATAACGAGATTAACCTGTGTATTGTATGCCAGCATGACTAGCTGAGGTATTGTAAATAGGTTCTTACATGTTGATTTATAATCTATTTGAATAGAATGTTTTAAAGATTTGAACAGTGTCCTTTTACATTTCTAACTGTGCAAGTTTGTGAAGAAAGATACTAAAGGCAAACTGTATCAAATTCAGCTGATCTGCAGATGATGTCATCGGAATGCTGACAGTTGCTGTGTGTTACTGTCAGAAGCTGAAACACAGTAAGGAACTTTAGTAAACAGCTGTTGGTTGATTTTCAAAATATGAAATGAAAATTTAATTGGAACAGTTATGACAGTTAGGCTAGTCTGTACAAAAGCCTGCTGAAGACAGTTGTTTTCAGTTATAGTTGGCAGTTCTCAGTTAGCCAGTTGTGAGTTGTTCACAGATGCACTGTGCAGTGCATCCCCAAAAGGACTCACCAAGAACTGTAAGCCTGCCTTAGCTCTGCTGTAATAATTTATTTTAAATTGGGGACAGTGTTCTTTGGTTAGATAGGAAAATTATAGCTAATCAGTTAGATCAGTTAGAGTTTATCTGAATGTTGAATTCCTATTCTACAGTATTGATTTCATTTTCCTGGTGATTGAGTTCTGTTTGTTTATTAGAAATTATTGTTTTTGTTCAATCAGTGTTTTCTTTAGCAATTTGAGAGTACTTATACTTGCCTTTATAACTTTGTAGGCCACTCCGAAAGCCTGGCTTCTTTGGTCATTTGCTACTATTTGTTTTAATAGTTAATTTTCATAATTGGGCACTCCTTTAAAAGGGCATGAAGAGATTCTGATTGATGGCAGCATTATAGTATTATTTTGGGGAAGGGACACAGCTGGATAACTGTATCAGTCTTTCCGAGAAGTGTTTGGATGTGCGATATTTAATATATTTAAGTGTGAGTGTATCAGAGGTCCTAAACTGGGACACATTGCTTTGAAGTGTATAATAAGGAGTTACATTAGGGATGGACAGACGTATACAGTCCAGCCCTAAGTTATAGAGCATGTTCCTGTTGTGCTCTTAGAGGAAAATTGTGGAATATTACTCCTGTTTAATTGACATTCTCACATTGGAGTCAGTAGTTAGAATTGAAGCTCCTTACTTACTGACCCTGGATAGTAGAGAATGTCACATTGTTGGCAGTACAGAGGGGTATTGTCCAGATGTCACACTAATTGGTGGCAATTCAGTGGGATATTATCTGGACATCACACTCGGCATTTGCTGAAGTAAACCATCTGTTTCTTTATATTATATTAGGTCATTCTACGCTACTTTTGTACTCACATTTGTATTCCGCTGTTGTAATCATATTTGTATTTCTGCTGTGTTTTCCATGTTGTCATTGCATTGTATTATCTACTGTAATTTTATCATCAATGTAAGTAATCAGTGTGTAATTTTGTGCAGAGCTTTTCTCCCTGGGTCTCTGTTGAACAGGGATTTCATACACATTCGAACTTTCCCAGTAAACAAATGCATTAAATAAAGAAATCTACTTTAGAAACATGGCATAAATGATAAAGAAGACACATAGTTTTCTTTCTAGTCAAAGACAGTAAGAAGGTGATGGTAAATCGTTATTCAGGGTATCCAAAACTACATCAGAACTTTAGTGACTACATTGGTGCAAGTAAAAGTTCATGGACTGTTTTAAATGATAATATTTAGAAAATCTGCACAATAATGTTAAAAGGGCCAAGCTAATTCTTCTAAGTTAAAAATAATAACACTTAAATTAACATAAAAGCAAATTTTAGTCTGAAATTAACCATATTATTGTAAAAACTTGTCTACTACTACCTGCTAGTTTCTGGACCTGACACCATCAGTCAAACTTAAATCATGCTTGACAAATCTCTCAAGCTTCTCAGAGCTATTTTATTGCAACTCCAGCACATCTTACTACTTCTGTCAACCTAATCAGGAACTCAAGCATTACTCAGCCTTCTCAATCTCCAAGCATTACACATCTCTCCTTTCTTTTCACCCAAATGTCTAGTGAAATTTACCCGATGCCTGCTAATTACATTTCCTTCTTCTGGTACTCCAGTTATAGACTCTATTCCTCTTTATATCCTCAAACTCCCATACTCAAAATGTTAGTATCTCCATAACTACTAAAATATCTCTGCTTTGTGGAAACATGCCAAAGTAATTATATTCTAACATCTTATCACATGAAAGTAATGATGTACTTATTTAAATCAGTCATGCGAGTGCTTGACCATATAATCAGTTATACCAAGTAGGAAATGTTATGTCACGATGGTATAAATTTATTATTGTGTGATGATCTATATATAACAAAAGCAAACTAGATAGCTAGTTGATCTATAGATGCACAATACAATTTATGCTGCTAAGGATGAGATATGCATATATTTTAAAATGGAGTGTGCATACAATTTTATTATGTGATGAATTTTGAGAATTATAATGTGGATTTTATGTATCAGCAACTAAATAGTTAATTTGTTACTTTTTTATTCTGTTTATGATGTCAAGCAACTAGGGGGCATTTTGTACTGAACTGATTTGCTACAACAAACATTTGAATTTAATTAAGGGGAGGTGTTATGTATAAATGGAAATGTTTGGCAGTTTATGCACTTTTACTTGTAAATGGTCTGATGAAGCCACATTTTGTGGTGAAAGCACTTACCTACTTGAAAATAAATGTGATTTTATTTTACTGAATGGTGATACAAGTAGTGTTTCAGTTTACTGTTGCTGTTTTCTGCTCTTTTGCTTCATTACCTGCAAATGACTGAAAGATTGGTTAAATGGAGCCTAGACTCTGTATAGGCCATGGCACAATAAATTCAGTCTAGTCAATTACCTATAACCTGCTTAGACCTCTTAACTGAACTCAAAGTGCCACTGCAATTTTGTAAGCATAAGAAGGCTTTGTGACTGTTAAAAAGGTATACCACAGTCGTTTTAGGGTATTGGTCTTTTACAATGCATTTACTATCAGGTCCAAAAATATCAGATTAAGACAATCATTGTGATATGAAATATGGTCATTCACTCCTCCTTGAGTTTGATCAGTACTATGGTGCTCTAGAGGCCAATTCTTAGGGCCATCAAGTTTTCATTACTTTATAACCGCTGAACCAGATTTAAAAGGATTAGCAGCTTCTCTTTATGCTGATGATCTAAAGCTAATAAATCCTCCCCCACCCTAAAAAATACTGATCTATATACCCTGTTAACTTGTTTTTGTTTGTTAGCCAGAGGCAATAAGCCAAAACAGCCTGGTCTTTAGGAACATTTAACATTCTTTCTCCCAATCTCTCCATAACTTCCCCTCATCCTTTCTCCTTCTATCTGTTGTCCACTTCATTCCCTCAATGAATTCCATCTGCATGTTGATTACTATCACCTTTGGTAAAAGATCTGGTATCAACTTATGACTTGAAAGCAGTGAAATGTCCTGGAAAGTCATACAGTTGCCTTAGCCTGTGATAAGATGTCCTTCCTGGTTTTGTCTGGCAGCTACCACTGAAGCCTAATGCTCTGAGGTGTTAACGAGATGCTACCTGGTACAAGGTTTGAGTTCTTCCACCTTCATTTTCCTGCTGTGTGATTCTGTGCAGGTCACTTAACCAGGCAGTGCTCTCAGGTTGCCTCTGAAAAGGGGCAATTGTATCCAGTAGGCTTACCTGGCCAACAAATAGGTAAAAATAAAGAAATCTATATCTATATCTATATCTATATCTATATCTATATCTATATCTATAGCTATAGCTATAGCTATAGCTATATATGTATGTCTATTTATCTTTGTATCTATCTATCTATCTATCTATCTATCTATCTATCTATCTATCTATCTATCTATCTATCTATCTATCTATCTATCTATCTATCTATCTATCTATCTATCTATCTGTGTTTCCACAGAGGAGCACTGGTGGCTCCTGGCAGGTCAAGACTGATGACTGAAAAATGATCATTGGTCAAGAATAAATCACTAAAACATAAGCCCTGAAGTAAGGATCATAAATTACTGAGGAGACAATTTGTATGGGTTTCTTCAATGCCTGTTAATGATTCTTTTGCTCTTTATTTTTTAATCACAAGTAAGAGTAACACAGACACACATGCATTTATATAAATGAAAACAAATCATAGCAGGATATTTTCATGCACTATATCCAGCTTTTCCTTTCAGCGGTTTTCTTTCAATTCGATATTACATAAATTGTTGATTTCCTTCCTTACCTTGAACCTCCTTCCTCCTCTTGAACATTTTTCTGTGTATTGCTACTACAGATTCTTTTTACTTGCATATAATTTGCTCTTTCATTTTTTCTAAGGATCCCTTCTCCTCCAGTTATTTTATCTCCTTTATAATAATTTTTCATTTAGTGCATTTAGATTTTGATGTCCATTTCCTAGTTCTCTTTTTTTGCAGACAGTAAATCAAGTGCTAAACTACCCATAGGGAGAAGGAGGGGGGACATCTCCTTAAAGATCATGTGCATTCCATTTCTGCCTTTCTGTACAGTCCACAAGTGGGTAGGGGTTGTTTTGGTTATATTTTCACATAAAATAAGGGCTTTATGTGAAAATATTACATAAACAATGGTGCAGTCACATCTGACATCTGTTCTTCTGTGCAGCCATGGAGGGTGTGGCTTAATGACATGACCTGTGGACTGGAATCTTCCTGTCTGTGTTCAGAGTATGGATTACACTAGGAGTCTCTCTTGTGCTTTGACGTGAGACTAGGGGAGAGAGAATATGAAACTAAGTCCTGACCGCAGACATGCACATATTGTTTTCATGTGAAACTGTGCAACAGGTTATCAGTTAACAAAAAATGCTAATTTTCCCATTATAAAGAAAGGAGAAGTAGTATTTTTAACTGACCTGTTGCTTTGGCTTGTCAAGCTGTCTGTCAGACATAATTGGTGTCTCACTGAATGGAACTGCATGAAAGAAAAAGAACAGACACTGCTTTACTGGGAGGTGTAAGATGGACATCAGTACATGGCCTTTAAATCCTAGGAAAATCCTCACATCTGATGTAAATCATTTCCCCTCTCTCCAAGATCACTGCTCAGGAAAATTTGGAGACTGGTATCAGATGGCCCTTTGACCTTTAACTGTTTGGTTTTCCCCATACAGAAGTCTTACTAGTGACTTATTCCATGCAGCAAAGTTGTCTCTTTTTTTGGAGATTTTAATAATTCAAGCCCCTCTTCTGGCGCTTTGAACTCAAAACTCTTTCAGAAGAGAATCTGTGGAACTGTTTCCTCTGGACTGCCAACTCTAATAGGAAAGACCATTTTCTGTGTAGTCCATTGTATTGAATGATTTTTGAGTCCTGATGCTGGAAAGGCGATCTTTCCAAAATGTAGTCCCAACAATTGTGCTCTCCCCTGAAATGAACATGGACACAAGTGTCTTGTAATTATACTTAAGGATAGCCGCAGAGTATCTTTAGCCTTTTTGGGAATTGCTATCTGCCTCTTTCCAGGGTGGTGGAATCTCTTGACTTTCTAATACTTAAGACGGTCATGCACTTTCTGTCTTACTTTTGAAAGCTGTTACACAGTTTGTAGAAATGTGTTTTTTTCCTGTTTTGAGTGTTCCCTACCCTTTGATATTCATCATGTTCTTCTCTTTTTATGCAGAGAGCTGTTATTTTAATCTTTCTGTGTTTTCAGTTTGTAGTAATTGGGTGGGGGAGGGGTTGTTCAGTATACCATTGCTCAGTGCAGTTTTTCATTGTATACACATGCTTGAAAGACTCTTCCTCCCCAAGGTGACTTTGTTTTCATTGTCATTAAGTTTCCTTGAGATGTACCCATGTTTCTGAATGGAAGTTTTCTACTGTAAGCAGATCTTTAGTTGGGTGCAAAAGATGGAATGGCAGTCACTTTGGAGTGACATGAGGTTTCTTACTGTGTCAGTAGAAGCAAGAACTGCTGTTTTAAATCTTGTTACCTGCAAGTGATGAAACCCATATGCCATCACGTGTGCCAGGGAAAGGTACATGCTGACTTTGCACACTTGACAGTTATTCTCCTGATGTTTCTAATGTCCTCCACAAATTACTTGCAGGAAAGTTCCATGTTCAAAGCTTGAGGGCTGTAGGCCTGAGCCACCTAAACATAATGCCAGATTTTACCAAAGCAGGAATATGCCCTAGATAGAAGAGCATCACTTAATTAGTTATAAACCAGAAATCGCTTTATGGTAATCATTGGAAAAGCAGCCCTCTCCTTAGATGCTGACATCTGTGCAGTCACAGAAACTTGGTTTAAGGCCACTGAAAGCACCCTGGCTATACCGGGTTATAATGCCTTCCACACATTCAGACCACAAACTGAAAGTGCGAGAGTTAAAGGAGGTGGAGTATAGATATTCATCAAAGATGAATACACTTCTAAACTGGTTAAACAAAATGATTCCCTTGAACTAATTTAAGTCCAGTTGACTGTAGGTAAGACCCCTGTCCAAGTTATTGCCAGTTGTAGGACCCCCTCATGAACCAGGATACCCACACTGCATACTTGTGTCTACTTGAATCACTCGATACAAACACACAACCTGGTTTATGGTAACTTTAACTACCCATCCGTAGATTGGGGAAATTATACATGTATTAACACGCTTGCCCAAAGGTCCTTAGACTCCAGTGCCCTGGACCAGTTGGTTGATATCCTCACAAGGGGCCCAAACATTCTGGATCTGGTGCTCACTAACATGGGTGAGGTCTGACCATGAATTAGTCTCATTAGAAGTAACAATGACATCTGACCCCCCCCCCCATTAGCAGCAACTAGACTAAAACACTTTTCCAAAGCCAATTACACAGTGGCGGTTGGTGACTTCAAATCAAAGGGGGGCTGCAGGAGAAGCTGAATGGGTGGGGTCAATGGGAAGGGGTGCAGCCAACTAGAAAGGGGAGGAGCGATGCTCAAAACCGCAAAAACTGTAACTTTAATTAAATACGCTGTCCTGGGTGCCAAACCGTCATTATGCGAGTCCAATCAAGACAAAATGTAGAAGAAGAAAAATATTTCAATGCATTGGCTGCATGATGGCTTACTTAATATCTATTGGAAATAAAAAGGTTGTGAGGCATGAAAAAATAAATTACTGGAATGCCAGTCAAAATCAAGTATAAGAAAAACAAGCAACACTCAACTCAAACCACTTCTCCTTGCACTGCAGTTTTAATTATAACTTATATTCAGCTTTATTAATGTACCAGGTAACATGCTGAAAGTAGCAATCTCTGTGATACCCCCACTTGTAAAAATGTTTCTTATCCAAAAAAGACCTGCTGCCTGACAACAACTATCTACTTGTTTCATGGGGAAAACATGATCAAAGTAAAAAAATAAAAAGCAAACAAGAAACAAGCTCAAAATACATTGCTTAAAGGAGTACTGCACAGGTTATGGACGACACATGATAGATTGGCATTCTGTTTAGTTTACAGGTAAAGCCTGCAAAGATGACTGCAAGTCTCCAACAGATGTAATGAGCTTCTTAAAATGTAATTCTGTCCTTTATTACAAATACTGTCATATGCATTTCAATACCCAAGGCTTATACATTATCTAGTTATGCAAGTATTCTCTGCATGGCAACAACAGAAAGGCTTTCAGTGTTGGCAATTCTTTAACAGTATGCTTATTAAAGCTTACTTGGCATCTTACAATCTCAGACAAGCTTACCTGATGGTCATTAAAGCATTGCTATTTAAACACAGAGCAACAGGCACTTTCTGAATAATAATAAGCATAAATCAACAGTATACAATATGACAGAAACCAGAACATTCTGCAAAATCAAGGACAGATGAAAAGCCAGTGCAGTACTTGTGTCTACCGCGGATGGGGGGATATTCTGCACATTTACACTGCCTAACTGCCCCTTGCCTTGCTTGGACACATCCAGAGTCACTACATGGGGGAGTGGGGTGCAACGAGTATGTCATAATGTGAAATGTCTCTGGCTGACTGTGATGGCCCTGACACATTTGTCATACCTCTCAACCTCAGAGCAAGAAATTTGGACAAAGCCATACATAGAAGTGGGACAAAGGCCCAAAAATAAGGACAATTTTTAAATATTGTTCTTATGAACTTAGAAAGGTAATAAAATAGTAGGTCTTGCATTAGTATGAATTTTCTGAAGGGTATGAAATCTGAAACTCAAATGTCTGTCATTATTTTCTAACTTTAGTCTTTAATGATTTTCCACTAATTTGCCCCCCAAAAAAACACAATTTTATGAAAAATGGACCAAAAATGTGATGCAAAAATATAAAATAGCCACACATTACAGCTGGGAACCTGTCAAAGAAGGGACACTGTTTTAATATTAGTACTACTAACTTGAGCAACTGACAAAATAAAAGAATCTACATGCATTTCTGAAATAAAAGCAATCTATAACTCGATTATTACAGTTATTTATTAATTGTAAACCCTCCACGTTTTCTTCCATAATTGCTATTTTGCAGAGGGATTATTAGGGGAAAAGCAACCTTTTGAGACAAAATTGGGGATAGTTGAGAGGTTTGGATATGCCTAATTTTATAAAGCAATTTATTTGCATGCACCTCTCAACCTTTTAATGCAGGAAGTCTGGACAAGGCCAAATATATTAAAGGAACATATAAACAGTACTATAAATTGCTCTTGTATAAACTGAGACAGTTGAAAGAATAACAGGCCTTGCTTTAGCATACATTTTTCTGAAGGTTATGAAGTCTGAAACTCAGTGTCTGTCATTATTTAGTGACTTAATTCCTAAATGATTTGCCAGAAAACCACAAATTTTATGAGGAACAAAATAAAAATAAGAAGCAAAAATCTATTCATTCTGTGAAAATCTGGACAGTTGAGAGGTATAGTTCAGCCGGGGCTGTCTTTGAGTTTGCCTCCCTTCCCCATCACAAAATCATGGTCGAATGGAGCCTCATCCCTGCAGCCATTCCAATGAACCATTGCTTGGCAATTTACCCCATTTACCATAAACACTAATGTGCATACTGCTTTACTTCTACGATGATTTGGACTTCATTTGATAGTTTTATTTTGCATTTTACAGCACAAACATTAAGACAAAGCAATGCAGTCTCACAATGAAAACAGACTTAGCATTAAAACTTCTCTGCCCTTGAGACTCACACTCATTGAAACAGCACTGAAACCCACATTCAAAGAAAATATATTTGGCTAGTGGCAGATAAAGATTAACTTTGGACTGTTTTCAAATGATAGGCCCCTTGCACACAAAACATTCATGTGTTCTGTGATGCACCTTCCTGATTGCATTAAATTATATTCCTTGTATAATACAGTATAGTTGTTAGAGGGTGTTTTAAATTTATTGTTTTGAACATTTTTGCAGTAAACAATGAAACAAAATGCATGCAGCAATAATGACAAAACTGCCCAATTGAGAACATTTCCATCATAAAAGTCTACTCAGACTTCTACAATCCACCATTATCAGTAAATATGCACAATCTCTGCAGAAGTAAAAGTCATCTAAATAATTCCACATTAAAAAAATCTGTAACTAATGAATAGATTGCTGCTAGCAAACAACTTTATATGTCATTGGTTCATCTACAAATAAAGTGTCTGTTGGCCTTGAGGAATAAATTGCTTATATTACATTAAAAAAATCATGAGCTAGTAATATTGCAATAGGGAATGGATGGCAAATGATGGATGGGTTCATAGTTACTAGGTATCTTCGCCAAAGAGGACATTTTCAAGACGGCAACATCCACCCCATTTATAACACAATACAATATCAGCAATGCATTTAGGACCCACAGCCTTCTGCATCAAAAGCAAGCACACTACCTGTTGTGCTATTAATAATACAAGCAGTCACAGCATAAGCAACACTAAACTTCTCTTCCCCTGCAGCTCTCAGTTCCTTGCAAAATCTACTCGACACTCAGCTGTATCTCTCAACTTTGCAGCACAAGAAATCTGGAAAAAGCCAAAATGTATTGGGGAGAGACAAAAGCCCAAAAACCAGGGATACATTTTAAACATTGCTTGTATAATCTTGGACAGTTGCTAGAATAAAATGCTGTGTTACCACCATGCATTTTACTACTAAGGCTTGAACCCAGGACCCTGTGCAAAACAGTCAGAGCAACATACCACTATGCCAAATCAGCTGCTTTGTGAAAGATAGGAAGACTGAAACTTAAATGGCTACCATTTAGTGAAATCAGTTCTCACCATAGCTGTCAACCTCTTAGCACAAAACACCTGGACAAAGCCAGCAATGGGGGAATACAGCCCTCAAACATATTCAGTGAATTCAGTTCTCACCATAGCTCTCAACCTTAGCACAAAAAACCTGGGCAATGCCAATAATGGGGGAATACAGTCCCAAAATTAGGGACAAATTTCAAATATTCATCTTATAAACTTAGAAAATTGTTAGAATAAAAGGTTTTGTTTTACTATGTACATTCTGAAGAATATGAAGTGTGAAATTCAAATGCCTGTCAATTTGACTTATTTAACATTTGTGAACCAGAAAAGTCTGACTTGGAACAAAAGCCAATTTTCAGCAGAGGTCCAGGGAGAAATACTGCAGACACATGTCTTTGTAACATGGGAGGACACCCGAGCAAACCCACACAAACACAGGGAGGACATCCAGACTCCACACAGAAGGCACCCCAGCCAAGAATCAAACCAGAGAACCTCTAGCTGTGAGGCAACAGTGCTACTACTGCACCATCAACTATTTAAAGAATTAAAAACCCAGAAACCACAGATTTTACGAGGAACAGAACCACAATTTTTATGAGGAACAGAACTTAATATGAGGCAAAAATCTGCAAACATATTACAAATGGTGGTGGGTAGGGAATTCAGGCACTTTTTACCTGCACCCAAGGTGCAGGGTTCAAGCTCACCAGCAGGTATCCTGAGTTCTCTCTAGTCACCAACTAACTGGGGAATTTAACACAGACACACACACACACACACACACACACACACACACACACACACTTATTCATTCTGTATAGCTTTCTCCCATGCCGGAATGCACACTTCTGGTTTCTCAGTTCTTTTGAATGTTCCAAGACTGCTGACTCTGCAGTCCGATCCCCTTCCAGTGCACTGCATAGACTTCTGGGGAATCAGCAATCTGATTCCTTCTTCCTGAATCTGGACTGTTGATAGCCCCTGTCCTCGCTGATGGCATGGACAGCTATCATGGGATTTAAACCAGTGCCTTGTTTAGGCATCTATAGAAATGTATTGACTGGGTTTTACCTGATAGGATCAAAATAAGATCCTCAAGAAAGAACAAGTCTGCCTGGTGAGCATCCACCATTAGCAGAAGTTATACAATAAGAGAAAGAAATTGCTGCCCAAGAGCAGAAAGGAATGGTATCTGAACTGGAAGTATTCCCCCTCTGCCTATACAAGCAAATAAGACACCTTGTAAGGCATTTTAAAACTAACTATGAATTGAAATTAGCTGCCTTTGCTAAGGATTACCATAAAGCCTTCTTTAGCTACATCAGAAACTTTAAAGGAAAAAAAAACAGATCTACACAGAACTGGTTGTTAATGGCACCACATGTACTGAACCCGCAGAATGTCCCAGGCTGTGTTTAAAAAGGATTAAAACAGAAAATAGTTGCACCGCTGCATACTTTTTTTTTTTTTAAACACTGTGTAAGCACTGGTTTGTACCTGTTGAATGGAAAACGGCAACCGTCATCCCATTATATAAAGGAGGTGTCTCCACCTACCCTGGGGACTAAAATCCCATAATCCTCATCAGCCTAATCTATAATGCTATGGAAAAAAATAACCATGGACCTTGTCAACAAAGATATAGGACACCTCTAAACGCTCAACCTGACCCAGTTTGGCTTCTTTAAAGGGAGATCTGCCTCTTGAACTTGGTGGACTTCTGTGAGGCAGTCAACAAAGCCCTGGACAAAGGCAATCCATGTGTACGGCCTACCTAGACCTGGCCAAGGCCTTTGATACTATTTTTCCACTCAGGCATAATTGATAAACTCACTCAGCTGAAGATCAACCTGTATATTGTCAGGCTGGTTGCAAACTGGCTGACTGATGGTCACTTAGTTTGACTGTGTGCATTCTACTTCCACCAGTGGTGTTCCACAGGGATCTGTGCTGGGGTCCCTATTGTTTGGAATCTACTTCTTGGATGTACAAGCTAAAACAAAAGGCCTATGGCTGACAAAGCTTGCTGATTGCAAACTGTGCAGTCAGAGTTCTCAAACAAATTCAGCATCCTACAAGAGGTCATTAAACAGATAAATGACTGGTGTCAAAGTCATGGGCAAAAACTCAGTGCAAAAAAATCATTATCATCCCCTTCGCCATGGACTATGTCCCTGTAGATTGCTTGCTTAGGGTGTTGGTAGATTTGGGCACACAAGTTGACAGTAACCTTCCCTTTGACTATTCCATCTCCACAGTGGTAAGAAAGGCTTTCTACATCACCTACTTCATAAGTAAGGGCACTGCGGCCAAAGCACGAGAGGTTATAACTCCCCTGTACTCCTCACTCATCAGAACAATAATAGAGTACAGTGCTACCTTTGGTGAGTACCTTAGAAGGTACCTGCAGCAACTGGAAAACCTGAAAGGTTTCTTACAAAGAAAATTCATGGTCTTCAGAATGTCATATAGTGACAGACTGAAATCACTCACTGCACTCTGTCTCTTGCAGACCACTCAGAGGTGACCTCTGCCTTGCATATAAAGCAATCTTAGATTCTGCTCTAATGGAAATGCTGCACACTTGTAAATCAAATGGTATAAGATGCACTCTCTCTAGGGAACTCAACCTAGTATGTGACATCAACATGACTTGCTGGAGAGACCAATATGCCTCACAGAGGTCACCTCTGCTCTGGAACAAACTTCCAGTTCAGGTGAAGCAAAGCCCCTTGGTTGACCCTATTTAAGCGTAATTTGGATGATTGGATGGGAGGCTGCAAATTCACCTGGGTAGTTTCACCTGTGTTCCTCTTGGACAGGGACAGTAGTTGTTGACTTAGGTCTTTTTAATACCTTAATATTCTTGGGAACAGGGGATATACTTGACTAGGCTTGTAAGGGCCCTAGGGCCATTAGCCTAGTAACCTCCTATGACCCCATGATCCTATGAAGAATATATATTGCCTCAATATAAGGTAGCAGTAAGTAAGATGACTTTTAATTACAATGCATTTTTGTATATTATTGAGTTACACTCTTAGAAAATTTGTCCAACTTGTTTAAATTAGCCCTGGTCTTTGTAAGTTACTTATATCATATAAAAAAAGCCATGTCTGCAAGTGTGGTATCCTTAGTGAATACTCCATTGGCAGCCATATTGAAAATCTGTTGTCAGCATTTCAGTATTAACTCTACCATCTGTGCTCACAAGCAAATTTCCTTTTTGCCAAAAAGACACAAGACAAGAGAAAACTACAAAAAAGTAAAAAATCAAAGTTAAGCGAGTTTCGATACAATTATATAAAAATGATTTACTTACTGATAGTATAATATAAGGATTGCATATAAACCAGAGGTTTAGAGTTAGAGCAGATCAAAAATTAAAAAAAATATATGTTTGTGGAAACTCCTATGCTACCAAACTTTGAAACATAGTTTTATGTACATCTTAAGCTCACTTTGAAAAAAAAGGTATGCAAACCGATCCTTGTTATGTAGAATACGTGGAAAATATGGCAGCCTTATAAATGTTACCAATACCAAGAAAATGTTTGTTTGTTTGTTTGTGTCTTTTGGCTTTTCCCGGTTAGGGATCGCCACAGCGGAACTCCGGTCCGCTAATGATTGGCAGTAGAGTTTTACGTGCTGACTTGCCAGGCCTAACGCACAACCTTCAGCGAAGGAACGCCCATTTATGCATGTCGCCACACAGAAGATGCTCTAACTGAGAATCGAACGGGCAACGTCTAACTGTGAGGCGACCATACCAAAGAAAATGTTAAATTAAATAATTGTGACAAACCATTGACAGCAATGAATTTATCATAATTCAAAGACTTCAAACACAAATCTCCTAAAATTCTGTGATGAAGTCACAAAATTCACTTATAACGTCACCTCACAAAGGAGTTTCATACTCATCTAAACAAATATTTAGAACTGACATTGCAATCCAGATCCAAATATATTGGGGAACATAAAAGCAAAGCATCCCGGTGGACCATCAACATACATAAAATCTACAATAAAAAGAGAAAACTAATTATATTATACAAAAGATGTAAGAATCCCCAAGCCAAAGAAGACAATAGGAATTTGACTAAGAATTGTAAACAATAGTAGATATACTAAGGCAGCTCATGGACTCAGGCTGGCATCTAACACCAAGGACAATTACAAATCCTTCTTTAGCTATGTTAGAAAATTGGGGAACAATGCTCAATGGCATACAGAACTCATACCAAATTGCAAAACCTACTCAGACCCGAAGGACATTGCCAATATCCAAACTTCAATGATGCCCATAACTCTCAAACCCCCTATCTTCACTAAAGAGGATGTACTGAAAGTGCTGTCCAAAACTAAGAGCACTTCATGGGATCAGATAACATTCTGGGCTGTTTATTAAATACTAGAAATTATGCCCTGGTGGAACCTCTACATAAGTTATTTAACCTGAGCCTGGATATAGGATCAGTCATGGAAACATTGTATACAGCACTGATGGCATCCTACTACTGACCCTAGATAGTATTGGCCCATCAGCCTGATGAATATCATTTGTGTGGTCATAGAAAACATTGTAACAGGCTTGATTAACATCAACATTAAAAATCTCACCAGACTAGGTCTACAGCAATTTGGTTTTGTAAAGACAGATTCTATCTAAGCAAACTGATTAACTTCTTTGAGAAGTTAACATGAGATTTTGACAGTGGTCCCACTATGCACACAACTTACCTTGATTTGACCAAGGCAATTGACACCACCTCAGTGCTGATATAATTAATAAGCTAAATGTTTTATAAACAGCTCCTTACATGCTAAGATGAATAGATTGGCTAAAAGACTGAACCCACAAGGTGCAGGTTACAGGAGCAGATTTAGGTAACATGAAACTGACCAGTGGTGTCCAGCATGGTTAGTCTCATCAGCCTGAAAAGTCTCATTTGTAATCCATGGAACACATTACAACAGACTTGATTAACATTAAGATTAAAAGTTCATTAGGCTGGATCTGTAACAATCTGGTTTTGTTATAGGTAGATACTGACTTATGAACCTGGCAAATTTCTTCGAAAAGGTAACAAAAGCTGTTGACAGAAGACACCTATGTGGTAAGGTCAATAGCTAATTGTTTAATAGATGGAACCCACATACTGTGAGTGTCATGGGCAGAGTCAGAGACTGTGAAGATGACCAGTGGTGTGACCCCTTTTAATTGATGTTTACTTCTCTGACCTGCAGACTAAAAACCAAGACCTATGGCTAAATTTGCAGATTATTTCCAAATCTGAGTCATTGTTTAATCCCCCTCTGACACAGAAGCTCTCCAGCAGGAATGCTTACAAATGTTTGATGAATTGAAAGTGAGCTTAAATTAAATGCTAAAAAATGCAACATTGTTGCATTTAGCAAACACACCACAGCTCTACCATACAGCACTTACAATACCCTACTTGAAACTGAAAAGGTAGAGATCTGGAACCTAGGTTGATAATTCCCTCTCATTTGATCACCATGTAACTAACACATTTGTCAGGAAATCCTTCTACTTGGTGCAAGTGATCACAAAGGGAATATCATACTGATTTAAAGAGTTTATTTTCCCCCTTGTATTCAGCACTGATTAGACCAATTACAGAATGCAATGCCTTGTTTAAGATGCACCTCACAGGACATTTCAAACAGATGGAAAACCCCCAGAGATCTCAACAAAGGGAACCATAGGCTTAATATTCGCAAATACCAGAGCAATATATCTAAACTTGCTTCAGCAGATCAATAAAACAAGGGAGAGAGAGACAGATTAATTGTTTAGAGTTTTTAACACCTCTGGAATTGATTCCTGCCCTTTGAATAAAGGAGTGTGATACACTTTTTCCTTCAAACTCAACCTGGATAATTGGGTAGATATTCATAAATTCACCAAGGCATGAATGGGATAGCCATCCTCAAAAAAAAGGAGGTACAGTCTAGGGTGAAGACTGGCAATGTGTAATGGTCGCAAGACTCAGCAGCCTGAACGTCCCATGATTCCTATGAACAGTAGATTTAGCATATGGTATAATTCACAGTTTGAACATAAATACCAATGCTGCAATGTTTATGACTTCGTCAAAATGAAATGAGTTATTTTATTGTCGCACGCGATGCGATGGTGGAGCAAGCATTGCATGAGTTTGTGTGTGTGTGCGTGTGTGTGTGTAGGGGGGGGCAATACTTTATTTGATGTTTTAAAGTACATTTTGTTATTTCAGCAATTCAGTCTTATGTAGTCTGGTTAATTACAATGATTTTAATAGTGAATGTTTGATGACCTTTGTTTTACAGTTTGCATTTGTGATTGATTAATATGCTGGCTGGATGGTCTGACATTCTTCTGAACAAATGAAATTGTACCAAACATCAAATGAGTTCAAAATACCGGAAGGCTAGCTGCTACTAGTGACATTGGGACTCCATGGTATCATCATTCTTGCCATCACTGTGCCACTTAGTGAAAGAGTACATGATCTGCTTCCATATTTAGGCCAAAGCATTCATTTACAGTAAGGTATTTTCTTTCATACCCAGCATTTGCATAGAAAAGTCTGTTCTGTAACAGGAATTTATTTTATTTATAAGTAAGTACCCTTAAAATTATTAGGGTAATCATACTACTAACTGAAAAGCAGAATTCACAATTATTGGTAAGATTCCCAACTTTCAATAAAGAGGTCCAAAGTGTACTGTTAAAAATAATTTATTAGTAATACTGTCAAGCAATAAACAGAGATATACAGAACATAAACAGAAGTCATCCACATTTAGTCTCATATCTAAGGTGTAAACAAAAAAGCTAGTGGCTAATTTAAAATCTTAGTTTATAAAAAGTCTGATGTACATTTATCTCAGGGGCAGGTACAAAATAAAGTTCAAACAAAGGCACAAAACCTCCCACAGGAGATACACATATAACTCAACCATTGAGCCTCTGGCAAAAAAAAAAAAATAATCTCTAAACGTGTATTTCCAAATATTCAATCATCAAAGAATTATGAGGAATATGCACATTTTGGTTTAACTGACTCTAAGCATTTTAGCATGTTTTCAGGGAAAAGGTTCATATTTCCCATGATGTCTTTATAAAAGGAGTGTTTAACATTTAAGTATCTGTGGTAGGGCTTTTATTTTAACTTTAGCTTGTGAGTGTGTGTGTGTGTGTGTGTGTGTGTGTGTGTGTGTGTGTGTGTGTGTGTGTGTGTGTGTGTGTGCATCATATACACATATATCAATACACATATGTGTATTGGTGTACTGAAGATGGTTAACTCTACCTTAGATCGGTATCTGTTTAGACGAAAAAATTTGACCATCCAAACAGATGATCAATAGGTATGCAAGACTGTACAAGTCTTGAGGTAGGGAAACATGCCCTTTCCCTGAGATTGTGCGATCTCAGAGTTAGTACATAATTAGCAGGGGTATAGGGGGGCTTGCCCCTCTGCAAAAAATTTATATTTTCATCTGTTTTTGTTTTGTAAATTTTCTCATTCCCCAAGATTGTCATTCAGTGCATGCATATTGGAGTTTTAGCATTTGCAAAGTCTATCTTTCAATGTCAACTTTAACATCAGTATTTGCATATTTATGTCTATACAAGTGCACTAATCTCTGTGTATCTCTATCAATATATAAAAACATATATGTGTGTGTGTGTGTGTGTGTGTGTGTGTGTGTGTGTATACATATATATATATATATATATATATATATATATATATATATATCAAGAGAAAGAGAGAGAGTGTACTGAGTACTTTGCCAGTAGCAGGTTGGTTGACGTACTCCATTCAATGTAACAGAGTATATATAGAGAGAGAAAGAGAGAGAGAGATTACAGCTTTTTTGTTGGTTTAAATTTATTTAACATAATATATCTATTATGTTGACCATTTTGTTTTTATTGATGGATATTTATTATAATTCCTATCAACTTAGCTCTGCGAATACTTGTGTCCCTGGCTATGTAAGGTTTCAGCAACATCACAACTGGGTGTATAACCTGAAAGGCTGCAGGGGTAAGGATGTGTGACAGAAAGCATTTTGAAAAACCTCCAAAGAGTGGGATCATTGGTAAGATCTAGGATGAGCACAGTACCAATTCCAGTTTTTACTAGTTCGCCACTTCTAAGGTTTCAGTGTAGTTGTCAAATCTGACATTGTGGGCCAGTTCTAATGTTTAGCAACCTATGTTATAAAAATGCTTAGAGTTATCAATTAACTCACTGCCTCATTAAGCAGTAAAAATGAATTCACATACTCAGCTTTGAAACCCTTTGAATGTAGAACTGCCTTATAACTTACTATGGACCAGTTCCCTGCCCTTCACCATAACATTATGAAAAACATGAGCCTGGAAACGTGCAATTTAGAATGTTGATGTAGACAATGCATAAGAGAATTTTAAAATTAGTTTTCAATACTCAGGTATTGAAAAACATACACATATTTGTGTATAGTTGCTTTGTCATATTTGAATTGCTGAAAATTAAAATTTATTAAGAGAAAAAGTAGAATTCTGCTATAGAATTGTATAAAAAGAGATAATTGATGTTTCAGCACTGAAGTGAGGGTGTTAAAGAAGCTAACTGTTGGCACCCTTGTGATTTTTTCCAAACTGGCTCTCTTTTATTTGTTTAGATGAAATGGTGAACATTATTTTTAATATAAGTAATTTTTATTAAAAATTTCCAGAGGTACATATAAGAAGGAAGTAGCAACATCATTCATTTTCACAGTTTTGACTTAAAAGATATACAAAAGACAGACACTATTTAAAAAACACAAATAAGGCACAACATTCCAAGGCTTTTCTCAATTCTTTCATCAAGGATAGACCCAAAATTCTAGTTTTCTTTACCGTTTCATCAATGTGTCTCTCCTTCACTCAGGTGTTTGCCATTTGGTCATTCTTTGTAGCAACCTTAGACTGTCGAAAATAAGTATCCACTTAAGTTGTCCCGGTCCCCTTCAGTAATACACATCACACCAAATGACATTTGACGACCTTTATTAACTTTCCATAACATAGCTTTGATCACCAAATTCATTAATTACAACTATTCATAATATAATTGATTCTAAATACAGCATAACATCCTTGTGATGTTAATCAGGGCAGTGTACCTACTCATCCTGCCCCAATAAGCAACGTTCATACCTCTGCTCACTTACTTTACTTATGAAGCACCATTCTTGTAATGTTAAACAGGGCAGCGTACCTACTCACCCTGCCCAACAAGCAGAGTCCATACCTCTGCTCGCTTACTTTACTTATGAAGCAGCGTTCCATCTCACTTCATACACCATTCATTGTAATGTTAATCAAGGCAGCGTACCTACTCACCCTGCACAACAAGCAGGGTCCAAACCTCTGCTCGCTTACTTTACTTATGAAGCAGCATCCCATCCCACTTCATACACCATTCATTGAATAACCTTCCACCAAATAAGCAGCATCCTTACCTCAGCTTGCTTATCTATTCAGCAAGCTTCCTCCAACTACTCATTTCCTTTCATCAGATCCTTGAAATGCACATCCAGACACCAAAGGGGGAACAGAAGAGGGCAAGCCAATCCATCTTCTCCACCAACCAGTCTGACCAGGCTGTTCCCCCTCTCTTCTACCCAAAATCATTCCACCCGCTACTTCCCATAAAGGGAAGGGTCAAGCCAAACATCATTTGGTGTACCCATCATCTGTAAAGCACCTTAGAGTTCCATCATAAACCCCTTTGCCATGCCATCATTGAAACACACCCTAATGAACTAAATAAAGTAGGATTACCGTGACCCCAATGTTAGCCTAATAAGTCCTGTGCTCCTATGGATGTCATGACTCTACTCATCCCATGGGATCCCCACACTCCCCAAAAACCATCCCCAACCCCTTGGCCCCCCCTCTACCTACCTCTTCCTTACTTGCCCCCTATACCAATGCAATAATCCGCTCCCACTAATTGACCACAGAGCTCTAATATGCCTTAATAAGGTGATTACTCAGACCCACTTTGTGGCCCCATTCCAGTGGCAAAACATCCATCCTATCAAAATTTTACCTTTCAGATCCCCTTTTCAAGCCACCGCATGATGCCTTCTGTCCTTCGGTAATTGCTGTCAGAAACTGTCACCACCTTGTGCTCCCCATGTGTAACCTCTTCGCTTGCCACTGCTTCCTTCATCTGTGAATTCGCTGTGGATCACCACAACTGGTACTCACGACACCAACATCTACAAAGAAAAGGACAAAAGTAAATCCTCTAAAATGTAAAGAGGAGGTTCCACCTTATACCCACCTATTCCAGATTATAGCAGCAGAGTTCCAAAAACCCCCATCTGTAAGAAAGAAAAAAGGACATATAAATCATATAAAATACATAATGCACAAAAACATCTTCAAGACAGCCTATCCTGCCACCCAGGAAGGAATGTACCTCACCAAACACACTTGTGAGAAAGCAGCCATAACTGAAGCTAAGCTAAGCTTCTAATAACTCTATCAAATACCTAATGTAAATTGTGCTACCAGTTGAGAATGTTACAACTAAACCCCATACATGAAGGGACATAACCTTGTGATGTAACCTTGTGATTCCATACCACATCCATTAGTACACTGTGTAGGCCAAGCGAACTTATATTGTAAAACCCATATGCCTAACTCTCAACCTTCCATCTCCAAATAAAGAACACTAGCCACTATAAAGCAGAACCAAGAGACAAAATGCAGAAAACCTAATAGCTTACTAGCAGTTTAACCAGGAAGATAACTTCACTCAGCCCTGACCTAATTCTCTTGCAGTGTCGCCCTCAAAGGACACATGTGTCAACCAATTGATAAAGCCTATCCAGACTTCTGCAGGTTATTCGGCCCATACCACACAGGTAATCCCAGGAAATTTAAGACAAGAAGGCAGAGAGCTGATGAGTCCTGACTTCGTAACTGTTTCCCAATGATGCAGGTACCTGGGAGAACTGCACTAAATAAGACTGTATATGGTTTATAGGTAAATACTAGGCTAGCTGGTCTTGTGGGTCATTATAAGCCTGTCCAATTCTACTTTCAAAGATAAGAGTCAAACAATGCACCTTAATCATTATACCAACCCCCATGAATCAATTACTATTTGCAAATAGGCAAAGGCCTTTACTCTAAACAATGCATCACAAATATCCAAAGAAATTGCAGTTGACAGACTTCTTAAATCTGTTCACATCCAACACGGAGATCACAATCCATTCACATACACTTCTCCTCCCTGCTATGCAAACCAGCCATGCCCACAAAAGGTAAAGCAACATAAAAATTAGTCTTGGTTATCTAATGGAGAATATAAAAACATACATTTCTGATTACTTTCCACTTATATTAATTACTCAAACAGTACTCTTCATCTTTTTCTGTATTCCTTCTTCTATATTTTGTTTGCTTACTCATTGTCTGTTTGCTTATTTTGTGAATTTATAATATTTTGAAAAGTTGTGGTTTGATGTTATAAATTTAAAGCAGTGCTCCTTGGAAACAGAAATGAACATGCAAATGGCTTTGAGGTTTTATTTTGACATTTGACAGACATTTTACAGTACATGTAGATAAATGAGAATAGCAGTTGATTTGCACAAGCAATTAATATCTCTTTATTATTTAAAAAATGATTATTGTAAGCTCAAAGCTTTCAGTTGTGACCTTATTCATTACTCGACTTTTTGACTGAATGCTCTATATGCTTTAAGGGGTATGGTGCAGTTAATTAAATAAAGAACCTTTCTGAAACAGATGTTTCCAGACCTACTTTTTATGTATAAATTAAGCAGTTTTGTCTCTGACACAGACAAAAGTACATTTAGTAAGTTTACTCTTTTGCCTTTTCTAATACTGTATTCTGAACAACTATTCTTCATGGGGAGAAAAAAAAAAAAAAACAATTTATTTTATTTATAAAAAAAATTTAATTTAATGCTGGGCTATTGATTTTCATAAACTGAGGGATTATGGCCATTTTTCTAATTTCATATAGTACTCACTATACTTCCATGGCTTTTCATGTAAATTCATACAGTACTCGTTACCATGGTTATTTCATGTAAATTCATACAGTACTCGTTACCAAGGTTATTTTATGTAAATTCATATGCTTCCACATATTTTCCTGCAAATTAATATACTACACATTATACTTCCATGGCTTTTCATGTAAATTCATACAGTAATGTAAATTCAAATAGCACTCATATTTCCCCAGCTCGGCTTTAACCCAGTAGTTGTCGATGCTACCGCACATGCACAGTAGCACCTTTGTCCCCCCGCACAGAACTCACAGCCCAAAAAATGGCCATCTTGGCTTCCTCTAACCCTCAAACTACCACTGAATTACTCAGTGACCAGGAAAGCCACCTAAGACTGCTGACGGAAACAGGAAATTCAATAATTGACCACAAAGCTATACTCTGGTGCTTTTTTTTTTTTAACCAGTACTGTAGTTCCCATAGCAGCAAAACAGATGGAGCTGTCCTGATGCAAGAAAAGAACCATAACAAACAAAACCCAGGCCTGATAATGAATGTCAAGTTTTTTTTTTTTTTTTTTTGGGTGGGGTAGGTGAAGGAGTCTCACACTGTGTTGTTTTCAAGTTTTATGTAGTCACAAAGTGAGACAAACAAATGAAGTATGGAGTCTGTAGGACTATCTGTGGGATGGACAAAGGAGATGGTGTTTGGAGAACATAGTATTTCTAATATGGGAGGTGGTGAAGGGGTAAAGGAGATTCGTTGGCTCATTTCTTGATTCTCTTTCAGATTGCCTTTTTTTTCGCGAGATATAGCCAAGCTTGCAACAGCAGCAGCTCAGGCAGACACAAGGAAGGCCCACAAAACAGCGAGACCCCGACAAAACCAACCAAAGCAGCCACCAGTAAAAGCCCGCAAAACTGTGAACCACCACTGACACCAAAGCAGGCACAGAGAAAGTGCAAAACCCTTCCCCGATGTGCCGATGCCCACAAATATCCTGTTTGATAATGCAGGTTACCAGAACCAAGCATGTGTTCCACTTTTTTATTTATTTATTTATTTTTTTTGGCTGAGTCCGAAAGGGGCTCCCATGCAAGGAGCCTGAAAGTGTGTCCTCCCCCTCCTCCGAACCCATGCAGGATGAGTGCAGCCAACTGCCCAATGCAGCCGAACTCCGCAAACCTGACAGAAATCCACCAGCCACAATCTACCACTTTGCCCTCCCATACACTGCTGGCATTCCACATTCCCTGCAGAGCAAACTGACAGCATTCACTTCCAGCCATCCCCCACACTCGAGACGAAGACCCAGCACCACATAGATACCTGGCCATCCCGCAAAACTGCAAGGAAGGAAAGAAAAAACCCTGCAGACTCGCACCGACCACTGATGGAAAAACCAGCAAAGCAAAATCAACAACAGTTGTTTAATATTGCCCCCTCAACCTAGCAAGGAGCTAACGCATGTGCATTTTCCTTTCTCTTCCTAAAAGACCTATTCATGGGTGCCCCGTGGCCCATGAAAACCCACCACAAGTTGACATACGGCCAAGCCAAATGTGGTCAGATCCAGCAACCACACGTCTCAACCCCACAATGAAAGACTCCGGGCAAACACTCCTAGGGCCGAAGTCAAACCTAAGAAACATCCAATTATCACTCTTACAACTGACAACGGCAGACAGAACAAGAGGCTCTGCACAGCATGAACTCCCCAAAGGGCCTGAAGTCTCAGACCCAAACGTCCGTCGCCACCCTCTAACCTGCTCTTCCAATCCATATAAATGTACCAAAATACAGGGCAAAACTCTGGACATTATGCGAAATCTGAACCCTGAGAAGCATGGCACCAACACCATCACCATTCAACCACCCCATTCCTCACACTATCATCAATTACATGAAAACGAAACATTCTTGTTAAATAAAAACAAATGATAACAACACAGGAGGCTCAGATGCAAAAGTTTACTAGTGTACACCAGGAGGCAAAAAACCATACAAGTACAGAGTTTTGTCTGACATGATGCAGGAAATACACAATTTTATATAGTCTTACATTCAAGCTGTGCCCACCTTACTGACGTGGTTAGTCACAGGGCACCTACATCACTATGGTCTACAATATTCTATTCATAAGAAAAAGCTGATGTTATACATTTTAAAAGTTTTCCCATGGGAATAATACAGCCTTGCAAAGGCACCTGGTTCGTTATAATGTCTTTCTGTAAATGTTACTCTTCCAAGGTCTCAGGCTTGCTTGAATACAATAGTTGGTTCAATCTTCTTACAACTTTACTTTAGCAGCTGTGTCTTATCTCTGATACATTCACAAGGTCAATTATCTCAGAGGAAGGAATAAGAATATTCAATGCTTTATACATTTAATTTTCCTGACCCAGCAGATAATCATTAGTGAAAAACATAAGCTTGCTGAGCTGGCTACTGCCAGGGTCAGAGTTCAAATACACTGCAGCTCCAAAGCTTCAAGCAATTGCATGTAAAATCATTCTTACTGCCATATTGTAAATAGAATAAAATGCATTATATACTATTTGCTTTTAAGCTAGCACTTTATACATGTTCAAATACATATTTTTCTAACATTTTCCTTTCTTTTTATACTTTTTATTCTATTCAGAAACATAAACAATGTTATATCGTCTCCTAGCCTTCTCCTTTAAGGACTTTTAACTAGGCAAGTCATTTAGTTTATATTTCGGAACAAGTTTCGCCTGGAATCAATAGTTCCAATTCAATGTCTTGGTACAAAGTTTCAGTTACAGATATATCAACAAAATCTTTGACTAATCTTTTCATACAGGGATCCCACAACAGACACATGCTCCTAATAGGAGCAGACCAACACAAATAGCAATCAAAATATTCATTAGGATAGAACCCCAACCACCAAACAGACTCTGGAAAAAGTTCGTCAGTGGGTTTGGGCCTGGTTCAGTCATGGCCGATACCTGCTGTATTACCTCTAGGTGATCATTAATCAAGAGCCATTCGATTTTGTAGCACAACAGTTCTCATTGCATTCAGTTCATCAGTCACTAGTTCGAGAGCAGAAAAAGTTGCGTTACTCATTACTTCGAGAAGCTTCGACAGTTTTCTCAACTCCCAGATCAATTTGACTGCTCCATATGCTGGAAATATTCCAGCCCAGGCATAACACTGTCACTCAAGTCCATATGAGTCAATTTTTCTTTATCTTTCACGGAATGATGGTTCTTCCAACCAGCTTCGATTTTTCCCATTGGATTTACAGGTTTTCCGATTGGATCTTCAGGTTTTCGGGCTACATCTCTTACATTTCTTATCTTACCTAGAGGTAATTCTGCAGTATGCCTTATAGCCGGAACCAGATAACCCAAAAAACAACTGCCGGACCAATTCTCAGGTAGCCATTTGTATGCTTTTTTCCCACAAACAAAATAACAGTTTTTTACTTTGGTACTGATGCGGGTTAGTTTTGAATGAAACATTTTCTTGTCTATAACAGACAATTGTTTATGCAAAACAGGATTTCTCTGCACATCACTTAATGTTGTTTTCATTAAGCTCAAATATGAATCATAATTTGTGTTACAAACAGTGCCTTTATCTTTGGCTTTAATATAGCATTTATAAGATATAGTTATGTTACAGTTACTCCAACCCACTTGGAGTGTGTTATTCTTATAAAAACATACAATTCCCCTCTGTGTAATAGGCAAATACAATGCAATTTTGTCCTGTGATCTTACAGAACCTGTATCAAAAAGTAAATTTTCCCAAGTCTCATTTATCCCCAAGGGGACAGCGGACATCAACAGTCCTCCATATGCTGTTGGTATGGCAGTACAAACCCAGCAATTTGAAATGTTCATAGTCTCTACATATACACGCTTCATAGCTAGGTATGTGTTAAAGTTTAGATGCCAGTCTATAGACAGTTCATCACGTTTCTCCACTTTCACTTGTGTGGTTATATGTAGGAAGAACCACAACAAAAGGAAAGTCATCACAATCATAGTCAATAAATGCATAATTAGCAAGATGATTAAACAATATCTTCGGGGTTGATCTGTATTTTTACTAATTTCGCTCTTGGCCATCCTGCCTTTGTTGTGTGTCAGTCACAAAATGTTTATCAAGTTGAAAATTCTTTACTGGTTTACAATGCGTCAGGTGGACCCAGGACGACCTCTCAGCAACTTTGACTGCAGTAGGAGTTGCCAACAGTACCTGGTACAGTCCTTCCCACTTTGGACTCGCCCAATTCTTCCTCTTCGTGACCTTCAACCAAACCCAGGACCCTGGGGTCAGCACTGCTTCCAATGGTCTGGTCTGTCTTTTATCTGAAAAAGAGTTCAACTGCAAAACAGTTTTATTTGTTATTTTTTCCCTTCACATTTGTTTAGTTCTATGAAATCCATACAGATAGTATGGAACGGATATGGTGGTATAGGAAAACTCCCTTGCTTGGGTTTGAATGCTCCTTGTGCATGATGTTTGTTACAGATATGACATGCTGCACAAAATTTTTGTGTGAAGTTTATGAATCCATATGTTTGGAATATTCGATTTACTAACTGTACCATCCCCCCTGTTGAGACATGGCACTGCCCATGGCTCAACAAAGCTGCATATCTAAATAAATTAGACGGCAATATTGTTTTTTTCTCTTTGGAGATATACAGTCCATTTTCGAGGATTGCACCTCGTTTCTCCCATTTTTGTTTCTCAGCTTTTGTAGTTAATGTCTGCATTGTTTTTAACATTTCTAAATTTAAAATCTCAGAGGGTTGTAATTCCTCGGTTAAAAGTAAAGTTTCTGAGTCTGAGGCTGCTTGCTTTGCAGCTGCATCAGCTTTTGCATTTCCTTTTGAAATTGCATCCTGTTGTTTTGTATGAGCTAAACATTTACAAATAGCTACTTTAGTAGATAACTGAATGGAATCTAACAAGTTCAAAATAAGTTGAGCATGATTAATCGGTTTGCCAGTAGATGTTATTATTCCCCTATTTTTCCATTGCTGTGCAAAAACATGCACTGTAGAGAAAGCATACTGACTGTCAGTATATATGTTCACACATTTATCTTTCGCTAGAGTACAAGCCCGTGTTAAGGCTATCAGTTCTGCTGCTTGAGCAGACAGGTTATGCTGTAAGGGTTGGGCTTCTAAAATCTCTGTATCTGTGACTACTGCATACCCTACTAGATTTTTCCCTGTAGGACCCTTTCTGCATGAACCGTCCACATAAAATGTCACCTCGGCATCATCCAAGGGCATATCAGTGAGGTCTTGTCTGGGCAAAGTTATTTGCTCAATTTCCTGCAGGCAACTGTGCGGTGTGCCATCCACAGGAGTTGGAAGTAACATTGATGGATTTAATGTTGTACAACGTTCAATTACCATATGAGGTTGGCTCAGCAGTATGGTCATACATGAAAGATGTCTAGCAGGAGATAGATATGCTATTTTCTCTTGCAGTAAAATTATCGCGACTGCATGAGGCACTCTCAATGTCAGAGGGTGGAACAACACCACTGAGACCGAAGCCTGTACTGCCATTGCAGCTGCGACTACTGCTTGCACACAGCGAGGCAATGATCGTGCCACTGGATCTAACTGTGATGAATAGTAAGCTATGGGGCGTTGCTTATCCCCATGCTGTTGCATCAAAACTGACATCATGTATCCCTGTTTACAATCTACGGTCTGAAAAAATCTTTTGTGGTAATTTGGAAGTCCTAAAACTAGTGATGAAGCTATCAATTGTTTTAGTCTGCAGAAAGCTGTTTCTGCTTCAGGTGTCCATTGTAATACATCTTGTGCTGCCATTGGTGTTTTATATATTAAATCAGCCAGTGGAGCGGATTCTAAAGCATAGTTCGATATCCAGCTTCGACAAAAATTAGTCGTTCCCAAGAAGGACATCATTTCCTTCTTGGTTGCTGGTTTGGGTGCCTGTAAAATCGCTGTTTTTCTGTCTTCGCCTAATATTCTACCTTCATTGGATATTACATATCCTAGGTATCTAACCTGTTTTCTCCAAAGTTGTAACTTACTTTTGTTTACTTTGTGTCCTTGTGCTGCTAAAAATTTCAATAATGCTATCGTATCTTCCCTGCATTGATGCTGGGTAGGGGCTGCTAGCAAGATGTCATCTACATAAAGCAGAATCTGACTACCTCCTGGTGGAGTAAACCCTGCCAGGTTGCTTGCCATTTCTTGTGCAAATATCGTTGGACTTTCACAATATCCCTGCGGTAGCCGAGTATAGGTATATCTTTTACCCTGAAATGTAAATGCAAACCAATACTGGCTATCAGGATGTATAGGTATTGAAAAGAAAGCATTGCTTATATCTACCACAGTAAAATATTTTTGTTGTGGTTTCAAATCATTCAACAAGGTGTGTGGGTCTGGCACCGTAGGTGCTCTGGGTATTATTGCATTGTTTACAGCTTGTAAATCCTGTACCATCCGCCATTCCCCGTTTGCTTTTTTAAAAATCAGTTTGTTTTTCCCATCTTGTTACTTTTTCTCCTAAGTCTGCCCATCTCACATCCTTATTCTTTGTCAAGCTGACATGTGGTAGTCTATTAGATTTGTACAGTGTCATGAATTCCTGAGGTAGTGAACAGCTTACCACACTGTTTCCCTCAGTATCCCAATACAAGGTTCGTAATCTGTTAGCAGGATTTTTGAACAACTCTTGCTCATATTCTTTATCAGGTCCTGGCATGCTACAGTAGTATAGAGTACAATGTAACAAATGTTGTTGGTCAGTGTCAAGGGAGGGGGCCTTACTGATGGCTACAATCATCAGTTCTCCGGTTACTGCCCCTGGACCAGTAGTAACTAGGTCCTGGCTGTACCAGTAAAAGGTTTCACCCTCCGGTCGTACCACAAAAGTATCCATTTGTCTTTGTGCTTCCATACCCTGCATAGTGGGGACTACCGCTATGCCAAATATCTGCATAAGATCTCTTCCCAGTAAGTTTACTGGACATTTTGCAGAAACTACAATTTTACTTTTCTGGGTCATACCTGAAACAGGGTCAGTTATTGCTATATCATGGGAGAGTGGCTCCCTATATAGCTGTCCATTTGCTGCTTTCACTAATATATAGTCAGGTGATTCAGAATATTCTGGTAACTTTGAAGGGTGTATCAAAGTTCGTGACGCTCCTGAGTCACACAAGAATTTCACTTCCCTTCCTTCCACCAGAAGTGTAACTTCCGGTTTTGTGTCTGCCAAATAGAGCTCCAAGCTCAGTAATGCCAAATCTAAAATTTCACTTTTTTCATCTTCTACATCTGCTTGCACTTTCTCTGTTCCTTCCCCTACATTTACATTTGCCCTTTGTTTGTTTTCCTTCCCTAATGATTTCTGATTTTCATCACTATCATATAGTCAGTCCTCATCACCTTTATTTTCTGTAGTTACCTTTTTATTTAGCCTGCAATCCCTTGCTAAATGTCCTTTCCGCACTTAAAGCACTCACCTTTCTTTTTTCTCTCTTCAAAATCTTCTGACCTTTTTTCAGATTGTCTATTTCCCTGGGTATTTTTTTTTACCCTTTTTACCTGACTGTACTACAAAGACCTCTGCTCCATCTTCAGCTGTGAAGACCTGTGTCTTCTTTTTCTTTTTACTATTAAAGTGTCTTTCAGCATGTCTGGCATATTCAAGTAAGGCTTGTAGCCTACTTGTTCGATGATCTATCATATGCTTTGTAATAAAGCTACTGATAGGTGCAATGCAACCTTTCAAAAATGCATTTTTCAGTTGCTGTTCATACGAGGTATCATGTGTCTGATTTTCAGGAATAGCCATACCACTATGGTTATTGAAACATTCCAATAATCTACCATAGTACCCATCTACAGTTTCATTCTCTTGCTGTATGCATTGATTAATGCAAGTCCAATCTGCTCTAGGTTTCCATTTTTCAGAAATTTGGTCTGTAAGACCTTTCACTCTGTTGTCTAATTCTGCGTCACTATGTGGAGTGGTTTAAGCTCTGCATTATGAGAATTCCAGGTGCCACAAATCATGTGCCAGTCTGGACCCACAATCTGTCTAACTACCTTTTCTACTTCTTCCCCATTCAAGTGGTAACTTAGTCTCATACCTTGTAAATCTTGTAAAAACTTTGTGTAATTAACTTTTGGATGAGGGATTCCCTCTGTAGCTTTCCGAATATCTTCCGGTGTCCATGGTCTATATACTAGAAGAGTTGGGTCCTGCCCTTCCTGTCCTGCCTGAGGATTTGGTACCTCGATCAGTGGACAGATTTCTTCCTCACTCTCTTCTAGTGTGTTTCTCCCTATTTGATATAAGTCTGTGTCCCCAAGTGTTTTACGTGTCCGGGACCTAGTCTCAATAGGATCTCTAACAAATGGTTTTAGTACTCTTGTAACTTCAGGATAACGTGGAGGTGGACCAGCTTGTCCTCCTGCTTCATATCCTGAAAAAGGCATTGAGGGCGGAGGGAGGGGCCGCTATTACTGTATTATTATCCTCTTTGTCTAAAAATAATGTTTTTGCATTTTTAGTTTTCTGTTCCTTCGGTTTACTTCCTCAATCCACCTGTGTGCCTGAGGAATGCCTAATCGCTGTTATTTTTGCCTGACCTTTTTCCTGCAAATTAATATACTACACATTATACTTCCATGGCTTTTCATGTAAATTCATACAGTAATGTAAATTCAAATAGCACTCATATTTCCCCAGCTCGGCTTTAACCCAGAAGTTGTCGATGCTACCGCACATGCACAGTAGCACCTTTGTCCCCCCGCACAGAACTCACAGCCCAAAAAATGGCCATCTTGGCTACCTCTAACCCTCAAACTACTACTGAATTACTCAGTGACCAGGAAAGCCACCTAAGACTCACATGAGCTGACGGAAACAGGAAATTCAATAATTGACCACAAAGCTATACTCTGGTGCTTTTTTTTTTTTTTAACCAGTACTGTAGTTCCCATAGCAGCAAAACAGATGGAGCTGTCCTGATGCAAGAAAAGAGCCATAACAAACAAAACCCAGGCCTGATAATGAATGTCAAGTTTTTTTTTTTTTTTTTTGGGTGGGGTAGGTGAAGGAGTCTCACACTGTGTTGTTTTCAAGTTTTATGTAGTCACAAAGTGAGACAAACACATGAAGTATGGAGTCTGTAGGACTGTCTGTGGGATGGACAAAGGAGATGGTGTTTGGAGAACATAGTATTTCTAATATGGGAGGTGGTGAAGGGGTAAAGGAGATTCGTTGGCTCATTTCTTGATTCTCTTTCAGATTGCCTTTTTTTTTCGCGAGATATAGCCAAGCTTGCAACAGAAGCAGCTCAGGCAGACACAAGGAAGGCCCACAAAACAGCGAGACCCCGACAAAACCAACCAAAGCAGCCACCAGTAAAAGCCCGCAAAACTGTGAACCACCACTGACACCAAAGCAGGCACCAAGAAAGTGCAAAGCCCTTCCCTGATGTGCCGATGCCCACAAATATCCTGTTTGATAATGCAGGTTACCAGAACCAAGCATGTGTTCCACTTTTTTATTTATTTTTTTTTTTTGGCTGAGTCCGAAAGGGGCTCCCATGCAAGGAGCCTGAAAGTGTGTCCTCCCCCTCCTCCGAACCCATGCAGGATGAGTGCAGCCAACTGCCCAATGCAGCCGAACTCCGCAAACCTGACAGAAATCCACCAGCCACAATCTACCACTTTGCCCTCCCATACACTGCCGGCATTCCACATTCCCTGCAGAGCAAACTGACAGCATTCACTTCCAGCCATCCCCCACACTCGAGACGAAGACCCAGCACCACACAGATACCTGGCCATCCCGTAAAACTGCAAGTAAGGAAAGAAAAAACCCTGCAGACTCGCACCGACCACTGATGGAACAACCAGCAAAGCAAAATCAACAGTTGTTTAATATTGCCCCCTCAACCTAGCAAGGAGCTAACGCATGTGCATTTTCCTTTCTCTTCCTGAAAGACCTATTCATGGGTGCCCCGTGGCCCATGAAAACCCACCACAAGTTGACATACGGCCAAGCCAAATGTGGTCAGATCCAGCAACCACACGTCTCAACCCCACAATGAAAGACTCCGGGCAAACACCCCTAGGGCCGAGGCCAAACCTAAGAAACATCCAATTATCGCTCTTACAACTGACAACGGCAGACAGAACAAGAGGCTCTGCACAGCATGAACTCCCCAAAGGGCCTGAAGTCTCAGACCCAAACGTCCGTCGCCACCCTCTAACCTGCTCTTCCAATCCATATAAATGTACCAAAATACAGGGCAAAACTCTGGACATTATGCGAAATCTGAACCCTGAGAAGCATGGCACCAACACCATCGCCATTCAACCACACCATTCCTCACACTATCATCAATTACATGAAAACGGAACATTCTCAACAATAACAACCCATGTAATCCCCTACACTGGAACAGCTCACCCCATCATCTAAACCCATAATTCCAACATGTTAAGGTGCAAACTAAACTTAGCCTCTAACTCATCTAGCCTACACCATTCATCCCCCAGGACTACAACAGAGCCAAAATCCTATCACTAGAGCAAGGGCAAAATTATTGTACTACCTTACTCACCTCTCTCTTCATCTCACCAGTAACCCAAGGCCTACCTGTGTAGCAAAATGCCTACAGGTCATCTCGGATATAAAACTGCTCTGTAGCAAGCTCACAACAAATGTGATTGCTTAACCCAACTACATTAGACTAAAGCTCTTAAGCCCCTCCCCATCATTATCTCATTTCCTCTCAACCATCCCTGCCTCCACTTAACCCTTTCACCTCCCCAACTCACTTAACTCCCCTTAATATCAACCCAACCCCCCCATGAAGATGTCCCGGGACAACTTGATTTGTTGCCAAACTTCATTTATCCATTTCTTTTCTATTAATGGCTTCAGAGCAAAAGATAATATGGCCTTATTTTTAATTTTGCCTATGGACTGCATAGATGGTTATTTCCCTGACACTGCTCTGTGTTGTCTGCTGACCACTATTAATATGCAAGATTAGTGTTTAACAGCATAGTGTTACAGTTATAGGGAAAGGCAGAGGCATTTTCAAACTTGATTATGGATCAAACCTCTGTAAATATACTTTAAATGTTTATAGCAATTAAAATGCAATTATCTACACACAGCCAAAAATAATCTTTCTCTTGCTCCAGAGATTCATAGTATTTCAGTGAAATTCTAACATTAGAGCTAATTCCTCAAATACTTGAATAAATAAAGCTGGGATAGGGGAGTTAAAGTTATTTGGTATTCCAAAATAGTTTTTAAACATAAATTTATGCTTTCCTTATTCTTGGTTGAGGTGCCTTCTGTGTGCATGCTCTCCCTGTGTTTTTTTGGGTTTCCTCCCACATTCCAAAAACATGCAGTAGAAGGACTGGGCACTCTAAATTATCCATAGGTGTGAGTATGTGTGTGAGTGTGTGATATGGAAGAACAACCACTGCAGGGCTAGCTACCCAGTGGTGTGAACCTTGGCTTAAGTTGATTGTCACTGTTGAAGTGACACTCTGACCTAATGTGAAAAATAGGAAACAAGGGTCGTGGATGGGTGGACTAGGATTACTTTGATGCATCTTCTGAAAAAAAGGTAACTGTATATACTTCAAAGCAGACCACATTGCCAAACATGCTCTGTCTCACTACCGTCTTTTTTTCTGTTTTCTTCTTAGAATGTATGTATGACTGGCCAATCATAGGTGCACTGTGAATCAGGACAGGGTTAATTAACCAACTCATGAATTATCTGACCTTTGTTTTAAAACCTTCTGGTTTTTGATAAAAGCTGTACATTTCTGTTTTCCTTGTTCTTTTTATTTTTGGAGTTGTTAATCTCCTGGGCTTAACTTGAAATTGTTCTGCAACGCAGCACAAAAGAAACATTTCACTGCTTAGTTGGACTAATGCTTACTGCTACTTTCTTATTCTGTTTTTACATGTTATGCTCCATCAAAATTAAGTTAAATTTCACCTGAGAGGAGCCACCTTGATCATTTTGAGTTAAGAGGTGGCTGTGGTGGTTAGCATTGTCGCCTCACAACAAGAGGTTCTCTGGTTTGATTCTCGGCTGAGGTGCTTTCTGTGCGGAGTCTGCATGTCCTCCCTGTGGTCATGTGGGTTCCCTCCTGGTGCTCCAGTTTCCTTCTACATTGCGTAGTTGGATTGCACACTCTAAATTGGCCATAGGTGAGAGGGTGGGTAGTACAAATGAACTACCACAGCAGGGCTAGCCACCTGTAAACCTTGGCTCGAGATGATTGTCACTGCAGAAGTGACACCCTGACCCAATGTGTAAAATGGGAAAAGGGTTGAGAATGGATGGATGGAAATCCATTCATATGCTCATAGGCTAGTAATAAGCTAATGGTCTACTAGCCTTTAAGAGGATTAACCAAGGACATGCCTTGTAGGAACTGACATATACCTATGCAACGGTCTAATTCTTTTCAAAAGTCGGGAGGGATTGGCCGTGTTTTTTGAGAAGTAGAAATTTATTCTAAACATGTAAGAGAAATGTTACATTTCCTACCGCTGTTAATGAAGATTTTGAGATAAACTGTATTTGTTTCTGTGTTAGCACTCTATTCTATTCATTCCAAACATGGAATTTAGAAATTAAGAAATATATTGCCTTCAGGAGGGGATATAAAGCTGAGCTAAGGACAATTCTTGTAGCCTTTTTGAGTAACTCAGGCTTATAAGCCTATCGTTCCAGATAGCAATGAACTCTGTAGCCTTAACTAAAACATTTTTTAGGAGTATGCTCAAGGTCTAATCAAACCACTGAAGTACTGAGTGGCAAAGTCTCATCCCTTGACTGACTACAAGTTCTTCTGAGTATCATAGGACTACAGCAATGGTCCACTGTTGAGGTTTTTCTTTCTAAGTACACTTAAGTTCTTGATGATTCTGCCCCTCCTCCCCGATATAATAGGTTGCAGGAACTATTTTTTTTTCCAAAAGATGACTATGTTGCATCTGTCTGTATTGAGCACTAGATTATTACTTTTCATCTGAAACAGGTTGCATGTAACCCATGATAAAGTATCAAAACATCAAAGCAGCAAAGGACAGCTATTCCAACTTTACAGTCATCAGCAAACACAATGATGTAGATAATGTTGATGTTGACCTGCGCATCAGACAGATGCCAAAAAACACAAGATAAATATAAATTCCTGTAGAACTGCACTTGTTGCCAGAAATGCTGTGGATAATTGGTGACATGCCATCACAATTTCTTTTAAACATATTTTCCTCCTGCCATCTGTTGATCAGCACTGCCCTACTGGCCAATCGGCCCATTTATTCCACCCATCATTGGCATGAAGATCAATCAGGAAAGGGACCATCATGTTCATAAACATCAGGGTAGTTCAAGCCTTTTCCATTGAGCAATAACTCCATATGCACTGAACTAAGCACAGAGTAGGAGACATGCACTGGCCTATCCATAAAAGCTATACTCTCACTTTCATGAACTAAGCACAGAGTAGGAGTCATGCACTGGACTGTCCATAAAAGCTATACTCTCACTTTCATGAACTAAGCACAGAGTAGGAGACATGCACTGGCCTGTCCATAAAAGCTATACTCTCACTTTCATGAACTAAGCACAGAGTAGGAGACATGCACTGGCCTGTCCATAAAAGCTATACTCTCACTTTCATGAACTAAGCACAGAGTAGGAGACATGCACTGGCCTGTCCATAAAAGCTATACTCTCATTTTCATGAACTAAGTACAGAGTAGGAGACATGCACTGGCCTGTTCATAAAAGCTATACTCTCACTTTCATGAGCTAAGCACAGAGTAGGAGACATGTACTGGCCTGTCCATAAAAGCCATACTCTCACTTTCATGAACTAAGCACAGAGTAGGAGACATGCACTGGCCTGTCCATAAAAGCTATACTCTAACTTTCATGAACTAAGCACAGAGTAGGAGACATGCACTGGCCTGTCCATAAAAGCTATACTCTCACTTTCATGAACTAAGCACAGAGTAGGAGACATGCACTGGCCTGTCCATAAAAGCTATACTCTCACTTTCATGAGGGTTATTTCCTTCTAGCAGCCCACCCCACCACTGAAGCATAGAAATTGGTTTCTCTGCACAAGGAAATCACACCAACCCAGTGTGCATTCAAGTGTGCATGACCTTTCCCACCCTTAGGAGAGGAAGTGAGCCATGTCCCTTTACTCATCTCTCTGTCCCCTACCTTGTTCTCCTCCTCCAATATCAGTTGCATTAATTACGCCCTAGTCAGGAGGGTCATAGACAGGGCCTCTGGCCCCATCCTTCTGTGTTACAACTGTTATAACCATTGTAGCAAAATGCACATTCGCAGTGCCAACAAATGGCACAAACAGATTGCCCTTTGTATCAGCTAGTAGCATCCTACAGCATTGTATGGATTGCTTGCTGGCACACATGGACTGTATAACTTTTCCTCGAAAAGATGTTCAGCTCATCGGTATTTCTCAAATCCAGACCTAGATAATTTTTCCCATTTAATGATACTGAAAGGCCACTGCCTCATCAGCACTATGATCATGAGTATCAGGTGAAGCAGTTACACGTGATGATAACGAGGAAGACGAGAAGTGGGGTCAGAACAGTTTGACAGCGCCATTGACAACCAGGTGATCTGGTCCACATTGTATTCTTCTGTTAATCAGGTAAGTCTGTGGGACACTGTCTGGTTAAGTGACTTTCTCAGTCACGCAACAGAGAGATGGAGGGAGAAGACATCAAATACTGCTAACCTGACAACAGGAAGAAGCTCGGTAACAGCTCAGATCCCTAATCACCTGCACTGACTCCCAGACATAATGCAACCCGTTCAATATGATGTGCATCTTTTTCTAAGCTGAGCACTTCAGAACTTTAGCATATTTATACTCATATTCACAAGTTTATGGTGAGAGATGCTAAAGAAAAGTTCTGGTGACTGAATATTTTTGAATGACATTTCTACTGACAGCTTGAAGCTATGCTTTAACATAAACAAAACTCATAACAAAGCAGTAGTTAATATTGTTTAGTAGTCTCAGCTAAAAGGTATGCCACAGGTGTGTTCATCATCAGTTTTGTAATGATTTCAAGTATTGTTTTATAGATGGGCAGGTAGGGAGGCTGCAGTAATAAATTTGAACGAAGTTTAAAAATTACATATTTGCATTTAAAGTTGGGGCACATTTTGTCACTCAAATTTTGTAATATGTTTCTTCTGTAACATGTCACTTTCATCACAACTCCCCTCCCTTCACATGTGTATGCATATATATATGTATATATATATATATATATATATATATATATATATATATATATATATATATATCTATACTGATCAACTCACATACCATTGTGATAAATATCAGGCTCTCTATTATTTGCACTATGTTGAGAATACAAGCAAAGCAAAAGGACAGTGATACACATGCTTAAATCCTACTTTTCCACAACCATGGTTGTAGCAAATATTTATTTGTCCCAGAACTATGGATATCACCAGCCTACAACTCCACTCGGCAGGTATTTAATCTAGTCCAGCAGCAAAACAACATATCTTCATTGTTGTTTGTTCTGTATAGGAAAACCCTTACTGAACATTTCTGCTTGTTCATCCACTGCTGCTTAATGAAGTATATATTACTGACAGACGGGCACCTATCCTGTCTAAACTGCAAATCTTTTCCCCCAGAAACAGGAACAAACTGAGAAATAATCAAGGACAGC